>NC_138226.1:21872442-22472442 GCF_964197995.2 Scardinius erythrophthalmus | reverse complement strand
ACCTCTGGTTGGGAATTAGTGATCGAGCTACAATCTTTATCTGTCTGTTTGCTCAAATATAAATGACACTATGCAAAATCTAATATTTGAAGCATTAAATACACGTGACGCATCTTTCAGAGCCAGTGCAGAATTCCAAGCCCAATTGTAGTCCCAATAAGGTTTTTAAAAAGCTGGACGAAGCCAAGCTACAATTCACGTTATCTTGGTCTGTTAGTCTGAAAAACCAGACTGGTACAATTTCAGTCACACTAAAGTGTTTACATGACATTATTATCTTTTAAAGTGCATGTAAATGCACTGACTGGTGCATCATTTATTGTCAGAAACTAGTAGGGCTGCTAATAATAATGAAGAGAGATACAATGAAAAATGTAAAATCTTTTTAAAGATGCAATTAATGCAATTGTGTAAGTGTGTAGAGATCCTTCATGTGGCTTCTTCCATTTTTATATGTACGTATGTACTGTAACTCACCAGCTCCCTGCACCCTCCCTTTTTAAACTCTAAATTAAAGGTTTAGGGAAAAGCCAGGCCTTTCATCTTTCATCTTGCTTGTGTGTGTGTACCTGTGAGCATGTTTGTGTGATTGTGTAACAGAGTGTGCATGCATTCATTTTGTGTGTGTGTGTGTGTGTGTGTGTGTGTGTCAAGGAACCAATAAACGGCGACTAATAAGCAGGCCTCTTGCTCCCTCCACCTCTAGCAAAAGGACCTTAGACAGCTCTTCCCTTGCTCTCTCTCTATCTCTCTCTCTCTGTCTCTCACTCACTCGCTCTCTCTAACACCTGGCAAATATTATTCATGGCTACAAGGGCAGCATTTTTGAAAGGAGCAGTTCAAAGGCTTTGCCGCTGAGAGCAAAGTGAAGGTGTTTTTGAAAGACTGGAGTGCACTTTTACGCGTGCTGCAGAGCGCAGGGCCATTTCCGCAGATGAAATGGTGGAGGGGGAAGGGCGGGAGGGCGCGCGGGTGTGCGTTTGCACCCGCACGTTTGAGTGTCGCGGTATGGACGATGGCCATGTAATAATAATATGGAGCAAAGGAGACAAAAGGACGTTATAATTTGTTTTCAGGAGCTTGAGCAGTGTAACTGTAACTGCTTGGATACGCTGCGGGCAGCCCAGCTCAGCAAGAAAAAAGAAAAAGTGTATTGTTCCCCTCGCCGTTCGGGATTTTGACCAGGCCGGCTTGGAAGTGAAACCAATCCTGCGCAGGGTTAACGAGCCAACAGCCCGCTGCTCATCAGGCCAGCTAATGAGTTCTCTCATGCAGCCCTATCACATGACCTCTAGGGTCACATGACCCATCAAGCCCTGTCTGCCTTTCCCTGAATCAACTGAATATTTCATTTAGCTGCAGATTAACACCAATCAATTAGTCATCAGAGCACAGGCCAGAATCAGTCGCCTAGAATACCACATTCATAAAGAAGTTCAGGGGTGAAACCTGGAGTCTGCCCTACAGCGTGACTGTCACTGCCCTCGGTGTGATATTAGCCACAATGATTAACAGGGTAGTGTTGCACCAGCACCATGGTAAGGTCTTACACTGAGATGAGTTTGCACTACGGGCTTAGTAGCTAGTTAGTTTGTAACTCTGTAGGTTTCACCATTAGTTTGTAAGGCAAGACTTAGCTGTAGGGCTGCATGATATTGAGGAAAAATGCGATATCTTGTTAAATAGTGCGATATGCGATACTTTAATGATTTAAGTGTGTCAAATCAATTTAAATTATATTTATATATATTTCAAAACTGAAAATGATATAACCAATATATATGTTTTGAAATTCTTTATTGGGAAAAGAAAGCATCTCTACAACTTCTGAAAGTGAACAGCAGTGTTTTAGCATTACATAAAAAAACATGTAATTTTAGAATCAATGTAAGCAAACAAAAAAACGATTTAAATACCAACAACTCTTTGCTCAACTTGGTAATATATAGTTCTCAGTATATAGTATAAGTTATCAATCTGAAAATATCAAGAACATCCAGATAAACAAAAACACCTGAAACTAGGGGTGACTGTTTAGTTATTTTTGTTATATTAAAAATAAGAACAAAGAGGCAAATTACAAACAATATAGGACAAATACAATAAAACAAAGATACTAAACTGTGCATTATATATATATTTAACAGTAGCATCCAAGTAAGAAACAATACATAAACTGAATAATCAAATGTAAAACTAAAACACTGTATAGTCTTCACATGAAATTAATTAAACTGATTTACATTAAAGCTACAAAAGTTATTCAGTCAAGAGCAGTAAGTGATTTTCTCTTTTTCATTTGTTGTTTGACATACAGCAGCAGGTTTACTGTATTGGGCTGCTGTCACTTTCAGACCTAATGTATGAATCCTATTGACACACATCCAATATCTTTCCCAACTGTTTACGTTTACTGAAGACGTTTTCAAGAATACTCGCCAAGACAGACATTTTGGCATAAATGTGTGTATTCGAGCACAATTAACATTACTTCTACAATATTTAATCATCTTAAAGTTGTATCTTTTAACATTACTTAATGCACTGTGAACTACATGAACAATGAACAGTTGTATTTTATTAACTATATTTAAAGGGGTCATATAATGGTACATGCACTTTTACAAGTTGATTGTACTGAAATGTGTGTTGGCAGTGCCTGTGCACAACCATCATAAAATGATAAAAATCCATCCAGTGTTTTTTTTTTAATCTTCTTATATGTTTTCCCCTCTCTCAAATCAAGCCGTTCGATTTTGTGACGTCACAAAATCGACGAACCCTCCCACGATTCTGGATTGACAGCAGAGTTTCAACACTGACCCGCCCTCGCTCGTGAGCGAGCTGTCAATCATAGTCCGCGCGTCATTGTTGATACGCTGGAGCACTGTCTATGAGCAGAATGGTGTCTAAGCGATTGTGGTGTTCTGTTCTTGGGTGTAATAACGAACACAGCATCATTTTGATGTTCCTGAATCCGAACCGCTGAAGACGCAGTGGCTGAGTTTGTTTTCGGAGGGTTGTTTTTTTCATGTTTGCGTGAATCATTTCACCAGACTGCTTTACAAACGAGGATCAGTATAAAGCTGGTTTTGCTAAGAAGCTGCTCCTGAAAAAAGGATTGGTACCAACTATTCGTGTTCCTGCTGCACCTCCAGAAGAACTGAAGTGAATGTAACGTTTTATTAACCTTTATATTAATATTTATTTTAATCTTTGCAAATTGCTTGCATGCTTCACAATGAATGTGGCTGTTTACACAGGGTATATTACGGCATGTTTTCTATGTACGGCGTTCTCAATATAATTCATAATTCCACGTTTATAATGAACAACGCGTTATGGTTATTGTGTTATTAAAACGGTGTACGTACAGAACAGAGGGGCGGGGTGAGCAAAGCTCATTATCATTTAAAGACACGTGCACTTAAACGGTGTGCTGAAAACAGAGCTGTTGTTGACCAGGTAAAATGAGTGTTTTCTTACAATAGCCTACTAATGAGAATTTTTAATTAAAGTATATTACAGCTTGATTTGAGAGAGGGGGAAACATAAATGAAGATTTAAAAAAAACTACTGGATGTATTTTTATCATTTTATGATGGTTGTGTACAGGCACTGCCAACACACATTTCAGTACAATCAACTTGTAAAAGTACATGTACCATTATATGACCCCTTTAATTTAGACCCTAAAGAATCGTATTAGCTTGTACAAAAATGGCATTATATGACCCCTTTAACAAACATTAACAAATCCTTTAATAATACATTCCTAATTGTTAGTTCATGTTTGCTAATCCATTAACTGATGTTAACAAATGAGACCTTATTGTAAAGTCTTACCATACATTTTGTCTAAATAGTGCAAATAGATATTTGAAAAAATAAATATTCGGGAAATGTATCTAAAATTAGTCAAGAGCAATACTAATGTAACAAACTGAAAATGTTTACATATATTTATTTTAATTCATATTTGTTGTTTATATTTGTTGTTATAACCCTGGTGTGAACCAATAGCACACAGTTTCACGTGGGCCACTACAAAGTTATTTATACAACATTCTCTCTCTTAAAATAGTGTAAATGTCTAAAGTACTGTATTGCCTAACAGTAAAAAGTAACTCATTGATGCAATCCAATTGTCTGCCATTCTATTCCAGTTGTTACTCCTTATATCAGACTTCCGTAAAGATTTATAGTTCATTCATAGATTTGAAGTTTATATGTAATGTTACGCAAGTAAACAAGTTGTCTGCAACTAAATATTTAAACGTTGCAAGTTGGTAACTTAGGCAAGCTAGTGAATTAGTAAATCGGTCCGGCAAGTTGATATTAGTGGTATCAGTGGTTAAAACACCCGAGAAGTGGAGCTTTGGGCGAATGCATGGACAAACACAAGAGCGATGGTGGAAAAAATTGCCTCTCATTTCCAGTAGTTTGCTCTTGAGTGGTTCTCTCCACTTATTTGTCAAGTTTGGTTACATAAGATGTGTGTATGCAGGCCATCATTAACTATTTATGTTGAATTAGTGAGGTGACTGCTAAGGGTCAACAGCCTGACGTCAGGATTAAGTGTCACCTTTTTGCTGCTGGGCCGATCAGGTATCAGGACTGTTTTTTCTCCGTTGCCCACGCATTCGCAAATCTGCTGTGTCTACTGCACGTCTGTGGATAAATAAGAGAATGAAAGGACAAAGGCAGAATTAGGAGGAAAACAAATGTTTCTTCACCTCTCAGAGTGTAGTGGGGGTGTGAATATGTGATTTGATGGGATTATGTGGATTTTTAAGATGAGAGGGGGTGGACTCAAGCATTCCCACAATCTCCTGTGTGTATGTGTGCATGTTTTCTAACCTTGTCTTGTGGCACATATATATATCCTGTGTTTTAACAAAGAATATGACATGTCTTAAACCCAGAAATAAGAGAATGTCGGAATTACAGAAATCCCCAGAAACGGATTCTCCTCAGTAGGATCCGGAGAAATGCCTTTTCAAATGAAAGACCCTGCCAGCTATATTGATTTGTGAGTCTGTTTTCCCCAAAGCACTTTTGTGAGATTTTTGCACTACAGGAAGTCATTTTGGCCACAGGAATTTTACAGATACAAACAGTTTAAAGGGTTAGTTCTCCCAAAATTAAAAACTGTCATCATTTACTCACCCTTATGTTGTTCCAAACCTGTATGAGTTTCGCAAAAGAAGATATTTTAAAGAATGTTGATAACCAGACAGTTGACGGTAGCCATTGACTTCCATAGTATTTTTTTCCCCTACTATGGAAGTCCGTCAACTGTCTGGTTACCAACATTCTTCAAAATATCTTTGCACATCTATTCTGTTTTTACTTGTACTCGGTTGAGCTTGAGTAAAACTGTTAACATTTTATTGAACCCGGAAACACTGTGAACACTTTATTGCTCCTGATTAATAGAATATCCTCTGTATATATTTATACAGCCATATGAATATGGATATTGATGCGTTGTGGCTGATATCAACACGATTATAACTGATAAATGGCAGATATTGAAATTGATCATCTATATTGAAATTCTAGTATCCCCCCCCCCAAAATGCTATAAATAGAATACTAAAATCTAAAATCCATGGTTTTAAATGCTATGTGAATTTAAACATCACAACATTATAATGTACAGTGTCAGTATGAAACATTTATATTCATTTTGAGATTGGCTAAAGATTATTTAACAGTGGTATTAAATTAATGTTTTTAAAGATCAACTTTAAATGAGTGTTAAGGTAGTCCAGGTGAAATGAGCAGCACAATCAATACAATATTGAGTTAACCGATAAATTAAAAAAATCTGCTGATAACTGAAATGATACTAATATATTGTGCATCCCTAAATATAGATGTATATAATAATGACCAGTGGAACTGATACAGCCAGAAATAAACTCCTGTGTGTGTTTCTCAGTGAAAGCCTGTTTGTATCTGTGATTCAGGCTGATTTATTGTGCCGAGTTTCTCAACATTTTCTCATGGATGATAGAAGTGGTGTTGAGTATCCCATTCCCAGGCTGTTCTAGGGTGGTTACTGTCTATCTGAACAATAACGTGGGAACTGACTCTGAAATCTATCAGATAATGACCCATCTCTGTCAGAGGAGAAATTGCCAAGGAGTTTGCCTGCTTTTTGTGTGCGGCTTTCTAATTTCATGCCTTCTCCTTCTCCCTCTCTCTTCTCTCCACTCGAAATTTCGCTTTCTTATCACTGTAAGAAAGTTTACCAAAAGTTATATGCAAATAAATCATAAAATGACCCTGCACCATCACCAACATGAATTTGACCTGTGCAGGTGTGCCACAACATATCCCCAAATAGTCCCTCTCCTCCACTGAGCTCGAAGCTCCCAGGGGAGGTGATCAGGTTATTAAATATGAATGGGAGAAGGGAAGGGGCGGTATATATTCCCTTTAATTTTTGTGTATTATTAAGCAGGTGGCTGAATATGATAGTGCTGGCTGTCATGTCTTTAATTAGGGGCTATTTTCCGTCAGCTCGACTTACAGTGGAGCTCTGCTGTTCATCTGGAGTTCACACGGCCGCTGGCCACCACTTACTCATTTCATCCAGTCACTCCCACCTGTAAAACAATGTACGTTTAAGTCAACTTGCATTATTTTATAGGCTGGTGTTCCGAGAAACCAGGAAAATATTGCAATGAATTTATATTTATGCTTGTTTTATTTATATGTACCTGTCATGTTTTCATTTATTTATTTATTTACTTACTTACTTAAATGGACGGACAATAATTTGCCTGATCCACCCCATCTTTCATAGGACTGCTGGTGATTTTAACTGACAAGATGAATTAATCGATCATTACATTGTGATATTTTGGATGCCCACCTGTTATCTTTTAATCTTAGCAATGGTAGATATCACAGGGCTGATTTTCCCACAGTGCCATGGGGCTGTCTGTTCAACACTTGCTCACAGGTTGTCACAACAGTTGAGAGTGATGGTGTTATTTTGTGGGTCTTGCTGTTGTTTATTGCTCAGTTTGGGTTATTTCTAATCATTGTTGTTATTCAGCTAAATGAGGCAGCAATAATTAGCATGCGGCTGATAATTAGGCTCCACGGGCTGTAAAAAAGAGAAGGATGTGTAAGGAGAGAGAAATACAGGTGGACTATCTGGCGAAACCAATATTATTTGGTCTATTTATGTTTATTAAGCAAATGATAGTGATAGTATAGTATGCATAATATATTGATATATGCATAGGCTAGTATGTCTCTGTTATTGTAATTTAGTATTGTATTGTATTCATTTTTACTGGTCGATATTGGAAATGTACTAGTGCATGCTAATTACTGTGTACAATTTACATTTACATTACCTGTGCGGTCAATTAACGCTAACCTATTAATCTTTAAAAAGACACTAGCAATTTAATAACTAATTTAGTAATTTATGAGCACCCATTAAATGTAATTATCTCCACTTGTAGCATTTAAAACGACGGATTTTATTTATATTTTTTTTACACAAAATATTATTGAATTTTAAAATTGGCTATTTATTGTTACTCATTTTCAAGTTATGGCTAATAACTAACAATAACTAAGTTATTGAACATAACACGAAAATAATTATTGGCATATCGTATCAGACAGAATTTTGATATCTGATATCATCCCTAATAATAAAGTATTGGTCAATCTGTATTTGATGTCAATTTTATATAAAGACTGGGCAGTCATCCATTACATCTATTGCTGGTGAGTTTACAGTAAACGGTCGCTAGCTAGAAGCAGCAAAGTACAGATATATTGTTGTAATGTAACATTAATGATGACATAGATGAAGTGCTTGTCACAGCAGGAAAAAAAACTGTGCTAAAGTCCAAATCACAAGTGTAACATTCCCTGACACTTAAAAAACTGCAGGTGAGTCTCCAGCGCTCTCAGTCGTTTGGTGTCAAAGAGAGTTGCTTATGGCTTCAATAGCACATTAGAAGGGTTCAAATATCTGTGTCACACAGCGAAACACACAGGCTCACTTTTAATACAATTACTCCTCTCCTCTCCTCTCCTCTCCTCTCCTCTCCTCTCCTCTCCTCTCCTCTCCTCTCCTCTCCTCTCCTCTCCTCTCCTCTCCTCTCCTCTCCTCTCCTCTCCTCTCCTCTCCTCTCCTCTCCTCTCCTCTCCTCTCCTCTCCTCTCCTCTCCTCTCCTCTCCACATTGTGTTGGTCTATCTGATCCTGGGCTCTTTTGTTGCTCTTTGAAAAGCCCGACCCGACACTCATTATTTTGTCCTTTATCTTCCTCTCTGACGCTCTGATTAGGGTGGTCGGGTTTGACAGTCGCCTCCACAGAGATCCTATCCATTACGCTGTCACCAGGGGCAGCTGTGTGTGTGTGTGTGTGTGTGTGTGTGTGTGTGTGTGTGTGTGTGTGTGTGTGTGTCGGTGTGTATATGCATGGGTTTGTGAGTGATAGTATCTGTTTGTGTATGTGTGTTTATGTGTGAAGTCAATGAAAGCACATCATGCACAGAATTAAAGAGGAGGGATAGTATATATTTATGTTCATACAGGTGTATTTGCTAGCAAAGCATCTGTGAAGTCAAAAATAAATGAAATGAAGGATTTTATATGCAGTTGTATATGTATTCATCTGTGCCATTAATATGGCATTTACCAATAAATGAACCTATGAAGGCAGAAACGGAGAGAGGGAATGATAGCGTGTGTAAATACAAGTCTAATGCATATGTGTGTGTATATGAGAGGGAGTGTTTTGGAGGCTAAGTGTTCAATGTCAACAAAAAGTGTTGTGCGAGCATCAGGAGCCCATCTCCAGCTAATTACGCCAACCTCCTTGTTAATTAAATCCTTGTTAGAGGTGGAGGCAGAGAAGCTAATTAAACTGCTCTCTCCTTTCATAATTGCGGGATGATATAGAATCCGTGTGCAGGACTGGGGGAAGCTCCGTGATTCTCCAGTGTTGTTTTGGATGGAGTGAACGTGTTTGCTCTGCTAATATTCTGGAGTGGAGGAGAGCAGACTGTGTGTTTTTGTTCAGTCTCTCTCACTCACTCTGCATCTCTCTTTTGCTCTGTCTCTCTCTGGAGGGTTCTGCCCGCTCCATTGTGTCAGGAGGTGGAAGGGGAACAGGCAATATGAGCGCACGGCGGTTTGCTGATGCAGCCAAACTATTTTGGGCTATCCTCTTGGCTGTCATTTGTTGTCAAATGACCTAGTCCTGGATCTTTTGTGTGGCTGTAATAATTGTGTGTGTGTATGTGTGTGTGTGGGTGTGGGTGTGTGGTTGGGTGGGTGTTGAGGCAGAGGCGGGAGTGAGAGAAGAAATAGAAGTTGAGATATTCATTCATTAGTTATATATATGAAAAAATCCAACCTTTAAGGACACCAATTTTCTTTGTGAATGAATAATGTATCGTAAATAAATAAATGTTCTTCCTTAAAATACAGGGTGCATAAGTTTGGACACCCCTATGTTAAATTCCCATAGAGCCAGGCATATTCTTATTTTTAAAGGCCAGTTACTTCATGGATCCAGGATACTATGCATCCTGATAAAGTTCCCTTGGCCTTTGGAATTAAAATAGCCACACATCATCACATAGCCTTCACCATAGCTAGAGATTGGCATGGAGTACTTTCCATAAGATCATCTCTCAATGCAAATCAAACCAGCTATTAGGCTAACTGAAATAAAACCATGCCAATCTCTAGCTATGGTGAAGGCTATGTGATGATGTGGGGCTATTTTAATTCCAAAGGCCAAGGGAACTTTATCAGGATGCATAGTATCCTGGCTCCATGAAGTAACTGGCCTTTAAAAATAAAAATCTGCCTGCCTCTATGGGAATTTAACATAGGGGTGTCCAGACTTATGCACCCTGTATTTTAAGGAAGAACATTTATTTATTTACGATACATTATTCATTCACAAAGAAAATTGGTGTCCTTAAAGGTTGGATTTTTCCTAATTTTTTTAATTAAGGCATTAAGTTCAATTTCCAAATGATGATTTTTTTATTCCTCTTTTTAGTCAACTTTAGCATGGGTGTCTAAACTTATGTATAGCACTGTATATATATATATATATATATATATATATATATATATATATATATATATATATATATATATATATATTCATTAGTATATACAGTATGAGTAACAGTCTATTCTCTCAAAAATAAAATGCTACAAATAAAACAAGCAAAACATTCACACTTATGTATTTACAATTTTTTTATGTATGTGTATGTATTTGTTTGTTTGTTTGTTTGTATACTACCATTCAAAAGTTAATCAGCTATTTTCTATCATGTTTTTGACACTCTTTCAAATGATAAAACAGAAGATATCGAATCTATTATTCAGGATTACAGCGACTGACTTAGATCAAAACAACAAAAGCAGCATTCTCTAAAAGCTTTCTTCCGTATCTGATAATCTAACACATTAACCCTATAAATGCTGAAGCAAAGGAAGAACAGCGAATCACAACTATGACAACTACTCAGTTTGACTGTGGCGTTACAATATAAATACTCAGTACATATCAAATGTTCTGTAACAGACAAAGCAATATTGACACATGATAAAAACAGTTACTCAAACTTGTGTGTTGCGACATTACTGTTGGATCCAATGTAGTTGGCACTGCATCATCTATTGTCTCCATGAAAATCTTGCGTAGAACTGTCGTTTAAAAACGAATCCGCAGTAAAATGAAGCGAACAAACTAACAGTGTCTTACTGACTCGATCTGTCTGGAACTTTGTCTCGGATGCATCTCTATTGTTTTGTTGCTGGAGTAATCCTGTGTTTGTGTCTGTCTCATATTTACTACATGACATGCGCAAATCGGTGGGCGGGGCTAAAGAAGCAGTGATGACGTAATAATGTGACAATCTAAAACAAGTCGTTTCTGAGCTTGGTTTCAATAAAAGCTGTTTTTGGACTAACAGGATATTTTTGAGTTCTGAAACTTACAGGATAATTTTTTATTGTACAAAACCTCTTATCTAAAGATCAAGGGAAATTTTCTTTCTCAATTCATGGCCCCTTTAAGTTCAACTATGTCATTTTTTTAATGTATGCTCAAAAATGGGGATGACAGGTAACTTGTAGGGGGCTCAATCTAAAATCTTCCAACAGAGCCTGGGCCGGCCCAGCAGTAACGTCTCTACCCATGTTAAAAGCAATCCTATACCAGTCACTTAGATGAATGATTGCACAGAGAGAGACATCACTTCACACAACCGCCCCTTTTTAATAGCATATGAACTAACATCATTAAATAAAAGCTGTCCATCTTCAACCATTTCTTTCAGACAAACCTCAGTCGGTTAGAGCCATTTTTGTGTGGGTTGTTTTCAACAGTAAGTCAATTAGAAGACTCTTCCTCATTTAATATTGGCCTTATAGATGTATCGTTTGTGAAAGCCGTCTAAAGGATTGGCTGCTTAGTGCTAGCATGCTGTGCTACAATACAGGATTTTTATAGTGGACACTGTAATGGGAGAATAATTTCATCCTAAGCTTCAAGTTAAAGAAAAGATTATCAGGGTGTCACAAGAACTAAAATGAGGCTTAAGAAACTGAATGACAAAAGCAAGTATTTTACAAAGCTATGCACTCACATTATAGCTTAACTTAAATTTACATTTACCCAAAAATGTTTCAATATTTATTTTCTCATCAAGTGTAATGGTCTGACTGTCATTCACTCTTAAATTGCATTATCATAACCCAACAAAACAAAATATAATAAACAATGTTCACCTGACTTAATGGAATATGCATTTTGTGGCAAAGTAATTATCTGGGTTTGCAGGAAATAAATGTGTTCTTTTACTGGATGGGACTGAAATAAATTTAAACATTAATGGGTCCCTTGATTTGCATCAAAATAGTGTGTTATTGTCCCTCAGTGTGGGCTGATATTGGATGTGCATTTCTGTCGTTCCAAACCCTCACAATTTTAAAACGCACACCAAAGTTAAATATGCTGATTAGAGGTCTTATCTGCGACATGGCCCATCTCATCACTTCCGTCAATGCCTGCTTCATTTAAAAAAAGAAAAATTACATTTTTAAAAACCCAGAGTGGGTAATCGAATAAAAGTGAATTAGTGGGTGGCGTTTTTTTTTCTCCCACAATTTTAACCTCAGCCAGTTGCCAGAAAAAATAGCTGTAAGCAAAATTTAGTGAGGGCTTTTTAGAGGACCAGGCATCTCGGGGCATCAGGGGGCTTCTTAGAAGCTACTATAGTCAATAGGAAACTTCAAGACATAAATGAGAAGCGAGAGAAAAGAGAGAGAGCAAGGAGGGAAGAAAAGGGCAGGTGTAGGTAGGGGGCTTTGATCCACTCAGACCTCCTTTACAATGATGACCTCATTTCAAACGCTGGGAGCCAGGAGAGGGAAAAGGAGGCGCTCGGCGCTCACCCGCCGGACTGTTACGCACACACGCGAGCACACATTTGCGCACTCAAAAAGTGGTGGGGTACCACATTGACCCTTTCTCATGAAAAAGGGGGAGAAGGGACCAAAGAGCTTTAATTTGGCTCTGGGGAGGCCCCTGCTAAGGGACGGGTTGCTCCCTGCTATCCTTAGGCTAAATTTGTGCCTCCTCCCCAGGGAGGGCAGGGGTTTGGGGCAGAGCGAGGGAAAGCATGCTGGGTCATTGGCTGGTGTTGACTTTTTTGCTGAGAGGCTTTTCGGTGTGTGTTGTTAGCGTGTCAGCTCTAATTAGTGTTGTGTAGTGAGGGTTAAATGAGATTACACAGTCTTCAGACCCCGCTGCTCAGCTCATGGGCATGTTAAATAGCCATTTCACACAAACACACACACACACTCTCACACAGTGTCACAATTCCAGCCGCTAACAGTTTGGATGCTCGGAGTTCGATTGTGATTAATTAAGTGCTCTTTGAGAGACCTCTGCTGCACAAGGCTGTACGGTTTTTATTGCTATTGTAAATGGATAAGATATTTGTTTAGACATTATTCTAACTTTTTAGCCACAGTGTTTGACTAAATTTTTTAAAACTGCAGTTCATTTTGCCCATATATTAGGTTGTGGGCCAATATGACCCATTTCGACTATGAATTATTATTTTTTTCTCTAAATTGTGTGACTTTCTCTAATTTAGGGCCATGAACGTACCTGCAAAGTGTCGACATTCTTATGTGTTGTGGAATATGCGTACAAAATTTCTATTATGATTGTGAAGTTTGTGGGTCAATTTGACCCACATATTTCATGGTATAAAACAGACCAAAAATAAAAATACTTAACGTTTTATGTTAGTTTCTAAACTACCCTCTGAGGATATTTACTTTTACATTTATGCATTTGGCATCCGAATGAAACCACATTACATTACAAACTACACTGCATGTAGTTCATGTAGTTTTTATTAGTTCATGCATGTTCATTTAGCTGGGAATCGAACCCATGATCTTGGCGGTACTATCGCCATGCTCTGCTGTTTGACCTCAAGGTATGATTTAAGTTGCTTTTACAAGATGCCGTTTAGGGAGTTCAAGATTCACACACGGTTATTTATTCAAATGTAAAGAACCACCATCATGCCTTCTTTGCTGAAAATGAAGTTTTACTGGACGGCACTGTTTATAAATAGACAACGTTTTTATTTCAGAGAAATGTTTAACTGATGTATTTACAAATGTGTCACCTGAATATATTTTAGAATTTTTGTCTTATTCTAATTGTCTAATTGTATTAATCTTAAATGTCTTAAATAGCTTTTTGTTAACTATGTGATATTTTTTGTTATACACTTTGTTCTTGCCATGAAGATAGCCTTGTTGCTGACATGGCGTTATTTTTTTTTAACTATTAGAGACACACATAGGCTTTGTTCCTATTTCTGCAGGCCAAAATGCAGTGAAAGGTTGATTGGCAAGGACACTGAAGTGAAGTAGTTTAGAGCAAATAATTAATATTTAATATTATATAATGCTTAAACGGTTATTTAAGTTAATGAATATCTATTGACAAAGGTTAGAGTCAGTTATGAGTTCGCTGAGGCTGTCTCACTGTTATTTTTCATTTAGCAGGGCGCAGTAATGAATGTATTGTAAGCCGCATTAGTCTCATACTGAAAATCCTCAGATATTGAAGGATAACTTTTTCTGCCTGTATGTATAATAAGATTAAGGTTATTAGGAGAGGTGTGAGCCATGACCCCATGAGGAGATGAGATGAGGGATTATGCCCCCTCCCTATTTGAAAATGAACTTTATTTCAGTACTTGCACAGAGCCAGTCTGATCACACTTTCAAAAACTACAAATGCACTTGTGGCTGATGATACAACTCTGTATGATGATCTCATTTCCAGGAGCGTGTTTCATAACACAAATTTTTTGTGTTCTGTTACAAAATAACCGGATATTGTAATAAAAATGTCACATAAAAGTGATGACATTTGTCTGATGGCTAAGAATGATGGGTCAAAGACTTGATGGACTCGCATTCTTTTGTTGCAGAGCCTGAATGCTGCGGAATTTGCCATTAACAGCAAATGCAATTAGCTGATACAAAATTATTCTCACCAAGCAGAACGAATAAAATTCAAATGACTCACCTTAGTATCTTACATAACTGTCAATGCTCTCTAAAGTGAGTCTTGGGACAGCCTGCAGAATTCCCTGACCTTAACAATAATTAAGATAACAAAAATAATATTTAAAAGTGGCAGTTAAGTGAAGTTAAAGGGAATGAAAATTCTGTCATTTACTCCCCTTCATGCCAAAATTGTATGCCTTGCATTCTTCTGTGAAACAAAAAAGAAAATGTTGAGAAATGAATGATAACTGAAATAGTTTGATTACCAACATTCTTCAAAATATCTTGTATGTATTTCGCAGAAGAAAAAGTCACACAGGTTTGGAACGACATGAAGGGTGAGTAAATGATGACAGAATTTTTATTTTAGGTGAGCTATCCTTTTAAGTTTAAAATTGTATTAAGAAAGAAATAGTTTGACCTGAGTATAAATGCAGACTATACTCTAGACTAAACATATAGCATAAAATGTTACTGTCTCCAAACTGAAGTCCAGTTATGTCAATGTTGTTTTAATGATGTGGACCATCACACCATCTCTCATATACGACTCTCATACAGTAGGAGTTATTTCTTCAGAGCAGTGAAGGCTGCAGTGGATTTATCTGCCAGACCGGCGTGCGTCTGTGTAATTCTCAAAAAGTCAAGCATAGCATCCGTCACCAATAATAGGTACAGCTGAGAGCTCTGGTGCTAACAAGGCCTAAGTGGGAAAGTGGTTAACAAGGAAACCATCGCTCCTTCTCTCTAATGCCAGCCCCATCTATTCCTTCCTCCCCCAACCAACACTCTCCCCCTCCAACAGCCCTCCATCCACTGCATAGCAACCATTGTGCCTTTACCTCGTACTGAAAATGACATGTTTACTCTTGACCAATAGCACTGGTGTACTATATTAAAAGGCACAGCATTGAAATGCATTAGCGCTGTAAGATCCGTTCATCTTGCACTCTTTTCTCCATCATGAAAATTCTCTCACGATTTCTCTTTGCTTACATTTTCTTGTCTCTCTCTCTCTCTCTCTCTCTCACCCCTTTGCCTGTTAACATCCCCCTCATCTTCTTTCCCGTCCTCTCTCCCGCCTCTCTCTGCCTTTCTCTAGTGTTTGGGGGTCTTGCCTGATACCCATTAGCGTTAGGGCTTATTACCTGGGTAATGAGCGACACAGTGTCTAATTAGCCAGGGCTTGGAGAAACTGACATCACTCCAGGCCTGGAGCTGCCACTGCCATTAGCAGAGCTCCTCTAAGTGATCTGTCTGTGGTCTGTTAAAACCATTACATTCATTATGGATCAATCAAAGGAAAAGGTGTTGCGGCTAATTGAGGAGTGGAACAATGCTTAAAATCTTGCCGTAATTGATGGGTAAAAAAATGAAAATAAGAAAAACACCCCATCGATGTCTGGATAATGGGTATATACACTCACTGTGTGATGGATAGATTTTCTTGCAAAATGGATGATTGGTTTCTGAGTGAACATCCTGTGTCTTTTAATGAAATTATCTTGAGCAATACCTTAACATGTCCGGTGAGAAGAGCTGTGGCATTATTTGAAGGTTAGCCAAGTTAACTTTTCTTTGTAAATATTCCTATGCTGGGTTTTTTGTTAAATGCAGGTAGAAACCATAATCTTGTCACACTTTCCTTGTTTGTTTTGTAGTACATTACACATTGTTTGCTTCTTGACTAATTCTGAAAAATATCTTACGTTTTGTACTGTATCTAATAATAACAATAATAATGATAATTAAATATTATGAAACACTATATATTTGAAGAGTTCAGATGCAAAAGCCTCTAAGCGCCATCTGAAATTTTCTTCTAGAATGACCATTTTTATCAAGCTTGTATATTTAAGTTCAGTAATTTCACTTAAATGACAATGAAGAGGTAATCTTCATTGCCATTTAAGTGAAATTACTGAACTTAAATATAAGAGCTTGATAAAAATTACCATTCTATAAGAAAATTTCAGATGGCGCTTAGAGGCTTTTGCATCTGAACTCTTCATTTACTTATTAATTTTTAGAATAACAAGCAAGAATTCAAAAGGTTTAACACTTGCACTGACCATTTACTGTGGTGCATTTAAAAATGTGAATATTTAAAGATTTCTCTGACACAGTCTCCAAATTTAGTCTTTAATTTGAGAGATTTGGTAAGTCTGGTAAGCACAACCAAGTCTGGTGAAGTCGATGCATTTTGGAGAGGAAAGGAGGACCTCTTCGGACTTAAAAGCCCCAACACTCCTTTAGATTTGACCCCACAATTTTTCTTCCTTTTTGGTCTCATGGCCTCATCTCGCTCTCTTTTTATTTGTGCGTGTCTTAAAACATACAAGGCGGCAGACAGCTCTGGACAGAGATATGAGGAGCCTTCAAAGCTGTGTTGTGACTGCTGTTTCATCTCAGTACAAAGGGTTATGCCGAAATGTGTTCCGCCTTTCAGTATATTTTGCATTTTTGCTAATGATGCATAAATCAACAGGGCGCTTTTCTCTGCACCACCATATGAATCTGTAAACAGACCGAGGAAGTTATGCCATCAAATGTGATTTCACTTTTACCATTAGCTGCGTCCCTGAATCTTTTTGACACCCAGACATTTTGATAAGTTCAAAGATTTTATTTAATTGAAATCATTTTTTCTTTTTTTTTTTTAACTATTTTTCGCCCCCAGTAAATTAATGGCTTCAGCATAACCTTGTAAAATATTTCAAGCAGATCAAGCTTGCCTGGGAGTTCATTTAACACTGATAGAACTTGATGAATTGAGTTACTATTTGATTAAACATAATGATCGGCAAACATACATGACTTCGCTCAAACTAATCCTCGTAATGAGGGCGTAATTGTCTAAAACAAGCAAATAATTCCACCCAGCAGAGCGATATCGACAAATACTAATGAGGCCTGCTAGTAAAGGGTTACAGTATTTGTTTACACAGGAGAGCGGGAGAGCATGGGAAGAGCTGTGGCAGAGGGGGAAAAAAGGCAGGATTATTTATAATTACGTGTGCCAAGTGTTTAATGCAACAGATTGGACACAATAGCAGTGGCAGAATCAGCTGCATATGAGTCCTCCATTATCCCGCAGTGGTGAAGTTGGGAGACAGATTGCCGCCGTAAGCAACACAGACAGGCTTGACACCTGCTCGCGGCTCTCCTGCTCATACCACCACTGGGGAGAGGAAACCTGATTAACTGCGCTGTGCTAATAGAGAGAGGAAATTAACACAGCGGTATCCTGGTGAAGGAGAGCTATACTCAGAGAGGGGTGTTTAACCACTGGCAGCCAGAAAAGCCATGGTGAGAGATTAATGAACTGTGCAGTGATGGAGCTCAGAGTCGTGCTGTTGATGAGGCTCAACAAGTCTCTGTTTGGGGCTAATGATTCTGCGAAGACGCCGCACACGCTATGGCGCCGGATAGCGCCGAGCTCTGATGCACATTTCGGCATAAAATTAAGGGCAGTTAGACATGGATAAACCTAATCGCTGCCTGTTGCCATGTAATTACTTTTCATAACACTGTTCATTATATGCTAGAGCGTGACGCTACTCAGTATATTCATTCTCTTTTGTTTTGGTGGTTTGGTTAAATCTGTGTAAATATACATAGTTTCTGTCTACATGTTGAAGTTCTTCCCATGTTTAATATGTATGAGGGAGATGTGAGTGTGTAGAATCAAACTGACTTGCGAACTGACTCCGTGCCTGAGTGTGTGGTTTGGCTCTCCTGCAGTGGTTGCCTTTAGGTATTAACAAGTGACAGGCTTTCTTTTCATTGGGTATCATGAGGCATCTGATGAAGTCTAGACTGCCTGGAGTATATTCCCTTCAATCACTGATAATATCCCTAAAGAGGTCATTATGGCATTTAACTTGGAGCTGAGGGGAAGAAATGCTATTATTTGCAGCTGATGGAAAAACCCTCAAGACTTCATGTTTTTGGAGTAGTGAGTTGATGTTTGCTGTCAGGTTAAGTGAGTTTGTGGAATATCAATTTAAATGTTATCTTGCACATGCAGCATGCACATATGTGTTATGTGTTAGCCTTACTCTTTCCCTAAACTTCATCCTACCTGAACGAGCATCGCAGTGGCATTGAAATGTTTTGAATTTCGATGATCATAGAAGAAGTGGAAAGATCCCCAGAGTTTTGAGAGAGCACGGGGCATCGAGACCGAAGGCGAGGTAAATGTTTGCCATCAGATGGCAATGATGTGTCTCTCTGTGAGTTCTTCCGAATGACGACACAACAGTTTTCCACTATAAAAGCCTGTCAGAACCATGTGATGGCAAGCTGCTGCTGCTGCCCAAAAACCTTGAATGGATTCAGAAGAAACATGTTTGTGGCTTATATCATAGAGTTATTTAATATGTACCCTATTTTGACATAGTGAAAGTTGTGCCTGTACACTGTAAACAAAAAAAGTATGATTAATAAGTTATGATAAGATATGTGTTTACATTGCTTCAACTCATAAAAATTAAGCAATTCTAAACTTTTTAAATGTTTAAAAAGTTATACAAGATGCAACTGTTTTTTAAAGGCAGCAACTCTTTTTTTTTTTTAAACAGTGTAGCCTTACTGAATAACTGTCTGGTGGAATAATTATTTATCATTTTTATATTTTTATTAGGTATTATTTTACTACAGTTTAAATACAATAACAGAGGTCTTCAACAGGGCTAAATGTCTAAATGCCATTTGATTTCAAACTATTTTTGGTCAAATAATGAAAATGTACATTAAATAATATGATTTTAAGGTAACGTCTATTAAGCTTGCAAGAAAACTTAAAATGTACAAGTAATGGCTGAAGTATACATTGTAAAATAAGCCTGTAAATGCACTAATATGCACATTAGGGATGTTATCATATAGGCCAGGCTCTGTCCACCAAGGGGCCCAAACAAGTTTACAGATAGGGACGGCAACTTATATTATCATATATTATATATTATCAAATATTGTATTATAATATTATATAAATAAATATATATATATATATATATATATATATATATATATATATATATATATATATATATATATATTCATTACAGCTAACAGTATAGTCTGCAGATATGATTTTTGTGCATGAAATGAGCTTGTTTCTTGTTTTGTTTTTTATGCCAGGCCAGCTAGATGAAGTGCTCTTATACGATTCATCAGGATTTAAGGTAATTGGTAAGTTTAGGAAGAGTGAGAATGACTGCGTTAGTTATTGAGCGTATAATGCTCTTCAGAGTCATGCAGCGGGGGAGATGGGGACAGACTTTAGTCGGAGTGAAGGCTGCAGACCGTTGTTTCGGTGATGCTGCCGCCGGGTCCATTCTTCAAGTTCGTTTCCAAGGAGGAGAGACGCCTCGCGCCAGGGCTCCGCCCCCTTCTCCTGAATGCGCGAGCAGCTGCTTTCAAACCCAACTGCTCAATTCCATTCATCCTCGAGAGGGAACAAAAAAGTGGCTATTTATTAGAATACTTGTTTTGTATTGTTCCGCGTCACACAAAAGGGGCTTTATTATGTAAGAAGGAACCCTTTCGCCGGGAGAAACAATAACTTGAAATTGTCTTTAGAGTCTATAATAAATTTCATTTTCTTGTCTCTCTCCTCAGTGTGTAGTGAGTGGTGGGACTGGGAGCTGGGTATGGCTGGCCTTGGCACTCTAAGGGTAGATTTTTAGCAAGGATGGCGGTCTGGCGAGTGGCTTTGACTGGGTTAGGACAGCGATAGCACCGGTAAGGACGATTTTACATCACTGCAAATGAGGGACAGTGCAACGTATGTTTATGTAGCTTTAAAACCGAATTTAGATTGATATGTAGGCTATTATTTTCTGGCAAAAATCTTACGGTATGGATATATTAACTGATTGTAAATGAATGTTCTCATCTAGAAACTTGATATTTTTAGACGATTATGATTATCGTAATCGCCTGCTAACTGATTATATGAAGTTCGCAAGCACGTCATAAAGCCTGTAAACGGAAAGCTGTGATTGTCGTCAGTTATAGGGGACTGAGCTACATGATCGCATGATATAGGCTACTGTGTCGGATAAGAGATATTAACGCGGTTTTCCCCCTTGTGAACAGACCGGAGACTTTTTTCAGACTACCGGTCGGTCCAGTGTCGGTAAAGTCGCGTTTTATCGGAAGACTTGTCGAATACGCGTTCGTATTTATACAGCATTATATGTTCCAGCATACAGCGGGAACAATTATTGAGGGAAGACAGACAGTTCTGCTCGATGTGTGTTTTTTGCCCCCTTTTCTTTTCTTTTTTTCTTTTTACATTTGCAGCTTTAAAAGACAGCCTGCTATGCTCTGGTGTAGGCTACGTGAATTTACATTTAAGTAATATTTAAATAAAGTTTCAATGTAAAGGTTTACACTTAGTATTAAATTAAATTAATTACATATTTATTTTAAAATATGTAGGCTAATACATATTTATTTTAAAATATGTAAGCCAGTGCATTTATGCTGATTAAACGACTTGTCTTTTTTCCCCCTGTAAACAAAATAAAACAAAATAACGTTGATCTTGTGACTATTGTATGAAATGAACTTTTAGTGTATTGATCAACAGATTGTCACTATCATCTGTTTATCAGGATGTCATTTGCAAGCGTCTAAGCCTCGTCTTACCACAGCCCTTGTTAAGTCAACCTGTTCACAAGAAGAGCCACACAAAGGACTTAAACAACCAAATTAGGTTAAACAACAACAACAACAAACAAGTTTAGGACGCTTTAATTTTGCAGTGAAATACTTTCATGTTAATGAACAGCTCAACACACATTGGGCTACAAATATTTAAATTATTTTATTTTTATTTTTATTAAACTGATTGATTTAAATAATCAATTCTTATTTCGCTTATTTATATTTTGGCATCATAAATTATATATCCCAGTCCCCTCGTTCTATCCCCATCCCCTGCTTCTGTCATAAAATGATTTATGAACTGTACTATCGCAAACACACTTCAGTTTTGCTTTTCAGTCTTTCGTTGTTGTTGTTTTTTTTTTTTTTTTTTTTTTTTTATTACCAAGGACATCTCTAATATTTTTACTACAATAGTGTGTGTTTTGGACAACTGCTGTAACCCCAGCTCTCGCACGTGCGCTAACAGTGCCCTATTGGCCCCAGCGCGCGCAAAACAAAGACTCTGTGAAGAGCGCGACACTGAAGCAAAATGAGAACTGACAGTGCACGTTGTTTCAGGAGGGTCACAGTATGGTTTAGCGCTCTAATCCGAAGGTCAATTAAATAAAATGAAATAAAAATGTGTTATTTAATATGCCTAATCGTTGCCATAACTAACACAATTACAAAAAATAAATAGGCTAAATAAAGTCCATTCAAATTGGCAATTTGTTTTTTGTAACTTGTATGGCACATTTTTATGTTTTTAATTAAAAAATAATAACATACCTACTATAATTTCTACTAATGTAAGATTATATTATATAATTAGGCTATTTATAATATTATTGTTCATAGTGCAGCTGATGGGCTTGCTTTGGTGTTGGAATATTTTAAACACAACAAATATAAATAAAAAACAATTACAATTAATTTGTAAAACCTTTCATATTTATTAGTGTGTAGTAAAATTATTTAATAAAATGATTGCATTTCTCAATATATATATATATTTTTTAAACCAAAATCATTGGGAAAAAAGAAGAAACGTAATTTTGTCAACATAAAATGAGTGGCTAGACACTGGAGACAATCACTAAATGAATGAAAAACCATCTAAACTATTGTTTTTTTGGGCAATGAAAAGCCCTGACTCTCTTTTGTCAAAACATGTTTTCGTTCTTGTTATAGCTGCGTCACATAGCCTATTCAAAAATATAGACTACCAGCATCTCTAAAGAATATATATTGACATGATATGTCTTGTGTCTTCGAATTTGATGGCGGAATAATAGGCTACTTTTTCTGTCCAGCGCAGGTATATTTGCCTTTCATCAACATTTTTCTCAATCGGTTGTGCGATTGGATCACATTCTGTACAATTATCCTTGCATTATAGGCTTATTAAAATTTGCGGTCTGATTTCATTCAGACAACGCCTTCATGTTTACCTTGCATCCACTATATTTTTATTTTGAGATCACTTAAGTTTTCCGTATTAATTTTACGCGCAACTAAATCTTAGCAGTGCACCACCAGACGGCAGTATCCTCGATTTAAGAAACTCGATTTAAAATTGGGCTATGTTGTTTACCTCTTAAAATAATATGGTGTTTTATTTTGTTTCAGTTTAACAATTTCTAGGTAGCCTATTAAGTGAATTGGTTGTGTTGATTATCTTTGGCAAAAAAATATGTTGGCAAATTGAATGCAAAGTGAAATGAGGGTCTCATTCGACGTTTTTAAGCATACGTGAGCATTTAAGCATTTATAAGTAATAAATTAATTTCGACCGATTTTTTTCCTTCAGCAGTTTTATAATCACAGATATTCAGCAACATATAGCTGACAAGTGGCTGTCTACTCTAGACGTTTTTTTTTTAACACACAAAGATTTGGCAAAACGTCACTAGGGAGCATAGCAGCTATTACAGTTATTATAAAGAATTAGATCGTATCTTGTAATGTCATCTAAATGGATAAAATCTACCATTTGTCCTCTTGTTCATTTATTGCAACCATTGAAGAGGCTCAAACTGCTACCTCAGTATTACTCTACTTTAGAGGGGGCGGTGCTGACCCTTCGCGCACCCCGCCTACTAGTTCTTTCCTCTCTGTCTACGTCACTCCACCGAACTCCATGCAAATCGCTCCTCACTGGAACGCCATTGGCCGCTCGCTCATTTTAATCGCTGTCAAAACGCATCATATGGCCGCCGCTTTAACTTACTCTTCAACTCCACTAGGAAAAGTAACTCAAATGCACGTTCAATTAATGTGGATGTGAAACGGCAGTCGGAGACGACACAAACAGGCTACAGGAGCAAAAAGAGACCCTGAAACTAACAGCAAACGGTTGGGAATAAGCTGAATTCCACATTTCACCGGAGCTCCACTGGCTGGTGAAGCACCTGCTTCAAGCGGACTACAGAGCGCCGAAAGTTCATGCTTTTTCTCTGCTAGCTGAAAACTTTTAAGCCACTTGAATGTATAGCATGATGATGGAGACGGACCTTCATTCCCCTGGACCCCAAACCAACACGAATCCGGGGCAAACGGGTCCAAATTCGGGGAGCAAAGCCAACCAAGACCGCGTAAAAAGACCCATGAACGCTTTCATGGTCTGGTCCCGGGGCCAGCGCCGAAAAATGGCTCAGGAGAACCCCAAAATGCACAACTCTGAAATTAGCAAAAGACTCGGTGCTGAGTGGAAAGTGATGTCAGAGGCTGAAAAGCGGCCCTTTATTGATGAGGCGAAGCGGTTGCGAGCCATGCACATGAAAGAGCATCCGGATTACAAATACAGACCGAGGCGCAAAACCAAGACCCTGCTTAAAAAGGACAAGTACTCGTTGGCTGGCGGCTTGCTCGGCGGTGCAGGTGGCGGGGTCGGCATGAGTCCTGCAGGGGTCGGCCAGAGGTTGGAGAGTCCTGGCGGTCACGGAGGCTCAGCCAGCGCCGGCTACGCACATATGAACGGCTGGGCGAACGGCACTTACTCCGGACAGGTGGCCGCCGCGGCAGCAGCGGCTGCGATGATGCAGGAGGCTCAGCTCGCTTACAGCCAGCACCCAGGTAGTGGCTCTC
The DNA here is from genome assembly GCF_964197995.2 of Scardinius erythrophthalmus. Taxonomy (NCBI): domain Eukaryota; kingdom Metazoa; phylum Chordata; class Actinopteri; order Cypriniformes; family Leuciscidae; genus Scardinius; species Scardinius erythrophthalmus. The sequence continues at coordinate 22,448,077 of NC_138226.1, read as the reverse complement.
ACCATCACCACGCTCATCACCATCACCCGCACAATCCTCAGCCCATGCACCGCTACGACATGACTGCTCTTCAGTACAGCCCCATCTCGAACTCCCAGAGCTACATGAGCGCTTCTCCGTCCGGCTACGGTGGGATATCATACGCGCAGCATCAAAACTCCAGCGTCGCTACTTCTGCGGGCATCGGCACGCTGAGCTCGCTCGTGAAGTCCGAACCCAATATAAGCCCTCCGGTTACCACACACTCCCGAGTACCCTGCACCGGAGACTTGCGAGAGATGATAAGCATGTATTTACCGACTGGGGAGTCCGGGGATCCGTCTGTGCAGAGCAGACTGCATGCCTTACCGCAGCACTATCAGAGCACAACTGCCGGAGTAAACGGAACTGTCCCATTGACGCATATTTGAAACAGCTGATGGAAAGTGATGGGTAACACTCCACCAAAAATATTTACCTCTTCTGCTTTTTTTTAGATTGTCATTAAACTACTTTTGTACAGATTGTTTTATGATGTTATTGTAAATTAAAGGTAAATATTGTTTCAATTGCAGTTCGGAGAGAAACTGAGATCTGAGATGTATCACATTCAGTGAAACATTGTTTAAATATGACGTCTTTAAAAATGATTCTGACAGCGTTTCTGGCCACGCCAAGAAATATGCGACACACTGTTATTCTTTAAATATTTAAGTTTCTGTGCAAATTGACTTTTGAGTTGATAATAACAAAAGTCTAGCGTGAATAACACAATGAAATGTTTTTGAGAGCCCATAAAGAGTTTTCTGCTTATTACATTTACCAAAACGTTTGTATACGTGAATTAATGTACCAGATTTATGTTGTAATATTTCTTGTAAATTGTGAATAAGTTTTAATATTTCAAAAGACTGGCACGTTACTGCTGCTGTACATAATTTATGACATGCATTCCTGCCAGTTCAAATCTTAACCTTGCGTTGATTCATGGTCTAAATAAAATTGGAGAAAAAGTTACTCTGCCCTAAATTGGTGTTAGTTTTGTTACCTATCAGACTTTGTCATTTAACATGTGTTTGATTTACTACACTTACACTTTCTCTTCGTGGATTGAAGACAAAATATTAATCGGCAGGTATTAATAGGCTACTTTATTTTGCTTTAAGACCATTTATTTTTAATGTGTATTTTACAAGCTTCAACGTGCAACTAATGAGATCTTTGAAAGTATCAAAACTGGGAAAACGTGTTTTCTAAATAGGTCACACTTGGTCTTACCCGTCATATGAACTATATATATTACAATAAATATGCATTAGAAGAACCTTTGGTGGGAAAATAATTGTATATAGGCCTGTAGACCTTTAATGTTTATATTAAATCTGTGTCGTACTTTCGTCATTAATTTATAAGTCATATTAGTCATTTTATTTAAGTGTAATTGCCTTTATAATAAACAGTCTACTTAACCAAATTAATAATAAATGGACAATATTTTTTAAAAACTAGAGAATAAAATAATAAATATTGTATTGCATGAATACAAATATTGTGATAACTTCAATGTTGTTAAAGTCGCCTTGCAAAACTTTAATTATCACTCGTTTAAAGGTATTTCAAATCTATGTTTATTCATAATTTGTTTACTTAAATAATTAGACTGTGGCTGTGTACTAAGTTCGCAATTGCTTCTTCAATTGTAGACTTTGATTGGTACCTAGGCTATAAGGTGTATAATTTTGTGTACTTGAAAAGAAATTATTATTATACGTGTATCATGTTAGGGTTGGTTTGAAATTGCACTGAAATTGCATGAACTAACTTTGTCATTTCGTCTATCACAATAATATTTGCAGTTCAAAGGTTTTGTTTAACTGACACGTTTACCTCTATAGCAAACATGATTTATTTTAACCATAGGAGTTGGCTAATAATGAATCAATTGTATAGGTAGATTTTGTTGGGTAAGAAGAACCCTTAATTTTGAAAATGAATTCGCCTGTGTTAGTATAACACATTTATAATATTTTTGACAATGAATAATAGCTCATGTTTCACTTTTTAAAGTAGATTTCAATTCACACATGAAACGTGTTTGAGTAGGCCCACATATTAATCAAAACACGTGTTTGTACTGCAGCAACTTTGTAGTCTCTTATTATATGAAAAGTGTGAACGTTTTCATTTCCTAGTTTTGTTTCTTATATATTCTCGAGTCCCTGCGTGTGAAGAATTGTGGCTGAACATAATGTGATCTGAAGCAGGGGCAGAAGGATGTTTAACAGTGACCTGGATCAGCCAGCAGACACGCTGACCTCTGGGACAGAAAGTCAAAGGTTATTACAATTACCTGCTGTCATGGGGCTAGTTTAGCAACAAGTGTCAGAAGCGCAAAGCCGCAACACATTGGCACCAGACGTCTCTTTTCTCGTTGGGATGCGCATGTGAGGCCTTCAAATCTGCAAGTGCCACTTCACGCACTTGAAATAAATATGAAGCAGAACTGAGTCAGGAGTGCTAAAACTGTTATATAGCCTACATCATAAATCTCGATAGCATTTATTTTTTAACAGAGCACTGAATAGTTGTTCTTGCACTCTAAAAATGCTGGGTTGTTTCAACCCAAATTTGGGTCAACTAAATCTGTAAATCAAATCTGTAAATTACATTTTTAACCACATGTTTGGATTTGTTCATATTTGACCCAAAATTGGGTTAAAACAACCCAGCATTTTTTAGAGTGTGTCTGTTTTATTTCAGCCACGTTTCTTTCATGAAAACACTTAGATTAAACGGTCAATTATTCTTAACACACTTTCCTTTCCCCTCCACTACTAGCCTAGCCTATATGAGAATGTCCACTCGGGGGCCATTTGTATTTATCTCCAGATGAAAAACTACGGATTAAGCGCCGAAAATAGAGAGGCGGAGAATCAAGTCACGGCACTTGCCAGGTTAAAGAGAAGCGTTCTGGTAAATTCAACCAAAATAATTTACCACCCCGCCAAAAGAGGGGAAGGCACGCGGGGTGGGATGGGTGAAAAGGATGGGATGGAGTTCGAGGTGGGAGGGGTGGCGGTGGACTCGAACCAATAAATCGTCTCAACGTGCGATACCCTTATCTTGTAGCCACCGATATATTCTGTGCTGGGAAGCCATCAACACTGCTGGCTCGTATGAAAACTCCCGATCTCTTGCACTCGCTGTCCTAAATGGGGATAATTAGCATCACTTTATCACGCCTCTGCATATTTTCTCCCTTCTCCAAAAAACCCGGTACGCTGCTATTGGTCGCTGCTCTGTCACAGAAGATTACGGAGACAGATTGCACGGAACGAATGTGCTGAACGAGATTAGGGAGGAATAGAAATAGCAACTGGGCCAATAAATTCCTCGCGAGGGCCTTATCGTGCAATTACACGTTGACATGTTTAACAATCTTGCTGCCTCTTAATCCTGCGCCCTTCCAAGAGGCGAGATGCTGCGCCGTAATTTCTGCAGTCTGCGATTCCGGAGCAGTAATTTAAGCATATGCACAACGCCACGAAAAAGCAACTTTGTGCAAACTTTTATTTAGCAAAATGTTGCTGTTTTTCTGCTAATTATAAACGATTTGTTCCTCACCGTGACCAACAGTCTCTTTTAGCCGCGGCAGACACAGACCAGGGGCCCGAGCATTGTCGCATGTAAATCAGCCCCTTAAGTTTCAGTACGATTTTTGTGTGAATTGCGTCATTATTGCTCGGAAGAGCAAACAGTAGGCTAATTCAGTGGACTAATTTAGTGATGCACCCATGGGACTGCTTTTCACAGATTTTCTCATGTTGTTGTGCATCACTGAGAATCCAATTACCATTATAAAACGACTGCTGTTCAAAAAGTCTAGACTGCTTTATCTAAAAAAACAAAACAAAAAAATGCTAGATGACCAATGCAAGGCTATGAATTTTTCAAGGCTCTTATGAAGCAAACTGCTTGTTTAATAAACTACTCTTTTGTACCTTAACTGTCTGTTTTTTCTCTCTCTCTCTCTCTCTCTCTCTCTCTCTCTCTCTCTGTTTCTCTCGCCCTCGTGTTCGGCAGAGAGGTCTGTGTAAGGATGATTGTGAGAGACTCTGCTGGAATTTGGCAGGCCCGCTGCTTGGAGAGGCGCCCCACGCTGTGACTCCCATTCAGCGGTCCAGCGCGCTGTGAGGTTGGGAAGTTTCACTGAGCCGTGCACTCAATGGCTCCACAAAGCTGATTACAAGCCCCAGCGAATTCCTGAAGGGACCGGGCTGCCACGCAGGTGTGCGGGAAACCGGGGCAACCCTTCAGAGTTATAGTGACAGAGCAAGACAAGCCATGAGACCACACAAAAAGCAAAGCGTCCCAGGAAGCGGCCAGGGATTTGGTGGGAAAAGAACACCTTAAATGTCTCCCTTGTGAGCAAAAAGGCAAAGACAGGAGAAACTTTCCGAAGGCCTAATAAAATGATGCGCAGCCTTCTCAGGACAGTGAACTAAAATGGATGTGCACCGGAAACATTTTTGTGTTCGTTTTGCCATATGCATTCTGAATAGTCGATTGTATCACTATTGGGGTTCAGGGTTAACAACGATTCATAAAACGTAAAGGCCTGCTCTCTCTCACTGCCCAATTCATTCTCCCTGGTACGAAAAAATCTACATCAATGAAACAGACAGCGTATTTAATTAGAGCGGAGTCTAACTATCAATTACTCAGGAAAAACACAGGATCCCCAAGGACCGGTAATCAGCGCGCCAACAGTCGGCCGCGCGCTCATTACAGCAAAGCGACAGGCGGGAATAATAATCAGGGCGCGGCGACGCATCTGACTACTGTATTTCCACCGCATCCTGGTGCCTCTCAGAACTTTAATAGCTCGTCGTTTTTACTCAGCTTTACTTTACCCAGTGGTAGGACGACATGACCCTTGTTAATGTTGTTGATGTATTAATTTCATTTTTGGACTTTTGGCCTATAGGAGTCCATGCATGATCAGTTTACTTTAAACAATTCACTAAGGCCTAATTTACATTTTGTAACAACTTTAATTTTATTTCATCCACTTAAAATCGTAAAATATAGGTTTACTCAAACCATTTGGGTTAAATTTTGTGCTTTTCATTGGCATGAATGGAAAGAGTAGCCTAAATGTTGAAATTAATAATTTCAATTTAACAAATGAAAAAATTAAACAGCCTATTGCTCTCTTGGGATTTAAGAAGAGATTGTATCATGCGGACGTTTTAGTGTTGCGGCTAGGTGAGGAGCTTGGGTTTAGGTTTAGGAGAAGTGAATTTGCCATAAGTTATTTTACACAAAGAGAAATTGCTATGTCAGTTCTTCAGTCAGTGTTTGTCTCGAGCTTCCTGACACCATTTAGCATGCTAACGTGCGTGGTTGCTAGCTAGTAGTATAAAGAGATTCGTCTAATGACTAAGTTCTTAATTTTATTGGGTTTTCTCATTCTTTATTGGGTTGCGGCTCCAATTCGAGTTGACTGCACATGGACATTATATGTAAAAAAAAAAAAAACCTTTTCACAAATTAAGTTTAACCAAATAATGATGTATCTATTAAATGTGAAATATTTTTGAGTTCAGCAACTTTCATTCAATACCATGGAAAGTCTATGTTCTTCCAACATTTCCTCAGTTTGAGTGAGGGCTCAGTCTTACTTTATACGGCTAATTTAATCCTCCACAGAGTCAACAAGGGCTAATTGAGATCAGCGGGGCTCAAACACCCATTCACAATCAGATTGTCCCGTTAAGTCGTTTTGCGTGGGGTTTAGGATTCGGAAGTAACCATATTGTGTCAGTCTATAGATCAAGCTGGCTTTGATTTCTGAATTATACAAATGGCAAAGGTCTCTGAGACTTAGGCATGTTTCAGTTCCCATGCTTAGCTTTATAAATATGCTATAAATCTATTCCAGTCTTGGCCTCACCTGTGTCCTGTCACCCCTGCTGTCCTCGTGTGATTAGAGGACAAAAGCACTTACCCTGCCCGGCTATGGTAGTCAATCAACCACAACGGACTATGCTAATTGAGGGGAAAGGCGAGAGGAAGACGAACAGTGATCCCAATTGTTTGGCGAATTTCACAGCTCAGCGCAGCTGCAATGCTACTGTTCTCTCCCAATACACTCTTCCATCACTTCTAACACAACGCTACTGTAAGCCGAAGTCTGTGCGAACATGAATTTGCAATACTCGCTAATGTCACGATTTTCTCACAGAAGTCCAGAAACAATAGCCATGTGGTACAGCTGAAGAGATAAATGAGACGCACTCTAAAGTTGTTGAGGAGCTGTCCAGGTCCTGAAATAAACGCGGACAACATCCGCATATGTTCTGTTGGGTGATATCACAAAAAAGTCATGTAAAAATCATTTTAAAATTAGACTACGTTTTCTAATTATCGCTCTTCGTTCATTTCTCTCCGATTTTTTTTATAGGCTAGCCTCGCCTCTGCATGCATAGGACTCTCGTGTTGACTTGATCGAATTTAAAATTGGTGGTCAAAGTTATTGCTTCAGGTTTTTGGACAGATGCAATAAAGCCAAGGTTATATTAACAAGGTTTGCAAAGGAAGACATTTTGAATAATGTTTGTAACCAAACAGTTGTGGTGGGGCACCAGTGACAATTTAGCACAAATACATCTATTCGTTTATGCAGACATAACGATTTTGAGTATTTAAACATACTATTTGGTTTTGATCAGCCTTTGTTTTGTTTGTCTTTCTCCCATTTTTCAGTCTGAGATCAAATATGTACCTAGAAAACTACTTATAGCACATGTACAAAAAGAATGACAACTTTAACTGCAAATGACTTTTTCCTGGCATCTAGTTTGACCCACCTCACAAGGTGCCCTTCCTCTCAGCAGGTGTCAGAAAATAGGCCTCAGAATTGTTTGTTATTCCGCTGCTGGATTCCCACTGTGCTTCTGTATTTTGTGATGGGATAAACTTTGACTGTGTCTGATTGTGTTGCTTTTACATCTGAAAGAGGGAGGGAGAGACAGAAAGAAACAACAATAAAAGAAGTTGATGTTTATGGATTGGTCATTGATTTTGTTGCTCTTGGCTGTATGGGCCCCTTTTTTTTAATAAAGACAGGCAAGGATATGGAAGCGTGTACAGCAGCGCAGGCTAAAACTGTAGAAGTGGATGGAGTCTGCGTGGACAGTCGCTGACAGTTGAAGTACCTGCCTTGAGGACTGCGTGACGGATTGGGGGCAGCGGGGTTATTGGTGATAATGACACACCCCACTGAGTGTTATTACTTAAAGACTGTGCTGGGCTGAAATGACATTGTAATGGGATGGGACTTTAGCCACGTTTTCATGGCACTGGGTGCTCTTGCTCAGCAACTTACTTCCAGCTTCTGTGTCCTCTTTTGTCTGCCATATAACTGCTTTTTTTCCGCCCCCTGTCTGTTTCCCTGTCCCTCTTTCTCTCACTCTTCCCTATTCTTTCTAGTGTCTGCTTACATGCATTACAGAGACCCGCTTTTATGCATGCATAGGTTCCTGGCAGAATACGCAGAAATTTGCAGCATAACTTTTTTTGTTCTTCCTCTGACACTGAAAAAGCTTATGTGTGTCTGTACTAGCTTCAGTGCACCTTCCACGCTTACTACTGAACACATGGCCTGTCTGGCTCAGATCATGACTGGAGCTCTACAACAATGAGATCCCATTCAGTTCGACTCAGGCACAAGTGCTCATGTTTTGTGTAAGTTATCGTAAACATAACTCAGATGCATTTTCTACTCGAAGCATTTATGCCAAAACATCTGTCTTTTTGTTTTGCAGCGCATTGTAAAAAAATAAATAAAATAATAAGCTTGCATCAGAGCATATAGATTTTATTGTTTTTAAATGTGTGTTTGTGGACTGCAGTGACAAGCCCCTGGTGTGACTAAGGTGGCACTCCTATTGTGAATAATAAGCAGCTCTGCCTCTAATTCTTTCAGTTCTTACATATAGATGGACTCCCTGTGTTCATATACAAAGGTTTTTTTTTTAGCCCTAGTGCTACTTTCCTCTAGTACTTTTAGCATTTAGAGTGAGCGTAACCCTTGGGTAAATAAGAATGACACATTATACACATAATGTATGTGTGTGTGCGTGTGTTTTATACCACCAGCCTGAACTGCTGATATAAGGCGAAATGGATCCATGCTTTCATGTTGTTTGTGAAATTCTGACCTTTCCATCTGAATGTTGTAGCAAATGATATTTGCATTAACAAGCACTTGTACAGGGATTTATATATATATATATATATATATATATATATATATATATATATATATATATATATATGAAGAGTTCAGATGCAAAAGCCTCTAAGTGCCATCTGAAATTTTCTTCTAGAATGATCATTTTTATCAAGCTTGTATATTTAAGTTCAGTAATTTCACTTAAATGACAACTAATATGTCATTTTCATTGAATTTACTGAACTTAAATTTACAGGTTTGATAAAAATGATCATTCTTGAAGAAAATTTCAGATGGCACTTAGAGGCTTTTGCATGTAGCCTATGTATATGGTAACACTTTATTTTTAGGTTCAATTCTCGCTATAAACTAGTTGCTTATTAGCATGCATATTACTAGGATATTGGCTGTTTATTAGTACTTATAAAGCACAAATTAATGCCTTATTCTGCATGACCTTATTCTACATCCCTTATTCTTACCCAATCCCTAAACTTAAACGCTACAAAAACGACCTAACTAACTATTAATAAGCAGTAAATTAGGAGTTTATTGAGGCAAAAGTTGTAGTTAATAGTGAATATGTGTTCCCCATACTAAAGTGTTACCATGTATGTATGTTCTTAATGCATCAAGGTCAGTCTGCTCAGGATATTGGCAATAAAGGACAATTTCGATTTGAATCATCTGCCTGTAATAATAAAAAATAAATTCAAAATTGTTCATAAATTGTTTTCGGATTGAGTAACTCAAAACAGCTGAGATGTTTTACAAATCATAGACATTTTAGTTAAAGTTCTTGCTCATGTAGTTTTTCTTTCCTTGCATGCCTTCTTAATTGAGTACTTAATATTTGTAATATTAATAATAATAATAAAAAAGGGTAATTAATCTTAATGACATAATTTGCCAGTACTCTCTCCACACCACACACGCATGCATTGTGGCTAAACTCTTAGTGAGCGCGAGAGCTGGATAGTATGGGTTATTAGTGCAGTGATTCATGCACGTGCTGGTCTCGATTTCAGTGAGCTCCTTGTGAGGATGTGTATTACTCTGACCCTGCATCTCTAATGTGTTTAGGGGGGAAAAAGAGAGTAATGCAGTTTCTGTGAAGAGTAACCTTAAACACAATGATGACTTTATGGCTGATGGACTTAATAAGCTGAGGAGTAGAGCTGTTTTAAACTGCTGAGGTTCCTCTGTTTCTAACGTGGCAGTATTTCTTTGCAGGGCTGAGGAAAAGCTGTTATTTCTCTCGGAGGCGCAGAGCCAATACCCGAGACCTCTGCCAAAAAAAGCCAATCCTTTTACACTGTAGAAATCTTTTAGTGTACGCAATACGCGGATGCAAAGAAAAATGCACAAAAATCCATAGGAAATTTGTCTTTCTCAATCAGAAATTCAGGCAAACACACACACACACACACACACACACACACACACACACACACACACACACACACTCACTCACACACACACACACTCACTCACACACAGTTTGTTGATAGTTTTAAGTAGAGGAGATTAGGTTAATGAGGGGTCAGGGGGTGACCATAAGAAACAACGACTTGGTTTCCTCTGGATGTCACTGATAGCTCTTACTGCAGCTGACCTTTGACACCCCTTACAGTGAGTGATCTACAGTCTCTGCCATTTAGATGGACTAGATTACAATATCAATGTAACGGACACAGGATCCTTTTTACAAGGGTCACTGAAATATATCTTTCAATGAAATCCAAAATCGCAGCTAAAGAGGGCCCATTTGTAACAATGACCTTAGATATTGACACATTTGGTGGCCTTTGAAACTGCTGTCAATTTGAATCAAAACAATTTCTCACCTTTTGACATAAATAACGATCAAAATTTGTGGTCGGTATTTTTTATTTTTTTTTGGATCAGAAATACAGTAAAAGCTGTAATATTGTGAAATATGTATGCAATTTCAAATAACTGTTTTCTATTTTACTATATTGTTTAAAATGTAATTTATTCCTGTGATGTCAAAGATTAATTTTCAGCGTCATTACTCCAGCCTTCAGTGTCACATGATCCTTCAGAAATCACTCTAATATGAGGATTTGATGCTCAAGAAACATTTCTTATTATTATCAATGTTGAAAACAGTTGTGCAGCTCATTTTTTTTGTGTGTGTGGAAACTTGTCTTAAATATCACTTTTACTGTCAATTGAATGCATCCTTGCTGAATAAACCTTTTTTAATTAAACAAACTCACCATAAAAAAAAGTTTTTATAGTTTGGGAAAGTTTCCTTCCTGTGTGAGAAGGCCTGTTTTTCACCCTCTCTTTTTTTCCCCTACCGGCACAGATGAAGTCATGGATTCTTTTATATGAAAAAAAGTTTTAATGATTAGAGCTGATCAAATATCTTAAGGCACAGGTCAAACTTTTCAATGAGATAACCTTAGATTATCTATCAATACCGTACAGCTCCAGTAATGGGACATAAATGCCAAAGCACACAAAAATAAACCTCAATTTGCCAGACAACACGCTACAGCAGCAAAAATCAATCAGTTCATACATTAACATAATTAACTGCACACACGCTATATGACTTTTCACATCTCGGTACTCTGACCCACCTTTCTAAAGGTGACTCTTCAAATAAAGGTCGACTGCGAGCGTGAATGCGGCCGTGATCGTGTCATGCCCGTACAAGTTTTCAAAGTCTTCTGGCTCTTGTTTGAGTTGGAAAGAGTAGATCAATTTCTAATAAACTTCTTCAATAGGCCAATTTTGCCTTTCACTGGCTGCTTTGAAAGGCTCCAGTTAGCATTTAGAGAAAGAGATGGAGAGTGAAGGATGATTACAGAGGAGTACAGTATGCCACTGAAGGTCATCACTCAAGGATAATGAGTGCTGTATTGAAACTACTCCTGTTTCCACCTTCTCTTTTTCCAAACCAGTCTACGTGAGTGAGAGTTCACTAAATCATATTGATCTCAAAACAACACAACTGATTGACGGTTGCATTTCAGGGTGTGAAAAAGTCCCATGTCCTTTCAAAGCAAAGAAATAACAATCTGGGTGTAGAAAAATGAGAAATTTAGAGGCAGTTTAGGTGCATTTGATCAGATTCAAATTTGTAACATTTGTACATTCATTCGTTTTTGTTACCATAAACAGTAGTACTAACAACAAAGATATTTAAAAATATATATTAGAGAATTTTTTAATAAAAGCTTTTTTTTTGTAGCTAGCTTCTTAAGCGAACATACAAATATTTACAAATTATACAAAGTGTCAAGCACTGAGTCGTCACCTTACAAAATAACGGTTATATATATATATATATATATATATATATATATATATATATATATATATATATATATATATATATATATATATATATATATATATATATATATGTGACCCTGGATCACAAAACCAGTCTTATGTTGCACGGGTATATTTGTGGCAATAGCCAACAAAACATTGTATGGGTCAAAATTATAGATTTTTCTTTTATGCCAAAAATCATTAGGATATTAAGTAAAGATCATGTTCCATGAAGATATTTTGTAAATTTCCCACCTTAAATATATAAAACATTTATTTTTGTGAATGGATGCAGCACAATCGCCAATAGAAATTGACAACTTTAATTTTCTCAATATTTCGATTTTTCTGTACCCTCAGATTCCAGATTTTCAAATAGTTGTATCTCGGCCAAATATTGTCCTATCCTAACAAACCATACATCAATGGAAAGATTATATATTTAGCTTTCAGATGATGTATAAATCTCAATTTTTAAAAAAATACCCATAAGACTGGTTTTGTGGTCCAGGGTCACATATATATATATTTTATGTAATTATTATTACAGAATTTTTATCATCATTACTCTGATTTGCTGCTCAAGAAACATTTCTTATTATCAGTGTTGAAAACAGTTTTGCAGCTTAATCTTTGAAAGCATGATAAAAAAAATGCATGGTTCTTTGATGAATAGAAAGTTTAAAAGAACAGCAATTATTAGAAATAAAAGTCTTTTGCAATATTTCTAAATGTAATTACTGTCACTTTTGAGAAATAAATAAAACAAATCAAATACATAAATGAATAAAAAAAATCTTATCTAAGGATTTTAAAAAAATATTTTTTTTTACATGACATATGTAACTGTCTTAAAATACATGAATGTTTGTCGGTCATCAATGCTTGCCACTTTTGGTCAACTAATGCAGAGAGACATCTTATTTCCTCCTTGCATATTTCCTGATTTATTTTATGTAATCTGAGGTGAACGGCCATAATGGGATTAGAGGCGGTGCTGCTGAACCCAGCGCGGCCCTGCTACCAGCTCACTCAAGAGAAACACACAGTTATCACACAACAGCAGATTGTTTTGAACTACTTATGAAAAAACGGAGCATCTGAAGACAGAGGCACTCTTGCCAGCGTGAGCTGGTGTTAAGTGCATGGTTGTTCCCGTTGTTTTATTTAGCATCTGCAGAATTCCCTGCATAGTTAAGGTGCTTTGGAAAAGGATTAACTGTTGCTGGCACTGGTGAGCAAGCCTTGCAGATTTTCCCCTAGCAAGAAAGTACAAAGAAGAGAAGGAAAAGGGAGATGGAAAAGAGGGAGAAAAGGAAGAGAAACCACAATAACAAGTTGTGTAAACATAACCTGAGAGTGAGACATGGGTAAAAGTATATCTAAACAACAATTATCCCTGAAGGAGGAAAGGAGGAGGCTTTCACTTGCCTACTTACAGTGTCCTATTACATCAGATGCTTCATTTCCGTCTCTCTTCTACCTTATTCCCTCCTTCTCTATCTCAGTGCCTTGTTTTTCTCTAGTCCTTTTTTGTCCTGTAATGTTAAATAGATCTATTTAAATATAAAAAAGCCCAAATCAAAAGATGGTGCTGATGCTTCTAAAGATCAAATTAGAGTTGTCTCAGTTACATCATTTAAATCACTCAGTATTTTTGACTTTAGAATATAAGCGAATAAAATACATTCACATCTGAGTGACTTTATTAAGTATTTCCTTGTCACACCTACAGATATGAGAAGTGGTCTTGCTAATAGCTACAAAGGTATTTTCCTTCCCTCAGGAATGACTGCAGATGATAAGGTAATTTAATTATTTAAAGTCGCTTTGAATTCAATATGACCGTGAAGCATTCCTGACATTATTGTGTCCATGACATTGTGTTCACATCCTGATTTTGATGAAAACTAGCCCATAGTGTTTATGAAAACAAACTTACTCGAATTGAGATTGTGGATATTTGCCAGAACACTGTGATATCTTGCCTCCATCCTTCATTGTAATTGAAAAAATGTTTTAAATGGTGTAAGGTGAATCAGAAACGATCAAACTGCAGTAAAGAAGACACTGACCTTGATGCATTCAAAATAAATAGTGACTTTTTTTTTTTTTTTATCATTCAAGTTTCCAGAGCGGGTCTGTTCTGTAGTGACAAATGATTAGTCTGGGAAATTTGCAGTTTGTATTCAGATGCTCTTCTGCTGTTCCTCTGGTTAGGTTCCTTGTTTCTGGAGCAGAGAAACCAGATCCGGCCTGTTCGTAGAACTGCAAACAAAAGCACTTGACTGACGGCCAGATTTCTTCTCGTGGCTGCACTCGGGTTTCCACGCTCCCAGTATGACGCTTGAGAGACGGCAGGTAACGCAATCTCAGGTGTGCTCGGGGGCGTGGCCGACCCTTTTCTCCTTATTCACCTCGATCACCCGCAGCGCAGCGACAAACACGGCTCCGTTTCAACCACTTATCCTGCTCGGCTGAAATAATCATCTGATCAGCTCTCGCTCTCACACTCCCTTCTCTGTTTCTCTCACTTGTTTCCACTCTTTATTGCATGGAAGTACAGTCTGTTTTTTCACCCTCTGTCTGCAGTTATTCTGAATAAGGCCTTAAATGTTAGTGGCTCTGGTTTCTTCTTTTACCTTTTTAACTCTATATGGAAATTGTGTGATAGTGAAAGGACACTCATGGATGGCGTATTCTCTCTTATTAGTATGCGGCGGGGCTTTTGAAAGGTTACAGTAATCCAATAGTATTGTGGATATGCGGCATGATGACTTCCTGGGGCTTGTTGAAATAATAATTTTGTTTGTTCAAGTGTTTTTTGCTAACGGCACAGTACGCATTCCTGAGCCCTAACACAAGTGTTGACAAACAAGCGCATATGATAGAAGTGAAAATTAGGGCATAAGGAGCGCTATTACGCATAATGTATAAATGTCATTTTTGTGATTAAATATGAAAGCTTCAAATCTATCCTTTCTGCTTGCTAGGTATACTGTATATTTTTGAGAGGGCCAACTCCCTGGCGTGCAGTATTTTAGAGTGCCCATTTAGCCAGGCCCCCTGCTCTCCTGACAGCTGATGGAAAAGGCAGTGTAACAATGAGCCCCCACCGTGCCTCTCTGCCTGCCCCCAACCACCAGGGGAAGAGGAAGCAGCGGCAGCCGTGTGACACATTATTCTGTCCCCCCGGAACCTGCAGCCAGGCCAAGCCCCCCCTCCGGGTTCCCTTGGACCTCTAAGTGCCGAGCCAGGGACTGAGTGACATTTCCAGAGTCCTGACCTTTGTTTTTCCATTGACTGGGAAGACGTTTGAAGGAGCTACAGTGCACGCTGGTCGAGTCTCTGCAAACTGCACACCCTGGCAATTACACACACAGTTTTAGTACGTCTCGCACAAAAGGAAAACCGAGCGCTGTGCTGTCACAGAGCTTATTTTCTCATAAACTGCGAGAGAAACACACTATATATGGTTTACGTTTTACTTTGCCGAATCTGTCTGAAAAGCCACGACAAACTTAACTAGACTAATGAAAGGTAACCTAAGGGCACTCTGACTAAACTTTAAGAGCAGAGTTGAATTTCCTTGAAAATGACCACTGGAGACCAAATCATGGCACATTTTATGTTTTCTTAAAATGTCCCCTCAAAATGAAGTCAGATTACTGAACCATTTAGCATTACATTGAAAAGTCTACTGCAAAATTAATTCAGGAGCCATGTTGGTTTGAAGTATGGGTTCTACATTCTTCGTAGGACTACATTTAAAAGCAAAACAGGAGAAAGGAAAGCCTCATGTGGAGAAAATGGCATAAAACGGAATGTACTGCAGTGTTGATAGGTTGAGTCTTGGGCTTTATTAATGATATGAGCTGCTGGCCAGTGCTTTGGTCAAATCAAACACCTGCTATGGCTGCCACACTCCAAGAACGATGACATCACAGGGAGCAGGGCAAGTCAGATCCGCTGTTAATCGCTCGCCTTAATTGAGTGCTCTGCTGAGTTCCAAATTGCTCAGTACAATCAAGACTCGCTTAAGAGTCCCACCATGTGTTCTTAGGCCATGATGAGATATTGCCTTCATTGCCTGTTGTTTCTGAATATAGCCTGCCTTTCAATACGCCCCCTACATATTCACCTTTTTTTACTCGTACCCTTCAGGTTGCTGTTTTTACAGGCTATTTTTCACTAATTTCTCTGAATTCCATGTGGTGGAGAAAGCTATTGTTATCGAACATCCTGGTCCTACTCATTATTTGTGCGCTAATTCCAGATCGGCAGTAAGTATGGACCAGTAATGAAACAAAGTGATTATTTCTTTTTTCTTCCTGAACACAGAATTCAGAATTCAGAACACAGAATTCCTTCGTAATGTGTAAAGGATTATCAGTCAGCCGTCCATTTTCACAAAACAGATCTTGTATCACCTGGAAAGGGTTTATTTTGCAGTATGAACTCTACATTATCCAGCTTACAATGCTGCTACTCATCGAATAAATGAATATAGGTCATTTTGATTTGAGTTGAAATTATTTGAGAATTTGTCCTCTGTACACCTTGCCACCGCTAAGAAATAAAATAGTCCATTAGAATGTAGAAAACAGTCGGCGTAGCAACAAGACAAACACTGCAACAATATTACAATGATATTAATAGAGTGCATTAGCGCCCGCCACCTTTTTCATTGGAGCTTTTTTCCATTCATTTTTCCCATAGGGATTTAAAAAAAGGCCCTGTTAAAGATCTATAAGCCATGAACCGAGACAATCAGCAAAATTCAGATTTAAAGCAAAAAAATATTTTTAAATCGGACAAAAATACAAACAAGACTGTACTTATCAGATTTAGTTTAACTACAGTCCCATAAAGCATTGCGAATAGCATAATCGAATAGAGGGGTGCAGTTTGTTTAATTTAAGCGTTTGTGAAAGGAGAGCGAGAGTTTGCGGTGTGATATGAGAGACATGAAAATAGAATTTTGAGTGGCCTGATAAATACAATGTTACCATGGTCGACAGTGAATATTAGGAAATGTCAGATCACTTCATGGTGCAATTGACCAGCCAGAATCAAATATTCCAGAGAGCTGTGTAAAATTATTTACCAGACGGCTTGCTACTAATAGCACTTCGACACCCTGCGCTCATTTCACATTTCAGCCATTTTTTAAAAACGCTGTTGAAAAGTGGATCAGACTGAGAACCAAAACACACTTGTAGCCAAACAGCAGTAAGGGGCGTATACACTCATTATGGGGGAGGAGCACAGGACAGACATTAGCAGAACGACTAGAGATGGCAGAGAAAATTCAAAAGAGGAAAATGCCAGGAGAATATTAGTAATAACAGTAATTTTGAATAAAATCAGGCCAAAACAAAGTTCATTTAGAGTTTGTTTCAGGAGTTCAAAACAGCTTGCCAAAGTGAACTTTCTGGAAAAGTTTACTTCGGCTGGTAAACACCTTCGATCTACCATTGGTCGGTGGCGATTATATTATTATATGGAAATTTCTTTATTTCTTCTGTTCAGTCCATTGAGTTCAGTGTGTAAAGGCATTATCACATTAAAGGGGGGGTGAAATGCTATTTCATGCATACTGAGTTTTTTACACTGTTAAAGAGTTGGATTCCCATGCTAAACATGGACAAAGTTTCAAAAATTAAATTGTACGTTTGAAGGAGTATTTCTGTGCCAAAAATTGTCCTTCCGGTTTGTCACAAGTTTCGGAAAGTTTTTTTCGAGTATGGCTCTGTCTTACGTAAGATAGAGCGGAATTTCCTTATATGGGTCCTAAGGGCACTTCTCCGGTAAGATCGCGGGCGCGCGCGCACTCGTAGAACAGAGCGAGAGAGCGAAAGCAGTTCGCCATCAAAGCGCCCTGCCCGGCTTTAGGGAAGTCAATGTCACCAAAGAAGTGTGTTTTTGGTTGCCAGGGCAAGACAACCCTGCACAGATTCCCAAAGAACCCGGCGTTAAGGCACCAGTGGATGGAGTTTGTTTTCCTGAGCATAAACGGAGTTGTGTAAGACTGTTGTTCCCTGCATTTCGACGATGATTGTTTTATAAACAAAGCCCAGATCGACGGATTTGCAGATCGTCTAATGCTTAAGGATCGAGCAGTCACAATGATAAAGGTTCGCGGTCGTGCGTTGGAACGGTGAGTAAAACTGTTGAACAAATATCTCTGTGTGTTGTCACTAGCTCGGCGCGTTACCACAGCTAAGCTTCGCCCACACGGCCCGCCCCCAGCCGCTCGTTTTTTTCCGGAAAGACTCGGTACAGCCTATCTTTCAATTAAAAATATAATAAAACAAAATACTTTTTGGAGATATGAAGGATGCAATATTACTCTATAGGTACTCAAGATTAACAGGAGATTGAGTGAAAATGAGCATTTCACCCCCCCTTTAAAGAGCTGCTTTATAGTAGAAATTGAAGTTGTAATTCTAATAGAAAGAGATACACTGTTTTTCATGTTTAAAAGCTATTTATTTGATAAAGTTCTGTATAAATAAACGTGACATGACTTGACGGCCGAAATGCAATGCCGCTGTAATCAGATGCTTTCTTAACTGCTTTTTTCCTCATTGTCATTGTGTTTTTGTTTTTTTTTGCCATTTTTCTGTTGAGAGGAAAGTTCACAGCAAATATTTACATATTCATCTAAATGCTGCTCTCAGCTGTGTAGATGCCGTGGGGTTATTCACTAACAGTATATCACTGAAAAGGTGTTTCAAACTTCTTTTTACCCCTAAGCGAAGAATGCAAAGGATGTTTGCCGTGAATATACTGCATATGGGCCTTTAAGGCATCTTTACACAGCTAAGTTAGGGCCTGCTCAAAATTCTGTTTAAACTAAAATGATAAACAAGAGGAGTGGCTGGCCGCACACTGGTCCACTCAAGACTGGAAGTCTACAAAAACATATTTTATTTTTTAAATTGCATCGTGCAAAAAAAGTGCAAAGTGCATGTGGGTTAAAAACAGAATAGACACCAGCAAACGTTTCAGCACATTGCTATCTTCAGTGCTCATTTAGCAAACAACATTCACCCTTTTTAAGCAAGTCAGCAATTAAGGACAATCAGCTGTATGCAATTATCTCAAAATCTCAATTGTCTCAAGTAGAATTACAAACAAGTATATATATGTTTCACAATGAACAGCATCCAATGATAATACAGCATTACAGACACAAAAAGAAAGAATTTATTTTACAAAAAAACAAGAAAATTCAAGTTCTTCATTCATACCCTCAGGAAATAAAGATTTAAGTTCAAAGATCCAAAAAGCCTCCCTTTGCAATAATTTTCTATCTCTATCTCCACCTCTCCTGTGAGGTAAAATCCTCTCGATGCCCAGGAACTTCATGTCAGACGGAGAGTGGTTAGCAGACTTAAAATGGCGAGAAATTGAAGATGTATCATCCTGTTTCCTAATGGCACTTGTGTGTTCAATCATTCTTGTGCGTAATGCACGTGCAGTTTTGCCAACATATAGTTGTAAACATGGACAAATGCTAATGTACTTATACGTTTTTAGTGTACGAGGATGTGTAAATGATTTACATTTGACATACTTAGTACAAGAAGAGCAATTGTGACATGGAAAATTACCCTGGGCATCGACAAGAGTAGTTGGAGAGGAGATGTAGGTGTCAGCATGGACAAGCTTGTCCCTCAAGTTAGAGCTCCTGGAAGAGACAAAAAGTGGTTGTTCACGAAATACATGGGGATCACTTTGAATAATGTGCCAATGATTCTTGATAATGGTTTTAACATCATTACTCAGTGGACTAAATGTGGATTTAAAAATGCATGAAAAATTCTTATTTCTTTTTTTCATAGTCAAATTCCTCTCCTCCTATTTTTGTAGGATAGAAACCTTCTCAAGTGCAGTATCAAGCCACTGGTTAGGATAGCCTCGTGATTTAAAGTCCATGTACAAGCTCTGGGCTTTAGACTCAAAGTCTTCTCTCCCAGAACAAATGCGGTGAAGTCTCAAAAATTGGCTATAAGGTAAACCACGTTTTAGGGGCATTGGATGAGCACTGTTAGCATGAAGGAGACTGTTCTTAGCTGTATCTTTTCTATAAAGAGAAGAGACTGTTTCTTTATCCACAATTGATATAGAAGTGTGCAAGAAATTGACATCAGTGAACCCCACATGATATGTAAATTTGATGGAGGGCCTAAGACAATTCATGTACAAATGTTTCAAAATCACTTGCAGAACCTTTATAAATGACAAAGCAATCATCAATGTATCTCTTAAACAAAATAATATTGTCCAAGAAGGGGTTATTGTTGAAAACATATTGGTCCTCTAGAAAACCCAAATATAAATTGGCATAATCAGGAGCCATAGTGGCCCCCATGGCGGTGCCCTCAACCTGCAAATACTATTGATTTTCAAATAGGAAATAGTTTTTAGTAAGTACCATTTCAGCCATTTCAGTGATAAATTTAGTCGCAAGACCTTCATCATCAATGCGCAAATCGAGAAAATGTTCTAAAGCCAATAGGCCCTCATGATGTGGGATGTTAGTATACAATGGGATCACGTCCATGGTTGCTAATATAGCATCACAACAAACATTTTGCAGAGTTGCTAGACATTGCAGAAAATCAGCGGTGTCTCTCAAATAGCTAGGAAGGGAAGTGACTAAAGGTCTCAAAACACAATCAACAAAATTTGAAAGAGGTTCAGTAAGACTATTGTTTCCTGCTACTATAGGTCGTCCCGGTGGATTGACCAAACTCTTGTGTACCTTAGGTAAGATGTAAAAGACAGGTCTAGTCGGAGAACGATTCTGCAGATATTGCATCTCTTTATCAGAAATTAATTGATGAGCATGTGCTTCCTGAACAAATTTCTCGACCTCACCTTGAAACCGAGTCGTAGCATCTGATGGCAAAACTCAAATGATGCAAATACTTTATACTAAAAGACTCAGCCCTCAACAGCAGTGTTGGGTAATTACTAGCAACTAATTACATCTTCAACAGTGTAATTAGATAACTGTACTAATTACTCTCTAAAAAGTATTGCATTACTTTCTAAATCCCGCATACCAACCTCGATCAGTTGACCAATACAAGGATAGATAGGAAACTGCTCTTTTAATTCATCCAAATAATGAATATAAAATTCCATAAATTATTCTTGAACTGACCAAAGTATTTCACTGGAGAAGGTTACATCAATGCATAATTTAACATCTAATGTTACAATGTTTGATGTTTAATCCACTATTGTTTTATATAGAATTGTTCTTTAGTTTTTACAGTATTTAATGCAATTACATCAGAAGTAACTGTATTTAAATTATAGAAAAATTAAGAGTAATCCCTTACATTACTTTTCAGAGGAAAAGTAATTAAATTACAGTAATTAATTACTTGGTAGTACACTTAACATTGTATAGCAGTATACAGTTAAAATTGCTGTGTAAATGCATTAATGCCACCTCTGAGCAGCATTGAACTGTCTGTGTAAAGAAACCTAATTGCCACTTAAGAAGCGCTTGTGCCATCTTTGCAGTGTAAATTTGATGTTAATATGGTAAAATATATAGGCAAAGGAGAAGCATCAGCATGTCAGCTGAAGATTTTATGAACTGTAAGTATGGCGTGTAGTAGACGTATGTAAAGAAAAAAGAAACAAAAAAAACCTCTCGCGGTGTAATCTGACACACCAGCCATGAAGTTATCATGCTGACTGAAGTTTATTTCTCGTTTCTGAGTGCTGTGCCTCTGGCATCTGGGAAAACAAGCACCACAGGTGCTCACATTGCATGTGGAGGCATACAAAATATAGCTGTAAAGTTTTACAAATTAGTTCCACCAAATCAAAAAGCATTTTAAGGACAATTTCAAGACAAATATTTCTGTGCCCCCTAGGCCAGTCGTTGTCAATTTCAAATTTCAAATTCCTGTTTGGTGTCACAATAAATAGGTTGGGTGAGGTGGTGAGATGTCATCAATACCATCTGTATGACTCACCAGATACAAATTTATCTCAGAAATACAGAACGACTGTAGTGAGAGGGAAGGAGAGTAGAGGAAGAAGAGTCTTGTTTTGAAAGAGGACTCCTGTGAGTTTCACGATGCCTGGCTATCACAGTGTCACCTAGTTAATCTTGTGTTCAACACAGCATGTCACAGATCGCACGAAGCCTCAGACACACACACACACACACACACACACACACACACACACACACACACACACACACACACACACACACACACACACACACAGACAGACAGTGTATTAAATGTGACCACTCCCAACACAGTGAAACTGTTCAGGCAATCCACACCACTGAAGAGCGAATTTCTTACTCGTGTAATTTATTACTGTCTGACCACACAGTCGCATCGTTTTATACGACTGTTCAGCCAAGAGTTATTCAAGAGCCTCACCTGAGATGACCACAAGCTGAATGGAACAGACTGTGTCTTGCCTCATTGTGATGTTCCACATTTTATTAAATGAAAGACAGTTACAGTGCTGGTCAGAATTATTTGTCCCCTTGGTAAATATGATCAAAGATGGGTGTAAAAATCTGCATTGTTTATCCTTTTGATATTTTATTAAAAAAAAAAAAAATCTTTTCTTTTTTTTATGAAGTATGAAATAAATGTTTTTCTCCAATACACATTGGGAACAATTATTTGCCCCCTTTTATTAAATACATTTTGCAACCTCTTTTTCCATGATACCAGCTCTGAGTCTTCTCCTATAATGCCTGATGAGTTTGGAGAACACCTGACAAGAGATCAGAGACCATTTCTCCATACAGAATCTCTCCAGATCCTTCAGATTCCCAGATCCACGTTGGCGCTTCTTTGGGAAAAAGCTCTTTTTTTTTTGTTTGTCTCATCTGTCCATAAAACGTTTGAAAAGTAACTGACACTACTGGAACTTCAAACGGGACAGGTTCTATGGTCAGATCAAACAGAAAAATTTGCTTTTTTGGCTGCAAACCCTTAATATGGGTTTAGTGCACACAGGGATAAAAAAGAACCCCATGTGTAAAATGAAATACTCTGCTATATCTTTAATACTGTGGGCCTAATTTTCTGCCAGAGGTCCTGGACATCTTGTTCAGATACATGGCATCATGGATTCGATCAAATACCAACAGATAAAAAATCAAAACCTGACAGCCTGTGCTAAATCTTATAACAGGACATGTTTGGATCTTCCAACAGGACAGAGATCTAAAAACAAACATCAAAATCAAAAGAAAAATGGGTCACTGAGCACAAAACCAAGCATCTGCAATGGCCATCCCAGTCCCTGACCTGAACCCTACAGAAAATGAGTGGGCTGAACTGAAGAGAAGAAGCGCCAACATGAACTTGTGAATCTGAATGATCTGGAGAGATTCTGTGTGGAGGAATGTCTCTGATCTCTTGTCAGGTGTTCTCCAAACTCATCAGGCATTATAGGAGAAGACTCAGAGCTGTTATCTTGGAAAAAGGAGGTTGCAAAAAATATTTAATAAAAGGGGGCAAATAATTGTTCCCAGCATGTTTTGGAGAAAAACATTTATTTCATAATGTGATTTTCCCCCCACTTTCAATTATTTTACTTCAATGAAAGGTTAGATTTTTTTTTTTTTTTTTTTTTTTTTTTTAATATATATATACCAAAAGGATTAACAATGCAGATTTATTTTTTACAGCCATCTTTGATCATATTTACCAAGGGGGCAAATAATTCTGACCAGCACTGTATATAATGTACAAACTCAAATGCTTCAGGGACCTTGAGAGGAATGATTCTAGGTTAAATGTGAGTTAAACTCAATTGACAGCATTTGTCAAATAATGTTGATTACCACACACAAAAAAATATTTACTCTCATCTCTTGTTCTCTCTCCAATTTTTGGAGATTTAAAATTAGAAAATTGAATCTTGCATGAATTCTTTAAAACATGTGGTTAATTGAGCTTTACAGTGGTTTTAGTGTACATGAAACAGGTTAGTAAGCGATTTTTACACTAAAATCATGTTAGCACGTATTGTTTATGTCTTGTACCTAAAGCATACTGTTGAAACAGTGAGTAATTTAACATTGACGGATTGGCCCCATTCACTTCCATTGTAAGTGCCTCACTGTAACCCAGAATATTGCTTTCTTTAAAGAAAAAAATTTTGTTTGGAGGTATTTATGCTACAATTGCTGTCGATCGAGCTTAAATTGTACTGAACCTAGAATATTCCTACACTTTAAAATTTTGATTTCAGTCGGGCTATATGATTATTCTTTTGTTAAAGGTGCAGTTTCATTAGCGGAATTTCATCAAACGTTTGCAAGCAAAAAAGGCCATTGTCTATTGTCAGTAGTGTAGCAATGTATGAAGCATACAGCTTTCTGTTGGTCAATGTGGTTAATCTCCAACTTAAACCTGTGGTAACGTCTATGTGGGGAAATCTTTCACCATCACACAAAATTCAATTGATTTCGCCGAACACTAAATGTGACCTTAACAGAATGTGATTGTAGCTTCTTCCAGCATTAATTGAACTACAATTAGCCTCTGTGTTGTGTGCTTCCTCAAGAGAGAGGTGTCGCAATATTTATTTCAAATATCAAATATTCGATTATTAATTGGGCAGACAGATAACGACTGTAAAAACTCGCTTTAGTTTGATTATAACCAAACATGTAAATGTACTCACTGAACTGTCTGAGGCCACACGGGCATTAATAGCCTATTAGGACGGGTCGCTCAGGGTGAACAGTCATGTAGGTACAACGTTGATCACAGCCATTGTGTGTTGTCATGGTGGGACGGCAGGAGTGGAAACCTAGTACCAGAGACCTCACCTGATCTGAGCTGGTCTGATCCGTTCCCTGCTTGCTGAGGCCGTGACTGTGCTATTGAGAGAGTGCTGAACGCTGACCTTAATTGCTTGACGGACAGCTCAGATAAACTCATATCAAACATGCCCGCTGAAACCGTAGACGCTGTGTAATTAGTGAACTCCAGGGAAACAGATAAGGCTGCAAATCAAAAAGGGAAGGGGCCTGTGCATGCTAGTTATTCATTTATAAGGGCGTTGAAAAGAATTACACGTACTTCAGCGCGCTCGACTTGACATTCAAACGTGCGGCTTCGCAGGCTAATCAAAGTGTGTTTGTTTTTCTTTATCCTATACCCACACATCTAGAGGTACACAAGTATGTCACATGCTCTTCCTGTCCAGTTATTCTGGTGGTGCAACTACCCGGGGAGCGGGCCAACCCTGTCATTTAGCAGTAAGGTTATCCTGTGGTGGGATAGAGAAACTGTGGGGATAAAGGCAGCAGACCTATCCCATGACTAGGCTGGCGGAGGGGGGTGGAAAGCCTACCCCACAGCTGGGACAGGCCAGGTAAGGATCACTTACAGGCTGCAGGGTTGGGAGCATCATTGTGGCACCGAACTGCCCACAGTATTTACAGCCCCCCATACACACTTCAACAGTCTCAGGTTCAGCCTGCTGTGATGGAGCAGATAATATGCCTCCAGAGGAACCATCTGGAAAACCGAGCCACCGCTCTGCTGTCGCCGCCCCAACGTAAATTCTCATGCACCTGTCTGTGCGCCAGACGCCGTTCCCGCTTTCTTTCAATGTTTTTTATTTATTCATTTATTGTCAGTAATGGGACATGTTGTCACCTGTTATGGGGTAAGTTGTGATGATGTAACCTTCCATTAAAAAGCCTATTAGAGGCTTCTTTTCAGCAAAGAAAATAACACAAAATGTAACAAATTACAAAAATACGGAGGCATTATTTTGTCCAATAAACACAAACTGAACTGAAATGTATAATATAAACACACATCCCAGTGTCAATTTCTGAGTCAAGTTCTGAACATACATAAAACACTTTTACTGTAAGGTTTTTGACTCAAACCTTACAGTATTTCAGATATAGCCCTTTTAGCAACTAGCCCCAGTCTCTCCTAAATAGTGACACATTTGTGCTGACAAAACAGTATAGATATAATATATACACTGTGCAAAATAATCTCTCTCTTTTTGTCACTCTCCACAGGTGAATGCTCACGCGCTTTAAAAAAAAGCACCGTTGATACCCACACATGCAAAAAAAAGTGTGTGTTATGGGTATTTGCTGATCATACCTCAGCAGACCATCTTCTTGGTCCGTGTAGAAATGTCAACCTCTCATCATCACGCTATATGGACACAGCAGGTGTCAGTGATGATAGTTTCACCGTGACAGCTCTGTCGAAAGGATCCAGAGCTTAGACATCGTAATTATAGGCATCGAGACACACACAGAGTCAGCCTATACCTTTCAGGCTCATGTCCCAATACAGAAATTACCTAATTATCTGATTTCTGCATTGATGTGCGATTGTAATAACGAGACGCATAGCAGATCAAGTTCCATGGTTTTCTTTTAACGTCTGTTATGATGGAATGAACCACTCAACCGATGAAGCATTGTGAACGATGTAATTGTATCAACAACAACAGTACAATATAAAAGTAGGGACTGTGTGTAATTGATAATATAAGTAATACAATACATTTAACGTTTATTGTTAAATATTGAAATATGTACAAATATACAATTCAAAAGTTTGGGGTTGAAAGTGGTTTTGAAAGAAGTCTCTTGCTCACCAATGCTGCATTTATTTGATCAAAAAATATAGTGAAAACAGTAATATTACAACATATTAATACAATTTGAAATAACAGTTTTCCATTTTAATATACACTGCTCAAAAAAATTAAAGGAACACTTTGAAAACACATCAGATCTCAATGGGGAAAAATATCATGCTGGATATCTATACTTATATGGACTGGGTAATGTGTTATGAACGAAAGGATGCCACATTGTTTGATGGAAATGAAAATGATCAACCTACAGAGGACTGAATTGAAAAACACCCCGGAAATCTAAGTGAAAAAATGATGCAGCAGGCTTGTCAATTTTACTGAAATTTCATTGCAGCAACTCAAAATGGTACTCAGTAGTTTGTATGGCCCCCACGTGCTTGTATGCATGCCTAACAACGTTGGGGCATGCTCCTAATGAGGCGATGGATGGTGTCCTGAGGTATTTCCTCCCAGATCTGGACCAGCGCATCACTGAGCTCCTGGACAGTCTGAGGTGCAACCAGGTGATGTCAGATGGACCGAAACACAATGTCCCAGAGGTGTTCTATTGGATGTAGGTCAGGTGAGCGTGGTGGCCCTTCAATGGTATCATTCCTTCATCCTCCAGGAACTGCCTGCATGCTCTCGCCACATGAGGCCGGGCATTGTTGTGCACCAGGAGGAACCCAGGACCCACTGCACCAGCATAGGGTCTGACAATGGATCCAAGGATTTCATCCCGATACCTAATGGCAGTCAGGGTGCCATTGTCTAGCCTGCAGAGGTCTGTGCGTCCCTCCATGGATATGCCTCCCCAGACCATCACTGACCCACCACCAAACCGGTCATGCTGAACGATGTTACAGGCAGCATAACATTCTCCACGGCTTCTCCAGACCCTTTCCTGTCTGTCACGTGCTCAGGGTGAACCTGCTCTCATTTGTGAAAACCACAGGGCACCAGTGGCGGACCTGCCAATTCTGGTGTTCAATGGGAAATGCCAATCGAGCTCCCTGGTACTGGGCAGTGAGCACAGGGCCCACTAGAGGACGTCGGGCCCTCAGGCCACCCTCATGAAGTCTGTTTCTGATTGTTTGGTCAGAGACATTCACACCAGCGGCCTGCTGGAGGTCATTTTGTAGGGCTCTGGCAGTGCTCATCATGTTCCTCCTCGCACAAAAGAGCAGATACCAGTCCTGCTGATGGGTTAAGGACCTTTTTCGGCCCTTTCCAGCTCTCCTAGAGTAGCTGTTTGTCTTCCTGGAATCTCCTCCATGCTCTTGAGACTGTGCTGGGAGACACAGCAAACCTTCTGGCAATGGCACGTATTGATGAGCCATCCTGAAGGAGCTGGACTGCCTGCGCAACCTCTGTAGGGTCCAGGTATCGCCTCATGCTACCAGTAGTGACATTGACCCTAGCCAAATGCAAAACTGGTGAAAAACAGTCCGAAAAGATGAGTAGGGAAAAAATGTCAGTGGCCTCCACCTGTAAAACCATTCCTGTTTTGGGGGTTGTCTTACTGTTGCCCATCTAGTGCACCTGCTGTTAATTTCATTAACACTAAAGCAGCTGAAACTGATTACCAACCCCCTCTGTTACTTAACTGACCAGATCAATATCCCAGGAGTTTAACTGACTTGATGCTATTCTCTGATTAACAAGTGTTCCCTTTATTTTTTTGAGCAGTGTATATTAAATGTAATCCTGTGATGTGTTCGGTGTGAATGAAATCATTCTAATATGCTGATTTGCTGCTCAAGAATTTTTTTTAATTATTATTAGCAATGTTGAAAATAGTTGTGTGATGCTTGAGCTATTTTGTCAAAACCAATACAATTTTTTTTCAGGATTCTTTGATGAACAGAAAGCTTATAAAGAACAGCATTTACGATATTTGAAATAGATTTTTTTTTACTATGTAAAATTCTTTACACTACTTTTGATTTTGATTTAATGCATCCTTGCGGAGAAAAAGAAAAATATTAATTCCTTTCAAAACTTTTGAACCGTAGCGTATATGACTTATTTGATTGTCATTTTCAGTGCTTTATGTGTGCAGCGGCAGGAGCCACTGTACACTCCACTTCTGCCACAAACCAGCGACTTGAGTCAGCGACTAGAATCATGGGTTGTGTAATTCACTTCAGAAGTTCAGAAAACATATTTTTTTAAAGAGTTGAAATCACATTGCCTTGTAGCTTCTACAGACACATTTATCTTCACTTCACCTCAGAGCTCATGCTAGGTTTGAAAAGTTTACACATTATCGCTAAAATACATTTCTCCTTGGAAAAAAATAAATGGGATTTTTACTTCCTGGAACCACTCTGTTGTACTCTATTGTTGATTTTTGAGGAACTGAAGTCTTAAGGTATGGAACATGAAAGCAAGACTTTCCTCTTTGCGTACAAGACTCCATGTGAGCACGTCTGTGTCAGTCAGCACGTGTGACACAGGGAGGGTACGGTTTTGCCTTGTAAATGAGAGTGTGTGTGTGTGTGTCATTCTTGCAGTATCTTTGTGGGTGTGGGCGGTTTGTAACTTAACCTCTTGCTCCTCCTAATCACTAGCTGTCCATCACACCGGCCTAGAAGTGCTTTCCTTCCTCGTGCTCATCGGAGTCCTCGAGCACACTTTCATCCTGGATCAGGTGACCTCAGAGGTTTATAAAGAGTGGAGCCAACAGGATGGATGCGGTTTATCCAGGTACGGGACATGAATGTCCTAGTGATGTCGACGCACGTCTCACCTCTCCCCCCATGGCGACTGTCCTTCCTGCTACAGACACAAGCTTCCTTTTCTATTGGTTTGAACCTTTTGTTCAGGGTTTGCAGCATTTGTCACCTCTGACAAGTATAATGTTATGCCATTGTTTGAACGAATTTGGGAGAGAACACCAGTACACTTTCTTTCTTAGTGTCACATCTTTTTCATCACCTGCTGTCCGCGAGTGATACCCGATAAGTCCGCAAACACACGTATGCTTAGTGGAATAGTTCACCCCAAAATGAAAATTCTGCCATTATTTACTCCCCCTCGTGTCGTTCCAAACCTGAATGACTTACTTTCTTCTGCGGAACACTAAATAAAATATTTTATATATACCCCATTTACTTTCATTTTAATTACTTTTTTTTCCGGTAAAGAGTCAATGAGTGAAAGATGACCGAATTGTATTTAAGGGTGAACTTAAAGTAAAATTGCAAAGTTTGTCAACCACTTTGTGCCAGGCTTTGTCCACTGTGTCCAATCACAATATCTGCTGTGAGATTATAAAAGGGACACGATTTCATGGCTTTAGAAATTGTAATTAAATGCATTGCGGTCTCACACCAACTCGTTTGAGGGGATGAAATCAATGTAAAAAGAAATCTTTGTTTTTCTCATTAGAAGTTGATTGCGGAGTTAATTGATTTCGAAACTGTGAAAAGATGCTGCTTTAACAGCCTTCCTTGTTGATCCTGATAACAGTGTGGCCCGATACCTAACGAGGTGCTGCATTAATTGTCCCTCTCTGTTGACGTATTCATTTGGTGTTTAACTGGGAGATTAATGTATTGATTGAATGAGTGGAGCAGCCTGGGAATGGAGCGGAGCTGGTGTTCTCAGTCTCGGCTCTGATGGGCTTCAACGATGAGAGCGTCCCCAGTGCTGACACTGAGGCTGCTGGGACTGTCAACTTGCACGAGGGAGGTCTGCTCCGAATCTGACTGCTAATAAAGCTCTCTCATTCAAGAAGTCATCGGCTGTCGTTGGAATTCTTGGCTGCTTTTCTTGTGTGGAAGGCTGTGCTTCTCTTTTCATCCAGGGTTGGTTGGTTGGGGTGGGGTGGGGGGGGGTTGGGGGCGTTAGACGAGGTGGGGGAGAGTTGTAAACCGTGAGCAATAGGGGGTCGATCTCCCCAATAGATGTCACAGATTTTAACGAGCAGTTTCAGCCCATCTCAAAAGACACGGAGCACAGCGGGGTGAACAAAGATGGTCTTTGTCTGGGTGTATGGATGGATGGGTGGGTGGGTGAGATGTGTGTGTGTGTGTGTATGTGCACACTTAAGGGAAATTGGAGGGGTGTGTGTTCCACGATAGGTGCCTTCTTGGGACTCTTAACAGTGGGGTACCTTGGATTTTGGGATCGAGAAGGGTCACGACAACACATAGAGTTCAAGATTTGTGCTGAAATGATTACTTTGCACCCTGTATGTTTACTAGGCCATATCTGGATGCCTGCAGGCCTGCATGTTCTCAGCCAATCAGCTGCGTCGTGTCATGGGTGCTGCTGATGCTTACCCATTGTGTGAGTATTACAGAACAATTCTCATAAGGTCATCATGCAAAAACTAGCAAACAAACAAGTGAATGAGCATAAACAACTGAAACAAAATGTTGAACATGTTGACATTTCATTGCTTATCACCATCAGTTTATATTCATAAAGGAGACCAATAAAAAACACAAAAATAACCTCTATAGTGCACTTCAGCTTGTTGAAATAACTTCCCAAACAAAATGGAAAAAAAATGTTGTTACTAATTTGAAAATTTGTATTAAACAAGTGTCATGATATAAAGTGTTAAAGTGTATATAAAGTGTTCTTATATTTAGTATTTTACATCTAATATTGAATAAATGTACACTACCGTTCAAAAGTTTATCAAAAATACAGTAATATTGTAAAATATTATAACAAGTTTCAATTTTATTATATTTTAAAATGTAATTTATTCCTGTAATGGTAAAGCTGATTTTTTTTTTACTCAAAACGATATCATTTGTAATGAAAAACAGAAAAATGCAAGAATTTTCCCTAGTCTATTTGTGCCCTTTAAAATATCAGTTAAGGCAGCTGATATTATTTTAACACTGACGTAGTAATAGCTGGCTTTGCCCATGTCCACTGAGTTCAGGGTGGGAATGGACAAGTTCATTTTTATTTGAGTTCTTTGAATCACATATGCAAGCTTTTGCGGGAAATGCATGTTGGAAATTGGACAATTTTTTTTTAGCTTTTAAGTACAGTTTTAACAGCTCTATAGAAGCTGGAATAATACAGACCTCTGGTCATTCTGCAGAATAATTGAGTGGTTAATACTGAGGCTGAACAGAAGCATATGTGTATTTCATTCATATAAGAGCCCTATCAGACCAAAGACCTGAAATTCATAATCAGTGAGTGGATACTGAACATATGGCCCAAGGTTTAGCCCGATCAATGGCTATGCATTTTCCTGGCATTGAGGACAGTCGGAGAGACAGGGAAGCTTACAAGCGTGTGCATGTGTGTGTGGCTTTGAGACTTACAAGCAAAAAGAAATGCTTTACTCTTTCAAGTGCTCTGATTGGACCTTGGGCAAGCAATCTTTTGTTTGGGGAGAATGGGGAGCTTGGATTCAGTGCCCTCCTTTATCTAATGGCCCAGGTTGGGATAAAATGGCCTTTGCATAGGACAAAGGGTCCTCTAATAAAAATTAAACAAAGGGAGACAAGCAAGGCCAGTGATCAGAGCGGTAGAGGGCTGAGTATTTTCTACTCTTCTGTCTATTTATCAAATATAATATCAACATCATTCGTTTTACAGTGCCACAAGTGAGGAAAAAAGAAGGAATGTACACTGCTTTGTAGGACACCATAGAGAGAAATATTCAGGGTTACCAGCCCTGCAAATTAGAAATTTGTGCAGAGTGATGATAAAAGTTTGCAAACTTTTCACTAAGACTTTCCAAAGGTTTACAGAAAGGGCTCTAATATACTGTAGTATTTTTCGTTTAACAGGAAATGTTGTCTTTCATGTTTAGGCACATATCTTTGCAAATCTATAAATATTTGTATCATCCATTAATGGTGGGCGATACTAACACCTGGTTCAATAAGTATGGTTTTAGAAAGTCTAAACAGCAAAAAAACTAAACTAAACATTTGGAGGTGGGTTGAAATGTGATTCCAATCGGATTTTTACAGCTATATCTCAGTCTGGATGTTCAGGCTGTTCAAATTGCATTTCAAACTGTCTTTTGCATCACTCTTAAAGTGACACAAAAGGATAACGTCAAAACCCAGTGACGGAAATGCCAGAAGTATTTATACGTCCATACATATATACAATACCAGTCTCCTTTGTCGCTGAGTTTTTCTTGTGCGACAGAGGAGTTCTGCACCGCAATTCGACAAGATGCTTATTTGGAGAGTGAGATGATGCACCTCCATTTAACCTGCATCTGTTTTGAAAGCCTTGTCACATACTTGTCACCTACGTTGTTACCAAAGCAACCCATGCAGATAGGTTGATTATGTCTGGACACACAAATCTCATTTGATCACTTGCAATTAATAGTGCAGACAGTCTGCCTGAAAAGATCTGATTTGCCTGCAGTCTGAACATAGCCTAAAGAGTGTTAATACTGTGGCTCTGACTATGTCCGTTTGGTGACACTAGGGGGGCAGAAATTACACACTTCATCTTCAGAGGGCAATACTCACATGGTATATTCATCATTCCAGTTATGGCCGCACTTTCCGAATAGTTCTACCAGAAAGACTCAGAGGGCAGGTGAACGTTTACATGGTATTCATCCCATAAAGCATTAACAGATGCTGGTGAGCTGCAATGATTCATGTCAAGTTGTATAGAAAAGTTCTTAGGCGTAGGCCCCGTCCTTAGTCCAAATCCTGGGGGATGTAGACTGATCCTGCAGAAGATGAAGGCGGGGCGGAGCCTAACGTCGATGGATGGACAGGAACCAAACTGGTGGTGGTGGTGGGGAGGATGGAGAGGAACGTCAGCGTCATCAACTGCGAACGTAAAACAGAGTGTTCGGAGCTTATATACTCCAGTGTCAAGCAGTAATTGGCCAGACCTATTAGTATGAATGACAGGGCATTAGAGTCTTCCTGGTAGAACTTATGCTAAAAGCTATCATTTCTAAAAGAGTTTTTTTTTTTTTTTATCAATCAATCAATCAATCAATCAAACAATGGCACATTCAAAAACAACACACGTTTTACACTCCCAAAATTACAAAACGTCAATAAAACACAATACTCATCACTATTCAGTCTCCAAGCATCTAAGGGCAATTATATGCAACAGAGTAGAGATGCATCTTCAACACTGACTTAAACCATTCAATCGAGTCACAGGAACTAATATGTAGAGGGAGGCTATTCCAGAGGTGAGGCGCTGCCACAGAGAAGGCAGGATCTCTTTTAGTCTTCAACCGAAATTTTGGGGCATTTAAAAGGAAACTGAGACCATCTTAAAGGTCTAGCAGATGATGCTATAACAGGCTGGTAGTATATTCTTGAGCAATTTTCAGATCAATGCTTGGTTGAGTCTAATATAAACATTTTTCCACCATTATGACGAGCAGAGCAGGTTAAGTAATGACAGTAATGACTTCCATAACCGTTAACCGTACTCAACTGAAAAAACTATTCACTCAGAAATTGCTAATAAATTTCTAAAATAATTACATCGAAAATGGCAAGACTTTTTTTCTTGTAAAACATATTCCAATAATCTTTTTTATTTAACTTATTTAAAATATTTTTTTTTACTGTGCAGGAAAACTAAGCTGGTGGAACAGCTTTAGTGATGTGGCGACTCGCTAAGGTAAATCAGGTGTGGCTGCTTTGGTTGAAGTTACAAGTCAATATTAACTAACAGATGAAGTGAACAGGAGAAATACCCGAAAATCACACTCCGATGTTTGTTTACCAATGAACACGTCATCACAGACATCCTAAAAAAAACCCTTAACTGTCAAAAACAGTAACTGTTCGACTAGATGGAATTATGTTTATATTTGTGTATGTGAGCATGAGAGAGAGAGAGCAGAGCAATAACAATAAACATTAATTTGTGACGTGATCCCGTGTTTCTCTAAGTGATGTCTTGCATTGCACATCCATGGGAATGCGCTCTCCTCTCACGCTGTACGTTGAAGTGGTTGTACTGTCGTAGATATGCAGAAACTGTGAATGCAAATGAACCCCCTGCACCTGTACCTTCCAATTACCTCCCAAGAATTGCATTAAGCCTCTGGAGCCGAGGCTCACTGGAATAACAGAATAACAGATGAGATGGCAAAATTACTAACGTGCCTGGCAGGAAATTGGAAAATGGGAAATCTGTCTGGTGAAAGTATTCAATTACTGTGCTCCTTTTCCACACGTTCGGCCACGTTTCTGAAACATGGTAATTTCCGCTTTTCTCACCGCCTCTTGTGCTGAGAACAGAGCCTACACCAATCACAGATTATTATTACACAGATATGAATAATACACACTCAAGTTCATGGCTGCACCCTCAGCTCTTTTCCCGGCTCTGCTGTTATGCTTTAGAACGATGATGAGTTTAAGATAAAGCAGGGTGGAATTTGGCAGCATAAAGGACGACATCAGGCTCGCCCGCACCTTTAAAGTCAAATAAGAAATCTTTAATCTAATCGCACACTTAGGCTCAGTGCAGGCGCACATAAACAGACACCCTCCCTCTACCCTTCCAAGTCAGTTCTGCCGTACCCGATCCCCCGGTTCCTCTCTTTTCAGCTGGGAGATGCTATGTGTCTAATTCCACGTTGTTATTGATGCTGGCTGCTCCCCTCGATAAGAGCAGGCGGAAAAATCAATCACTCCCATTAGACGCTGAGAGAGTGACAAGAGGGCAAACCCTGGCAAGGGCCCCCACACACCCCCTCACTGCATTCGCTACTGTGCGCTTTGCTCTTTTACTGTATCTTTCATTTAAGTGTCTCTTTTACATATCTGTTTGTCTACCTTTGTCAAGCCTTTCCCCATTTCACACTTTTAAAAGCTCAGCTTGTGTTGAATTTACCTTTGGTTTATGATTTTACACTTGTAAATAAATAAATAAAGTGAATACAAATATATCTAATAATAATAATAATCACAACAAATAAAATACCAACGATAAAATAACAAAAATAAATAATAAACTTCTAATAATCGCAAATAATAATATGTACTTTCAAACTGTACGTGTGCGTTGATTCATAAAGAGTTTATGAAACCTATCTTTTCAGATGTCATTACATTTAATGATAAATCATGAAGAGAAGACATACACTCTCACCTGATGGAATTTCTGCACAATTTGCTCAATCAACACAAAGGTTAATAATGTTAAAGTTCTCCATTCACCCAAAACTCCAGCTTCTGTTCATAAGAGAGGGTCATGATCTGTGCCGTAATGGGAACGATCACCACCCACAGCTGCAAGTTTAGGGCAGATCAACTGTCTACCGAGTGCACTTATTTTCAATTCATTATAGGCCACAGCCGTCGTCGATAAACAGTTTGCAGGAAACAAAGGCACCTGGATCCATCATGTATTGTAATCATGCCGCACCACATGCACTAATAAGCATTTGGATGTTTGTTCTTTAAAGTAGACGCTGACTGTCCAATAAATGGGATTGTGAATGTAAGGTTTTATGATGATGCAGTTTAAAAGCGTAAAACAATTGATTTGCAAAATTGGAAAAGTTTTATCAGCATGCACGCTATTTACAGCCTGAAGTCCAAGAGCAAAAAGTCTCAACAGAGGACGTAATGACATTCTAAAACCTCCAAGAAAATCGTGAACTGATCCGTAAAGACACACCTGAAGTCAATAATGAGCGAGGGAAACAGGACAAAAGAATAAAAGAACGAAACTGTGATTCATCAAAACAATTTTAGCAAATAAATAACGGAGCAATCTTCGAGCTAATGGAGCCCTTTCACAGTCGAATAACTCAGCACACACACTCCATTAACTAAACTCAATACCAAGATCATTATTATCTGATAGACATACAAAAGAAGCACCCCATAGCCAAGCCTCTCAGTCCACATGGCGATTAATTACTTTAATTCACCTAATGTTAAATAACAATATATGTGAGTGTATGTCCTGCAGAGCCAGACTCACAATAAAGCGGCATCTCTAAATTGTCTCTATGATGATCTCTGCTCAGATTGATTATCTTATCAGCATTCACTTGCTTCACAAGTTCAATTATTTTCCTATTAGGCCCAGTCTACATTCAAATCTTATTCTGTAAAGGGCACCATCTAAAGTAATGTGCTTTTTCTTTCCTGAAAAAAAAAAAAAAAACAAGGCACAAAAGTGCATGGGTCTGATTTCCTAGCAAGCCCCAATAAAGCATGTGTTTGTGCATATATGTGTGTATGATAAGTAACAGGATACCAGTGTTTGGGTCAGCATCACTTTCAATGACCCCCGTTTTAGAGATGCTCTACAGAGCTGTTTATACCTGAATTGAACTCATTTTATATTTGATGATCTTTAAATATTACTGAATAAACACTGAACTGACCTCATCTGAGCAATGACACTATTTTCTTTTCACAGCAGAATTGAACTCTGTTTGCATCATTGAGTCATTCTTTTCCTGTTTATCCCTGTAAAGCGGCTTTGAAACTATCTGTATTGTGTAAAGCGCTATGTAAATAAAGGTGACTTGACTAGGACTAGAGTGACACAGAAAGAGTCTAAACTCTTGGCAGCCATCCCTCTTTCTTATTCTCTTTCCATATTTCCCCCGTACTGATTTCCGATCCTGAGCTTGAGGGTAAATCCTGCTTAGCATTGCCATTCAGTCCACATGAAATCCATTTCTTGGCTCTCCACTCTCTTAAGGGTGAATCTGTTCTAAAAAAGCACTCAAGTATTGCTTTTCTCTCCTCTCATTCATTTACCTGCTGTCAGTGAAACTAAACCTTTACAATCGAGGTTGCCATAGACCGACCTGTGAATAATTTCCCTTGATAATATTTCAGCAAGTATGTCATGTGTGTTTTCTATCAGATTCTTAGAATCCGAATGAATCACTCTTCTGATCCAATCAGCAAAAATGACTAACTGTCCTCAATTCAGTTTGATTCATTCAAACAGTTCACTTATGCACATGGCCGTAGCCAGCTATGAGGTCACCGAGGTCCGGACCTCGGTCATTTTTTTATATTCAAAAATAAAATTTCAAGCTCTCTGAATGATTAATTAGTCGTTTAAACCGCGTCATGTGTGTTTGCAATTCATGTCGCTGCGAGAAGGTAGAACAGTGAACGGGGCTTGAGAGCGTGTTGTGAGTGAGGGCGCGGGTGCAGCCTCCGTGTTGCCAGATTCACCTATTATACGTATTTTTGGACTCCTTTTTCCCATTTATTGTGACACTTTAGGACATTAATAAAGTGGGAAGTTGAATGTTAGGGCTAGTGATATATTAATTTTCTTTCCAAAACACAAGCTTTGAACTTATTTCGGATTATTATTATTATTTTGTTTTTTTAATGTTTTTCGTGGCATTAATAAAAAAGAAGAAGCTTAGACAAACTGTAATTGCTGACAGGAAGATACCACATTCGGTAAGACAAACGCAATGATCATCGTGATTATCTGTAAGAAATGTACAACACTATAAAAACAATAGCATAATACAGATCTGTATCATTTTTCTAACGTTATTTGTAACTTGTTACGAAATAAAAAGTCTCTCACCTAAAAAAACGTACTTTCCTGTCCTGCCAGTCTCGTTGCGCGTCCTCTTCAATTACACGCGCAAATGCGGCAGAGCGCTTTATGTCACTTTATTATAAATAAAGCGCAAAAGAAACTACAAGCATGATGCAACAACATCGTAGTTGATGTCAATTTGTAAGTCATATATATATATTATAATGCATTATATTTTGCCAACGAACTAAAATCGAAACCGTGATATGGTTTTGTGCTTTATAAAACAGCACAAGACTTTAATTAAGTATCCAATATAGGCATTATGTTTGTGCTGCGTGATTTTGTGCTGCTCATGCGATCAAAGGGTTTATTTCTTGCAAGTGAAGACATTAGGACAAAAGAATTGTAATTTTCCTATAGTGTAATGTAAAATATACTTTTGAAATATTCATTTTCATTTATTAGGCTATATGGATTTTATATAGGAATAATTGTAAAAATCATTATTATATTATTATACTAATTGTTTGGCATACTAAAACACCAGTGATAATGTAGACTGAAATTCTATATCATAACTAAAAAATATGTTTGAGCCCCCTTCAATGTAGTCAATGTTTTTTCTTTGTGCACAGTTCATGGGTTGAAGCCCGTTGAAGCTCTTAATTTTGAGCTCTCAAAGAGCACCAGATTGATGCATTTAACCTTAAAATGTACAAAATTTTCTTGCGGGGGAGCATGCCCCCGAACCCCCCTAGAGGGACAGAGGTCCACTCATCATAGTTTTACAAAATCCTATGGGAAAGAATGATCATTTATGAACTTTACTGTACAACAAAGATCCTTTTAAGTCAGTAAACTAAAACTGTTAATGCAAAATTAAAATGTCCTTGGACAAACTATACATTTGGCCTGCCTAAGGGGGGGCCTACAAGACATTGTGCCCTCTGAATTCTTAATCCGGCCCTGGACCTCACCCCGGACCTCACTAATTTTCAAACCCTGGTTACGGCCTTGCTTATGCAGTGAATCGTTTGCAGCGGTTTCTCACACCAAAATATTAACAGGATATTTTAGAAGATAGAAAAAAATTGCACTGGATGAGCGCTTCTATCTTTTATCATTTGTCAGAGATGAAGCAGCTTTTTATTGCTCATGCATATTATGAACAACGCTGTACAGCAGGTAAAGATTTATTCCATATTTATATCCATTTTATATCCAATTTATATCCATATATCCATATTAATCAAACAAATAAAGAGTTTTTTTGAAAGGCTAGAAACACCCCTGCTTTAAAACTAAAATCAAGGCCTATAAACCACTTCTAATGTGTGAACTTTGAAAACACAAATGAAAAATAGACCACAATGATACGATCTTAGTTTTTTTACTTAAATATATTATCAATTAAATATATTCTGTTTATATACGCTTTCAAAAATGCTGCATATATTTCGTTACATAAAAATATAAATGTCAAAATAATAAAAAGAGGAGGACCTCTGATATTAATCACATAATTCTCTTTCAATTGAGAACAGTTTCGCCTCCATAAGTCAGTTATAGAACAATACTGCCATCTTTTGGAAATCTGTCTGAAACACATCTATTCTAATACTGTACTTGAGCTAGTTGCAAGATTTAAGTTTCAGAATAATATTATGTTAAAAAAAATTACTGACTGAAAGCTCTCTCATTTTTTTTTGGTAACTGTGACTGTCAAATATGACAAAAATATATTTCCCTTGCGTGCATTGTGTGATTAATATAGTATTTGGAATATAGCCTTAAACTGATTTTCAGTGAGTTGGTTCCACCTTAAACCCTGGGTTATAAAAGCCGTAGTCCAGAACAGGGCTAGCACTGCTTTTGTGGGAATAACCTTGAACTGCAGTGCCAAAGGAATGACAATGCTGTTACAGTATTACAGTGAGTTGTTCAGCAACAGACAACCAATCAAAAACTGAGTGCTTACCTCATTAAATATTCATGTGAGTTGCAGAAACATTCACATAGTTATCTTAGTTGTTGTTTGGATTCAGCATCTAAGGGGAAAAATGAAGAATGTGCAATGATGACAAATTGTGTTTAAAGAGTGAACTGACTATCCAAAAGTAATAACTATGGTGTAGTGCCTCGCAATCATGGTCCTGAAGTACCCTAACAAACCATTATTATTATTAACCAAATATCTCCATTATTAACTCATCAGATCCTTAGTAGAAACCTGAAATGAAAGTTAAGGGAAACACAAAATGTGGCATGGTGGGATTACTCCAGAACTACGGTTGGGAAACTATGTTAGCAGCAGTGAAATGTGGAGTTATGTGGAAATGTCATGAATTATAGCCTGGTTTATGCGAACTTCAGTACTCTAGCTTTTATTTTTATTTTTTTGTGACTTTCTGTCATCACAAAAAGTCACAATTATGGCAAAAAAAGTAAATTTTCCTTCATGTCTTTTTTTGCCATAATTGTGACTTTCTGTCTCATAATTTCTACTTATCAAAATAAAAAGTCATAATTATGACCTAAAAAGTACAAATTATGACACTAAAGGTTAATATTTGTTATTATTATTGGATAAAAAGATATAATTATGAAATAAAAGATTAAATTATTTGATAAAAAAATGTTCAAGAGTAAAGACATTTTTGGTCATAATTATGCCTGTTTGTCACATTATTGCGACTTTTTTATATCATAAATATTATTTACCAAAGCAAGATTTTTCTTCTTATAGGGCTTCCATACAATTGTTTACCTAAACAGGGTATCATTTAGAAACAATCGGTCAATTTGCAAAACCCGTCGAATACACTGTAAAATGTGATCAGTTGAATTAAAGTCCCATTGTGTATCCCTTAAAACTCATCTTTGATTTTTTCCTGTGAAAAAAAAGTATTCATGCCTTAAAATAGCTTGAATGTAACTCTTCACCCTTGCTTTATTTAGTATAGACATATAAATATGCAAATGAGCCCCGCCTCCACTCACTCATACAGGCTTGTCTACAAGTTGATGTATCAAAATGGTTTCACGTTTTATGTCTTGCTCTCTACACTGTCGTACACATAACTGTATAATTAATGTAAGCCTTTGGCTAAACTACATTATCAAACAGCTATGTGTTTCTAATGTTAAACATACCATATTCCCGCTCTCCATCTGAGTCAGGCAACTGCCTTCTAAAAATCAGGCATATTGTTATTCATAACATTGTAATATACATCATAATTCACCAGCAATTTTGCTAAATGTACCTGATTTTTCATATCAACAGAAAAATATACAGGGATAACCTAGCTTCTCTTGAGACTGAGAGAATAGTTAATGATATGCTAAAGCGGCCAGCACATTGATGTGATTGGTTAAAAGGTAGTCTACGACATCAGAAACACCAGCGATTTCAAACCACGTTTTTGAGACTGTCTTTTTTTCACTGCAGTTTTAAGGACAAAATACTCAGCAACGGTGTTTACATGAATTTGCACAATTTGTCTAAAAGCATATTAGAAACACCACATACTGTAGACATATAAACAACATTAAAAACTTTTTACCACAGGGGATCTTTAACTTAAAAAAAGTAAGGAAATAAGTAAATAAACTTCATGCGAGATTAAAAAAAAAAAACTTGACAATTCCCCATAACTTATTTTTTTTTTTCAATTATGCATTAAGTTTATTATTCATTTAAGAATTTTAAGGCAATGGGTTTCCTCACTTTTTTTGAGTCAAGTCAACTGATCACTTTTTACAGTGTAGGCTACACACTATCATTTCTGTCATATGGCACAAATAGATTTTCTAGCACTGTACTACAACGACAATGCTTGATTCTGCACAGTTCATTGGGCAAGACAGAAAAGCGTATTAAATGCTAAAACGGCTTGCCATAAGACGTGTACAGTTAATTAATAATGCGCAACAAAGCATGTCATGTAACCTACCCTCTTTTGTAATATATTTTGCCATAAATTCTCAGAGCTATAAATAGATGTTTCATGAGGCAGCCTCTCTGTCTGAGCTCCACAGGTTACCTTGGGACACCAAGCAGTCTGTGGCAGACTGGCATAGACAGTTTTCAGACTAGCATCAACGAAAATCTATTCTCAGAACATTTTGGTTGAGCTTTGGGGTGTAAAAACGACCACCTCACATCCTCCTTGAAAGCTTGTCATTGAGCTACATCATAATGGTATTAAATTCATTCAACAATATCAATGGCGAATTCGTGAGACATAAATCCTGCTAAAAGCAAAGGCTCTCTTCTTAATATTCAAGAGCCAGGCCTTCGCCATTGGTAAATTGCAGGCGACAACGTCATGGCTCAATTAATATACATGAGCCAAGCTTAGTCATTGGAACATTTCGGAGCGACGTCAGCAGAACGTGATTAAAATTCAAAAGCTGAACTCTGCGTCAAGTGTAGGGTGACAAACGGACCGCTTGATGGTGCTGTGAGATACAGACAAGGGCTAACGCTGTCACTGTGCGACCCCGTCTGAGAAGAGGAGGAGGAGGAGAAGAAGGAGGAGGAGGAGGGTCTTAAGCGAAAACAGGCAGAGAATCTGGCAGAGCAAGCGGCTAGCAATGGAGAGATACGAGTGAATGGTAAAAGGGGTGAATCGTGCAGTCACGGGAGCATGTTGATATGGACAGAGTCCAGCATGCGCGAAGTCTCTGTTAGTAATCTTTCACAATTGACGCAAAGGGGGTGGACGCAACCCAAGAGCGGAAACAAAGGCGCTTTGGTTTGAACAAAATACATCTGTAAAGAAGGGGGATAATTGGTGAGCAACAATTTCAGTTTTCAGAGGTTTCTTTTTCAAAAGAAAACGCAAATATCACACGCAGAGTGACGCTACAGTTGTGTTGTTCTGTATTGAACTAATCGATCTGATGTCTGTTGCACTTCTGCTACATTGTTCAAAACGCTGATGGCAATCCAGTTTATGCACGAAATGTCACTTGCCTTTTTATTCTCCTACGTGTCTGATCACTGTCTCTATCAGCTGTCCCACTAACTTATATTCTGTATCGTATTTCTCTTTCCCAAATGTACTGCAAAGTTTTTTCCTTCCAGCCCGAGACAGTTCAGTGGTCTTTCACATGGCCAGGCATGTCCCATGTGATGGCTGATGTGTTCAACTAAAGCTACAAACAAACCCGCGATGGAGTATAATTCTTGTTAGGGAGCTATCACTTTTGGTTTTGTAACTGTCTTTTAGTAAAAAGGCAGTATAGCTGTGATAATAAACATTGTTGCTTGTTGATTGACAGTTCACTAAACGTGAATCTTTCCATTTGTCAACCATTTCTAAGCCTTCAATACACATCCCTGGTGAAAAAAACAAAACGACTAAACTAGTTTGGTTTTAGCTTTTCAGCTAGTCAGGCAGTAAGACCAGCTGGCTAACCAACTGAACACAAGGTTGGTACGGCTGTGAGACCAGACCTAAACACAATTTTCAGTAGTAGGCTAACAATTTTATGATGATTCATTTATTTTTTTACTGTTGTTTTCATTGGCATTAACTGTTGGTAAATTGTATGGCTTCTAAAACATAATCAGCTGCCTTCTGCAGAAGTGCATTGCATGGCCTAGTGAAGGTATCCGTTGCATATTTCTTGTGTCATTTTTGGTAAATGAATGTTTTTGGTCCGATTGTCTGAACGGCCATAGTTAAGTTCAATCCAGAATCACCTAGTAGTGGGTTAAAATGTGTCACGTGTCACATCACAACCACTAAATATGCCAGATAAACAAATAATCCAGCATGTGGCTGTAAATAACATTAAAAACTTTGTTAGCATTCCCATTCATCTTACTGAGGATGTTTTCCGTCAATCTTCAACTACCACATTTAATGAAAAAGATTGTATCAGAGGCAAAAATGATCAAGAAGACAGTAAATTGCTGGTCTTATATTTTAATTTGTCAAGAATAAAAGTAAATGACTGGAACAGATGTACAGATGACCTCTGCTCTGGTAAGGTGTGCAGTACTTGGAGAAAAATGCTGATCAAGTGTTTTCCGTTCACCTTTGACCTCACTGTTTTCAAAAAAGTTCAGATATATGCATCTACAAAATATAAGAATTTTCCTAAATTCAATGCAGTACATTAAATACAGTGGATTCAAACTTGAATGAAATCTGTAAGTCACTTGTGGATAGAGGTGTCTGTTGAATGCATACAATTATTTCAAAAAGAGGTGGAATTTAGAGGAATATGCTTATCTTAGACTTCACTTTGCAAATCTCAACTGCTTGATTGTTTGTATTGTAGCCAAATGTAAACCATATTATTGCCACGCTCTAGTTGGCTAAATGTGACTATAAAGCAAGAAGATATGATTATAAACAAAAACATGATTTTTTTTTGTAAAGCTGCTCTACAGTGTGTATTGTTAAAAGCGCTATACAAATAAAAATTGACGTCTTATTCAGCGCTCAAGATTTAGCATTTCAGATGCATTTAATTTTCTTTTCTACCTGCTAATCAAAGAGGTAGCACTTTTTTTATTTACTGTAGCTCGTTCCCTTTCTTTGAGTGGAAACACATGCAAGTGTGATGATACTTGTGTCCTCATTTTTATATGTTCATTTTCCATCGCTCACACTTTTAGATTTTGACTCATTCTTGAATCGTTGTGTTTCAGGTCCCTCAGTATGAGTCGAGATGGATGGAGAAAGAAAGCCAGTGAAGATGATGGGTGGGGAGGAAGGGTAAGAGTCTGTTGTTCTTTGTTATTTAATGTGTGTTATTGATATCAAGAAGGCAAGCAGCTGGTTTTTTTTTCTTTACAGTTGAGTTGTCCTCTGATGTATTGTGTTGTTTTTCCTGGCTGCCCCTGTAAACACTGTAAAGTATTATTTTTACTGTTATTTTAACTTGTTCTTTGATGTCCACATAACCGTCGACTGCCTTCCTACCAGGCGAACGTTCCCCCTCATG
The DNA here is from genome assembly GCF_964197995.2 of Scardinius erythrophthalmus. Classification (NCBI taxonomy): domain Eukaryota; kingdom Metazoa; phylum Chordata; class Actinopteri; order Cypriniformes; family Leuciscidae; genus Scardinius; species Scardinius erythrophthalmus. The sequence continues at coordinate 22,403,466 of NC_138226.1, read as the reverse complement.
TGAGCGCTGGTGTGTGTATGTGTGTGTTCCTGCTGGAGTCTAGACAGGTTTTCATTTGTATTACACCAGTGAGTAATCTCAATTTTCCTCACTGGTGACCAGCACCTCTGCTCTGCCGCGGCCGCCACAGTCCGAGCCCTGCAAGAGATTTGATAGGCTTCAGCATCATGATGTTCCTCAGACATTAGCAGAACCGCACTAGGATAAACAACTCCAAGAGCTTCTGTCTTCACTGCTAACATTACAAGCACAATATGTCCCAATAAGATGGCAACCATAGTGTTTTGCTACCAAATTTGAGACCCAAAAGGGTGTAACTGTTGATTTTTAGTAAGCGATTTAGTCATTTACAGCTGCAGTAGCAGACCCAGGATCCCATGTTTGCTTGTAAAAGTGAATCTTGCCAGTGCGTGTACAGTATCACAATTGTTTTCTTTCAGGATTTTAAGTTTTTAAGCACAGAACAGTTGTTACTTTCATGCCTTGTGTGTTTTCATATCTCAGGTTATATTAAAGGTCCCATTCTATGCCCCTTTTCACAAGATGTAAAATAAGTCTCTGATGTCCCCAGAGTGTGTATGTGAAGTTTGAGCTCAAAATACCCAACAGATCATTTTTTACAGCATGTTTAAATTGACATTTTTGGGGGGCTCAGAAAAACGAGCCGTTTCAGTGTGTCCCCTTTAAATGCAAATGAGGTGCTGCTGGACGACACAGGGGGCGGAGCTTCATGAGCTCGTGCTCAGTCTGTCAGGAAAAATTCATCTCACAGAATGATGATAATATCAGAAACTCTCAGTAACGGCGTTCATTTCGAGTCGGACAATAATGCCTACAGAGTCAGATTGCTGTATAGAGATGAAACAGGTATGGTTTAGTAGTTTAATTACGGTTATTATAACGTATTTGTCATCTGCTTGTAGGCTATGTATCCATTATTTATTTATAGCCTACACGTCTGCTGTCTGAATGATGATCAAACATGTACTGATGAGTATAATAAAGTTTATTGTACATCACACAAAAGATGAAGCGTCAGTTTTACTTCAGAAAATCACCGTAAGAGCTGAGTAAACACAGTAGGCTAAGTTATAAGAAGTGCGCAAGTAGCCAGTAGAGTTGAGGGAGCATTCCTGTGGGCGGAGGTTAGTCTAAACACGGTTCTGGTGATGTCACTAATGCAGGATGTAGAGGGGTGTAGTCCAATCGAGCCGTTTTTTGTAGTCAACTTCTGTTAAATAAAATATCTCGCTTGGCATTGAACTTTGAGCTTTATAATTTTACAGATATTATTTATGCTCTAACAGAAACATTACACACTAACTAAAGTTTGAAACATGGAATCGCATGCAACGGGACCTTTAATTAGGTTAAGGGGAATTTCCTGTCAGTACAGGTGGAGCGAATGAGTGAGTATTGTGGAGTATTTTTGTGTGTGTGTGAGTCTGCTTATTGGTTCAGGCTCAACTCCTGAATCCCAGCGTTCCATCCGTTGCCATGGAGACAGAGAGTCGCCGTGCCAGCAGGGCAGACTTGCACCTCCAGTCTCATTGAATGTCTGAGGCGTAATCAAACGCTTGTCAGCCAGACGCTGCACATTTTTCTTTGTGTGTGTTTCTATATTGCAGTCTGTTCATTTTTTCCAGTGGTTAGAAATGTTTTTGTTTTTTTACTGTTTAAATGTGTGTGGTCAGTGAGTGCTGTGTGCTTTGCCTTTGCATTACTTGATCTTGTAAATGAATTGGATTTTTTAAAAATCAAATTAAGATTACAGTTGTGTTTGTTAAATTCTTTCTTAGGGTGGTTATATGGCTGCAAAAATCTGTAAGCTTGAGGAGCAGTTTAAGAAGGATGCCCCAAGAGAGAAGCAGAAAGATGGAATGTCCTCCTGTATCTTCAGCGGTGTGGCCATCTATGTCAATGGATATACAGGTCAGACTTCTCCCACATGTGCTGTGATAACAAATGTCAAAATGAAAGCAATCACATTTAAAAAAAAAACATTATTATTATTATTATTAATTATTTTGAATGAATAATTATTAAAAATACTTAGTTTTTGTAATCAGTATTAATAATACTAATAATTAATAACAATATTTTATTTATACAGTATATATTTTTTATTATTTAGATCTGATATATATATATAAATTATACGGTCACTGCTGAAGGGTTCAAATATGCAAAAGATGCTGGAAAACTGAAGAATTTGCAGAACCCGAAGGATTTTATTGAAGAACATATATATATATATATATATATATATATATATATATATATATATATATATATATATATATATATATATATATATAAAATTCATTTTTTTTTATTTGTTATTTTTATTTTGAAAATAACATTAGAATAATGATACTGACATGCAGATACTGAATCAGGACAGTGCGTTTTTCTCAGGCACTCTTTACTTAAACTGCGTCTGACTGAAGAGTCAACAGCTTTCATGCATGCCTTTCAAAATTAATGCCTCGCACCAGAAAAAACATTTAGAATTATGTATTGTTGTTTTTCTTTCTTTGACTACACACTCTACAACCCACTCAAAATGGTCTTGCAACCCACCGGTTAAGAAACACTGGTATAAAGCGTTATATAAATAAAGGTGACTTGTCTCTTGACATATTAAATTATATTATATTATATTATATTATATTACATTATATTATATTATATTATATTATATTATATTATATTATATTATATTATATTATACAGTTGTGCTCAAAAGTTTACATACCCTTTGCAGAATCTGATAATCAATAATTTTAACAAAATAAGAGGGATCATTATAATGGCATGTTCATTTTTATTTAGTGCTGTCTTGAATAAGATATTTTACATAAATGTGTACGTATAGTCCACAAGACAAAAAATAGCTGAATTTATAAAAATGACCCCGTTCAAAAGTTTACATACCCTTGATTCTTAATCCTGTGTGTCCTTACCTGGATGATTCACCGCTGTTTTTGTTTTGTTTTGTTTTGTGATGGTTGTTCTTGAGTCTCTTGTTTGTCCTGAGCAGTTAAACTGCCTTATGTTCTTCAGAAAAATCCAGCATATTATTCAGTTTTCCAGCATCTTTTGCATATTTGAACCTTTTCCAGCAGTGACTATATGATTTTGAGATCCATCTTTTCACTCTGAGGATGAACAGTTAAATTATCTGAGGACAATTGAGGGAAGGTTCAAAAAAGGTTCAAACTTTCACTGATGCTCCTGAAAGAAACACGATGCATTTATAGCCAGGGGGTGAAAACTTTTTGAATTTCAAGATCAAGGTAAATTGCACTTAATTTGTCTTCCGGGAAACATGTAAGTATCTTCTGTTCCGAAGAGCAGTACTAAATGAAAAAAAAAAAAGTTTAACAAAATAAGAAAAATTTGGGCATCTTCGTCCTGTTCAAAAGTTTTCACCCCCCGGCTCTTAATGCATCATGTTTCCTTCTGGGAGCATCAGTGAATGTTTGAGTCCCTCAGTTGTCCTTAGTGTAAAAAGATGGATCTCAAAATTATACGGTCACTGCTGAAGGGTTCAAATATGCAAAAGATGCTGGAAAGCTGCAGAATTTGCAGAACCCGAAGGATTTTATGAAGAACATTGGGCAGTTTAACTGCTCAGGACAAACAAGGGACTCGAGAAGCAGCATCACAAAACAAAAACAAAAAAAGTTGTGGATCATCCAGGTAACGACATACAGGATTAAGAATCAAGAGTATGTAAACTTTTGAACAGGGTCATTTTTATAAACTATGGTAAACTATATGTAAAAATCTTATTCAGGAAAGCACTAAATAAAAAATGCAGATTCTGCAAAGAGTATGTAACCTTTTGAGCACAGCTGTAGATTTGTTTATATAGAATAATGTGCAAAATTATTTGGGAATATGAAGTGAAATAGTTTCTGGGAGACTTTGCAGGCTGGACTCAAACTTATGTTTCCCAATTGAGCACCATAGCTGAACGTGTCAGGAGGATGAGCGCTTTGCCACTGCTCTACCGTTTTGAGAACCTTGTATTGTGTGGGTTTTTTTTTGCAGTTCCCAGTGCGGATGAGCTGCGCAGACTGATGATGCTGCATGGCGGGCAGTTCCATCTCTATTACACTCGCTCCAAAACCACACATATCATTGCCACCAACCTCCCCAACAACAAAATACAAGAGCTCAAAGGAGAGAAAGTAGTGCGGCCAGAGTGGATCACAGACAGGTGTGTCTTTTGTGCACTTTGCAAGCTATTGAAGCACAATATTATAGCAATACTAATATTTTTGTTTTTTTTGTGCAGTATAAAGGCAGGCTGCCAACTTTCATACATCCAGTATCAGCTCTATACGAAGCAGAAAGGCTTGAGCTTTGCCAGTGTTTGTGCACGAGGGCAGGATCCGTCATTTAGCCATGGACCATCCAAACCCAGTCCAAGCCACCCTCAGTCAGACAGTCTCAAGCCCAGCCACACTCAAACCCTCTCTAAAGAAGTTCTCAAATCCACTCACGCTAACCACACAGCTAACTTCACTGATCGAACTAATCACCAGTTAGACGTCAAACTGTGAGTATGCTTTATACCAGGGATCCACTGGCACACGTGAGTGTCAAATCCTGCGCTTAGTTTAAAAAAATAAAATAAAATAAATAAATTCTGCTACTTTAAGATACAATAAATAGCATGCAACACAACAAATTATTTGATTCATTTTTCATTTTGTTTGTGTTTGGATATATATTGGATATTTAATTTAATGTCTTCATTCACCCATTTTTTACATTTAGATTACCTTTATCATGTAACACTCATTTAAAGTCTTTAGGTGTATAAATACTGAAATGTAATAATGTTAAATATAATCTAAAAAAAATTGTATCAGGTTTTCACACTGTACATTATGTTCATGTTTCTAAATTAACTTGAAGCATTTAAAAAAAATGTGACTTTAGTCTTTATTTTTTTACATTTATTTAGACTACATAGTATAGAATTTTAATTTCGCCCATTTATTTGTTGTCGGTGTATTGTATTGGCCTGCGGGTCAGTTAAAACTGCTTCACGACCATGGGCCATGTTTTTAAACCCCTCATAAAAAAACACATTTGGATAATTATTTAATATTGTATCTTCTTGTTCTCTCTCCTTTTGTCTGGCAGAAATGGCATCACCTCTGAGGAGGATGCAGAGCGGCCCAGAGTTAATGGGATTCATGATGGAGATGATGATGACAACGCCTGTGCCCTTTTGCCAAGAGGCTCACAAGACACTTCGTTAACTAACGGTTATGTACACCCTGTGAATGGTGCCTTAAAGCCTCAGGACTTAGTTTCTTTTGCAGAACTTCACCCTCATGTTGTTGACACAGGGTCCCTTCAGTCCCACCTCCCACAGGCTGGATGCTGGGACAGGGAGGAGCCCAGCTGCTCTTCTGCTGGATCAAAAGCAAATTCCCATCAGACGTCCTTGATATCCACAGCCAGCCCTGCAAAGAAGCCTGATCCTCACAATATGCAAAAAGAACTCCATCCAGAACCAACATCTAATCCAGGAACTTCAGCTTCCCCTCAGAAGGGCAATCAGACAAGAGTTCACCTAAATGGGAGTTATCACATGACCCCTAACTCCTTCATCCTTGCAAACTCTAGTAACCAGTCAGGAAGTTCAACTGCGCAGAGAGCAGAGGCTGGAATAATATCAGAGTTCTTTTCTCACTCAAGGCTGCATCATATTTCTACATGGCGTAATGAGTTTTCTGAGTATGTGAACTCCCTGCAGAGCAGGCGGCGAGTAGCAGGAGGAGCTGTTTTCTCTGGAAAAGAGAAACTAAAGAAGCTCAAAGCTAATTGCAGTTCAGGTAGCTTGTCTTTGTGGTTTATGTTTGTGTATTTTTTTTGTTATCGAGGAGTATGTGTATTTGTGATGCAGATTTTTGCAAAAAAAAGTTTCTGTGTTTCTTTTTGGCACAGGTTCCTTAATGGCTGCTCCTCAGGTGCGTCAGTCCTGTATTCTTCATGTGGATATGGACTGCTTCTTTGTATCCGTTGGGATCAGACACCGACCAGATCTCACAGGTACGTTTCAGTCAGTTAGAGGGAAGTGCTCAAGTTTCTTATTGCAGCTTATTTGATAGCAACTGATAAACTGAGATTTATTGATGGTCAATCTGTACTCCAGGGAAACCGGTTGCAGTGACAAGTAACCGCGGTCTTGGCCGTGTTGCACAGCGACCTGGTGCAAATCCTCAGCTTGAGTTTCAGTACTACCAGAGGAAACAGAAACAGTACAGAAAAGGTAAACCCAGATTTTTAGCTTGAAATCCCAATTAATTTATTAAAGATTATTTTGAAGTTTGAATTTAGGTGATCATTGTTCTTTCTGCTTTAGAAAAGACAGATAATGATCTTGAGATGACCCCATCTCCACAGTGTGATGAAGGTCCCAGTAATGGAGTGGATCTGGACCTGGCCGCCCTCTCAATGGCAGAGATTGCCTCTTGCAGTTATGAGGCCAGGTATTTATTGTAAACCTGCCGGGCTACTTTCTTTTGCAACATGAGTCCTTGATTATTTTGGTCTATTCCCCCTTCCAAAAAATAGGTTTAAAGATTTTTACATTTTAAATGTATATATCTGCTATTCATTTTGAAAACTTAGGAGTAAATTAGCACATAGATTAGGGATGTCCTGATCAATTTCTTTGTGCCGCCGATCTGAGTCATTTGATATTGAGTATCTGCTGATACAGAGTCCTGATCTGATACAGAGTCCTGATCTGATACATGTATTTTCCTAGTGCTAGGTGCATACTTCAAGTACAGTAAAGTTATAAAATCAATACAACTTATATAGGGACGTACAGATAGTTCCTTAGGGGCAGGGGGCAAATATGGGAGTAATTCCAATATATCAATTACTTTGTAACAGTAACAATTATGGATATGGGACTACTGATTGAAACATCTTGATTTTTATATGTACAATAAGAAGAAGAATTACAACAAGAAGAAAGAAATTGTGGAAATAAGGTTAGAAAGCAAGATTATGATGTTAGAATGCTAGTCTGTCAGTCAAGCAAGCCATAGCAACTCGTTATGGTACATTCCGTTGGCAGATAACAATAAACATTTAATAAATTACTTTTGAGTGATTCATTACAAAAGAGTGCATAAAATATGGTAAACCAGGAAACTCGAAACTCACCTGTGGTTCTTAACATTTTTGACTCCAAGGCCCTCCATTGTCAACAACTGTAGATTACAATATATTTAAAAGTCCATGGCAATTTTTCATAAAACAGTTTGACCTCTAGCAGTACCTGTTACTCCTACAGGCAGGCTGGTGTGCGAAACGGCATGTTCTTTGGCCGGGCTAAGCAGCTCTGTCCTGATCTGCAGTCTGTCCCGTATGACTTCCAGGCGTATAAAGAAGTGGCACTGACTTTGTATGAGACCCTGGCCAGGTAACAGATATAATGTTTGCTACAACTTTCTTTGGATTGCTATGTTATTCCTAAACCCAGTTGACAAACATTTTCTCTTGCTTCACGGTTGCTTGTTTTATAGTTACACTCATAACATTGAGGCACTAAGCTGTGACGAGGCCCTGGTGGACGCCACGGCTCTTCTGGTTGAGCTGGGGGTTACTCCTGATGATCTGGCACGGGCCATCCGTGAAGATATAAAGGAGAAGACTGGTTGCTCTGCCTCAGTTGGAATGAGTAAGAGACTTTATAAATGAAAAAATGAAAATTCTGTCATTATTTACTCACCCTTATGATGTTCCAAACCTGTATGACTTTCTTTCTTTCATGGAGCACAAAAGGAAATTTTTTGAAGAATGTGCTGGTTGCTCTTTTTCAATGCATTTACAATGAATGTGAAATTTGATTTCAAAGTATTATAAAACTTGTGAGCTATATTCCACAAGTCTTCTAAAGCCATACAATTGCATTGTGCTTTCTAATGTACTCATGTGAACATGCCAAACAGCTGATGTCAAGATTTTAAGTGAATAACAACTTTGGTTTGTTACTCACACTAAGCTATTCTATTGCTTCAGTAAACTCAAGAAATGTTTTGGAGCTTAAGAGCTCCAGTCCTCATTTACTTGCTTCATACCGAAGAGAGTGGCCAGGATATTCTTTAGAGTTCACCTTCTACAGAAGTAATATAGGTTTGCAACGACATGAGGGTCAGTAAATGATGACATGATTTTCATTTTTGGGTGAACTATCCCATGAATAAGTTTAATGACCATGTGTCATATTGTAATGTAGTTGTTGGTGCTGTTTTATCTCTGAAGGCTTTTGTAACTTCCCTTATACTTGTCATCAGGTTCCAACATCCTTCTTGCTCGGATGGCGACCCGTAAGGCCAAACCAAATGGACAGTACTTCCTCAGGTCAGAGGAAGTGGATGATTTTATCAGGGATCAACCTGTCTCCAGTTTGCCTGGTGAGAACAGAGCATCCTACACATACACTACCATTCAAAGGGTCCAAAAGAGGGTCTGTTTAGTGTTTGTAAAATGTATAAAGTCTCTTATGCTCACCAGGGCTGCATTTATTTGATCAAAAATATTATTACAATTTAAAATAAGATTTAAATTTAATAATACGTTTTAAAATTTAATTTATTCCTGTGATGGTAAAGCTGAATTTTCAGCAGCCATTACTCCAGCCTTCAGTGTCACATGATCCTTCAGAAATCATTCTAATATGCTGATTTGGTGCTGATTATTATCAATGTTGAAAGCAGTTGTGCTGCAATATATTTTAGTTGAAACAGTGAAACGTTTTCTTCTGGATTCCCAAACTTTTGAATGGCATTGTATTTGAAGCTGAAAATAGAATTTACAGTAGAATTTATTGCTGTTTGTGTGCATGTGGACCTGTGCTTCTGCATGCTTGTGTGCAGGTGTGGGTCGCTCAATGAACTCCAAGCTGACCTCCTTGGGAGTGAGCACCTGCAGTGACCTGCAGCAGTTGTCCATGTCTCGACTGCAAAAGGAGTTTGGGCCACGGACGGGACAGACGCTCTTTCGTTTTTGCAGGGGACTGGATGACAGGCCTGTGCGCAGTGAGAAGGAGAGAAAGTCTGTGTCTGCAGAGATGAACTACAACATTCGGTTCACACAGGTTTTGAAGTATACAAGTTACAGCAATCATTGCGAATCGTCCTATACCTGTCATTGTCCTAAATCTGTTGACCTCCCTCATTAGTTTTCCATCCCCTCTAATGTTCTGCTAGGTTGAAGAGGTGGAGTCTTTCCTCACTGACCTATCTATGGAGGTGCAGAAGAGGTTGGAGGGGGCGGGGCTTAGAGGTCGCCGGGTTACACTTAAGGTCATGGTGCGAAAAGCAGGGGCTCCGATAGAGCCAGCCAAATATGGTGGTCATGGGATATGCGACAACTTTGCCAGGTGACTTGCACCAGGATAAATTTGCCACTTCTAGTCTTCTCAAATAACCACTACCATTTGTTTATGGGGAGTTTTATATATATTTGCCACTGGATATAACTCTGACATTTAAAGTTGTGATGAAACAGGAGTAGCAACAAATCTTTTCCTCTGTTTGGTGACGTAAAATTTGAGTGAAACAACAAAAAAAGAAAAATGTAGGGCAGGTATTTGGTTTAATTAATCGGTTGTTGATTGGATAGAGGCGGATTTGAACGTAAACTTGATTGTAAAAAAAGGGTGGGTTTAAGCAGACTAAATTATTAGAGATTCAAGTTATGATGTTTTGATAAAGTATAATGAGATCAGAAAACAATATATGCATGGATGATTCATTCACAGTACCATGCATTTAGAAAATGGGGAGAATTTCTCTGATAAATAAAAAACAATTCCTGCTGATACCGATAAGCTGATGATAATTATTTTCATGCTGTGGGATATATTAAAATCATATACAATTTTGTCTGAATAAAAAAGCACTAAAAACTTAAATCAGTCATTGTAAAGGCTGCAAGTAAATTTAGGCATCACAACATGTAATGTAAAGTATGAAATTGTAAAAAAAAAAAATAGCATTTTGCTTAAGAAATTAAACTAATAGTGTTTTTAAAAATTAACTTTATACGAGCTTCAGAAGATGGCAAAGGTCATTTAAATGTAAAAAGAGGGGAGATTAGCATTGGATTAAATATCCAATATCAACTGAAACTGATTTAATTAATACGAAGAATCTCTAATATTGATTGATAACTTAGCTCTGATTTGATATACATTCTCATTACTGTCACATTGCAGGTCTGTTTTACTAGCTCAGCCCACAGACAATGGTCAGCTGATTGCAGCAGAGGCCATTAAGTTATTCCATACCATGAAGTTGTATGTGAAGGACATGAGGGGAGTGGGGCTGCAGGTGCAGCAGTTGGAGGGACCACATGCAGACCCATCAGGACAAGGGGCTTCTCGTGGTCGCTCGATCAAAGACCTGTTGCAGGCCAGACAGCCTGCCCACAGCCCCAGGAAAGAGCCTCTAGCACAAGGTCAGAACAGTTTGATTAGGACAGGGTTCTTCAAATCCAGCCACTGGATATAACCTTGAACAAACACACCTAATTGTTTTTTTGCTCACTCGTATGTGTTTGATTAGGGTTTGAGCTAAACTCTGCATGAACGTGACCCTCCAGGGCCGGATTTGAAAAACCCTGATTTAGGATATGATGTATAGGATTTATGTTGGTATCTGACTCTTAACAAACATTCCTTGTTACTTGTATTTTAGATGGTTTAACCAGCCCTTCCTCATCCAGAGCTTTCTCCTCCAATCAGGAGAGAGTTACTGCTCCATCATCACCACCCTCCACCAGCTCAGATCCAATGCCTGGAACGAGTAAAGGAGAATTTCACCATCCACGCACCCCCAACCATAGGGCATGCCTAAACATCAGCATTGAGGTGCCATCTCCCTCTCAGGTTAGGTTCTTGAGTGCACCTCAGGATCTAAAAAAAAAAACGTTCTGGGTTTTATCATGAAAATGTATCATGGTTTCCACTAAAATATGAAGCAGCATTGATGATAGTAAGAAATGTTTCTTGAGCAGCAAATCAGCATATTAGAATGATTTCTGAAGGATTGTGTGACACTGAAGACTGGAGTAATGATGCTGAAAATTCAGCTTTGCATCACTGGAATAAATTACATTTATTAATACTTAATACGTTAAAATAAATTACAAAAGAAAACAGTTCATAGGATTACTAAAATAAAAGCAGCCTTAATTAAAAAAGAAAAAGAAAATCTTGCTGAACCCAAACTTTTGAATGGTGACATTTCAAATGTAAGCCCCGATTTCCCCTCTCATATTAGGTGGACCTGTCTGTTTTAGAAGCTTTACCTGTAGACATAAGGAAACAGGTGGAGCAGACCTGGAGACTCAGAGAGGAGCAGCCAAGCACCTCATCTCATCTCTCAACCCCACCTCGAACCTCCTCTCCACCTCCAGCCCCATCACTTGGCACCCTTGTACTGCAGCTCCCAAACCAGCCAGGTCAATCATGTTCAACGGGCATTATACTAGAGCTCCCTGACTTCTCTCAGGTACATGCTATTATCATGCCGACTACAAGGGGGAAACTTGGTGAAATGGTGTTAACCTTGACCATCAGAAACTAGTATTTTAGAGATCCTAAAACTGAACTTTTAACAGGTTGACCCAGATGTGTTTGCAGCACTTCCCAGAGAGCTTCAGGAAGAACTGTGCTCTGCTTATCGAAACAAGGGAAACGCTCAAGCTCAAGGCACCACTGGTGAGTAAAAACAAGTTGGGATGTGCAACAATCTAAACAACATCCCAGATGTCATTTCTCTATTAGTATGAGCACTTATCTTTTTCTTATTCTAACTTTTTTTCTTTAACAGATTTCATCTGTGATTCCTAAATTTAGTCCTTGTGTGTTATAATTGACTTTTTATTAACAATGTAGCTATAACATAACATGACAATAATGATCTGCTTATCCAGAGTTTTGATATCCGTGTCTCCCCTAGAATTAAGTAATCAACCGCTACCACACACCATATAGTGTCTCTAATCTTGCCTTCTCGTTTCTGTAGTGGAACAAAAAAAAACATTTCCTCAACTAAAGCAGCCTGCAGTGGGGAAATTAAAGCGCCGCTACAAAAAGAAAAATGCTAGTCCTGCCAAAAAGGGTCCAAGTCCACAAAAAAAACTATTTCCTGGAAACAGCCCTGCCAAATCCAGCCCCTCCAAAATTATACCTCTGGCACTCAAACAACAAGGCCTCAGAGTAAGCCTGTAATCCAGTTACAATATTCTTCTTTTTATTTATAATATTTTTCTGTTTATACTGTAGTTTATTGATGCTTAAGCCATTTGACATTAAATGCGTTTGTTCAAGGTTTTGACAATTCTGGGGGGGGAAAAAGGATTTATCTTAGATGTTTTTCTTTGGTAGACTGAAAATGTACAGTGCCCGTCCTCTCCGAGCATAGATGTCCCAGAGACGCTGTCCAAATTAAATCCCCGCCCAGCCCCGACCCTAGCTGGAGCTTATGAATTCAGTGACATCAGAACTCTGCTTCGTGAATGGGTCACTACCATCTCAGGTTAGAGGCAGAACAGCAAAACTTTTTTAAATGCCAGTATATATTTGCTGGTTTAATTGTGCGGTGCTGCATCTTCACAGAGCCAATGGAAGAGGACATTCTGCAGGTGGTGAAGTACTGCACAGAACTCGTGGATGATAAAGACCTGGAGAAACTCGACCTTGTCATCAAATACATGAAGAGGTATTGTTCTGAATTCTCTGTCACTGATTCCTGCAATAAACACATCATAAATCTCACAAGCAGTAATATACACTACCGGTCAAACGTTTGGGTTCAGAAAGATTTTTTTAAAGAAATGTATATTTTTCTTAAACATTGATGCATTAAATTGATCAAAAGTGACTGTAAAGATATCTATTATTTTTACCCAAAAAAATGCCTGTTTCAAATAAATGCTGAACTCTCTATTCATCTAGGAATCCTGAAAAAGACATATCACAGTTTCCACACAAATATTAAGCAGCACAACTTTTTTCAGCACTGATAATAATAAGAACTATTTCTTGAGCTGCAAATCAGCATATTAAAATGAAGTATCATGTAAAACACTGAAGACTGGAGTAATGATGCTGAAAATTCAGCTTTGCCATCACATATTACATATTAAAAAATATACTAAAATAGAAGTTATTTTAAATTGTGATACTATTTTTGCTGTATTTTTGATTTAATAAATACAGCCTTGGTGAGCATAAGAAACTTCTTTCAAAAACATAAAACATCTTACCAACCCCAAACTTTTGAACAGTAGTGTACAACCCCATTTCCAGAAAAGTTGTAAAATGCAATAAAATCAAGACTCTGGTATTTGTTAATTCACTTGAACCTTTTTTTAACTGACAAAAGTACAAAGAAACGTCTTCCAATGTTTTCACTGAACAGCATAATTGTATTTTGTAAATATAAACAAATTTTGGCTGCAAAAAAGTTGGGACAGAGGCAAAATAAAAGATGATCAAAGTTAGATTATCCAACTCTTTTGAAACAGTCCATAATGAGCAGGTGAATTGGTAATAGGTGAGGGAATCGTGTTTGGGTGTAAAAGAGCTTCTCAGTCCAAAGATGGGTCATCATGGCTCACCAAATATCATGAGAGAACTGTCAAACAATTCAAATATCACATTTCTCAATACAAGATTGCAAAGAATTTGTCTTTTACCATCCGCCATACATAATATTGTAAAAAGATTCAGGGAATCCAGAGAAATCTCAGTCTGTGTAGGGCAAGCCAGGAGACCTCCGTTGAATGTGCGCGACCTTTGAGCCCTCAGATGGCATTGCATGAGAAACCGTCACGCTACTCTGTTAAATACAGCCACATGTGCTCAAGAGTACTTTGGAAAACCATTTTCACATCACACAGTCTGACGCTGAATCAAGAAATGCCACTTGAATCTCGGTTACGCAAGGAGAAAGCTATACCAGGGAACTACACTAACCTTTTCCACTGGTGGCACTTGCGCTACTAAGTTTTTCAGTTACTGGCGCAAAACATGATTTGGTCGCACAAATTATTTATAGTAAGCCGCTCTGGATAATAATGAACAATAATGAAACTGTATTGCATACAGATGTGCTTTTTATTTTACTTGCCATCTTTTAAACCACATGCCTTCTTGTTTTTGTTTTCTTTAACATTGGTTGGGATAGATTTACTGCAATAGAAAATACAGTTCACAATAAAGAGCAAAATGGATTTCAACATGCTATGGTTGGCACAGATGGGCAGACTCCTGAACTCTTAAGTAGTGATGCACCGATGTGAAAATTGTGGCCGATACCGATAATAACCGATATTAATATTGCTGTTATGGCCGATACCGATATCGATATCTCTGTATAGAAAACAAATTTACTGATAATCAAATAAAGAGATATTTTCCAAAACAAATTTTTTTTTTCTTTTTTTTTTACTTTAGAAATGACTGATATTGGGCACCTTTACCTGTGTGCAAAATATGTCACACATAGGACACGCATGCATTATATTGCATTGCATTGCATATAATGTGTGCTGGTCAACTTGTCTAAAATGAAGAAACCCCTAGAAAACAGTAAAAAAAAAAAAAAAAAAAAAAAAAAAAAAAACGGGAACGCTGTGTTCAATTAAGATAGGCTACTTAATTTATTATTCCAATATCCAAATATGATACTAGATAGCACAGGGAAAAGGGCTTCTATTTGTGACGTGCTGTCTTTGCGTTTGAACATTGCACATTTTAAACAGGACACGCATTAGCTGAATAAATGTTAGCCAATACAAACATATTTATAGGAAACAGGTGACAATGAATAGACAGGAGTCCAATAATAGCATAACGAACCACTTATTCTAAAAATAATATCAAGTATAAGTTAGACGAATCTGACATATAACGAGGGCTGTTAACAGTAAAACGTTCGTCATATAACGAATTTTAAAAACACGGATGGATAATACAAAATGCTTTCTGACATTTTGACAAAAAAAACAAGAAGCAAGAACAAAAGAACAAAATTTAAACTATAGCCCGTCAATTTTCATTTTACAATTATCTTCTCTCTCTGTGTGCGCGCGTCCGTGTTTGTGAGAGAGAGAGCTCGCGCAGCACTGAGACAATGGTACGTTTTAATCTAAGTAACGGTCGCGGGGCTGAAGCCAACTTGATGTGTTGAATGCTCAAAGCACGTTATATAACATATTCTTAAAATACACATTTCTGTTTTAATAAATGCTCATAGTAAATCATAGCATATTGCCTAAAACATAGGTACAAAAATAATCAGTGATACATTTGCGACCCATTAAAAATTAGGGTCGCAATGGCATTTCAAGAGGTCGCAGCATAGTTCCCTGTGTACATCAGGAGATGCCGGCGAGTTTTCTGGGCCCGAGCTCATCTCAGATGGTCTAAAATACAGTGGAAATGTGTGCTGTGGTCTGAGTCCATGTTTCAGCAAAAAGTGGACATCACATTCTCAGTCCCAAAGACGAAAGGGACCTTCCAGACTTTCATCAATGACAGGTGCAAAAGCAAACATCTGTCCTGGTATTAGGGTGCGTCAGTGCAAACAGCATGGGTAACTTGCATATGTATGAAGGTACCACTGACGTGGAGGCATATATTGGGATTGTACAGAGACATTTAATGGCACCAAGATGACATCTTTCCTGGGAAGCAAGACAATGCCAGGCCTAATTCTGCACATGCTAAAACTGAGTGGTTTCTAGACACTTTGCACCATAGAAGGGATGTGCCTGCCTGCAGTCCAGATCTGTCTCTTATTGAAACTGTATGACCCATCATGAAAAGGAGAATCAGACAACGACGACCACGGACTGTTGAGCAGATGTCTTTTATCAGGCAAGATTGGGTCAAAATTTCACTTGCAAAACAGTATCCTCAATTCCCAAATGATTAAAAAGTGTAAAAAAAAAAAAAAAAGGAAAGGTGATGTGATGTGACACAGTGGTAAACATGCCTCTGTCCCAACTTTTTTAGAGTGTGTTGCAGCCAACAAAATAAAATTAAGTTGGTCAGTGAAAACATTGGAAAATATTTTCTTTGTACATTTGTCAGTTAAATGAGAATTTAACGGTTCAAGAGAATTAACAAATCACAGATTCTTGATTTTATTGCATTTTACAAAATGTCCCAAATATTCTGGAAATGGGCTCGTAGATCGATTGGACTTTCTGATGATTTGAACTGTTCATTTCAGAATTATGCAGCAGTCCTCAGAGTCAGTATGGAGCATGGCCTTTGACTTCATCCTTGACAATGTGCAGGTGGTGGTACAGCAAACCTATGGTAGCACTCTGAAGATCACATAGGAGGACCGTCCTAACCTCAGTCACTGTGACGTCAGCCCAGTCCTGCCACCTCATCATGATGTGTGAGAGAGACAACAAAACCGCTCGAGTCTGACAATCGTAGCATTGCTGTCCTTTTTGTGAAATCACCCAATAGAGCTTCTCTGAGAACACAGAGGACATCTGAGGATTACAAGATCAAGCCAATGATGATGAGGAACAGATGAGCATACCAGCTTTATTCAGAAGCAGCTGAACACTGAATATTTCTTTCACATGTCAATTCTCTAGACTGATGTCTCTGGAGGAACTTTGGTAACACTTTTCAGTCAGGTTGTATTTGTTAACCTAAGTTAATGCATTAAGGATAATGAGCTAACAAGGAATGCTTTTTGGCGGCATTTATTAATCTTGGTTAATGTTAATTCCCAAATTTATTATTTTTCTATTTTTTACTTCTTAGTTGATAATGCATTAACTAATATTAACATACATTTGTAACATTTAAATGTATATAAATTAAATTTTACAGCACGCATTCATCTTGATTACAACATCATTGATTTTTTTTTAGTTGGTTAACTGTTAATGTGTACAACCTGAGTGTAAAATGTCACCAGAACTTCTTTGAATGTTTTGAATGCACTGTCCTAAGCAAGCCTTTGCTTCCTATTTGGATCTGTTTTTCTTTCTTGTCAGCATTTTGTCCTCTTGTACCCCAGAACCTGTGTTTATTTTGAATGTCTGGCCTCAGAAATATATAACAGACTTTGTAGCAAAGCAGAATGGAGTGGCATGTCATTTGCCTTTAATGGGTCAGACTGAGATGTTGAAAGTGGAAATAGGGAAAACAGTATATTCTATCAAAGTCTTTTGGCAGTTTAGCATGGGGATACTAACATTTTATGTAAAGCTAACATTTGTTTTCCTAGATTTAAAATATATATATATATATACTCCTGCTCATTGATTGTTCATCATCATGATGTATGTTTGTCCGTATGTCTGAAAGAGCTAAAAGAGAGATGAATATTTATAAAGAAAAAGATTTAAAAAAAATGGCCAGGTTAATTTTACTAAATTGAGTTTCAATTGTCCTGTCATGCTTCTTAGTCTTGTTTTCTAAATATATGGATATGGTGCTGGAGGAAAGGAAGGGTTTTTCAATCAGATGGTTGTGAACCGAATAATAGGTCAAAGATGGATACTTCAGTTTACATTCCCAATGAAGCATTGTCCTCTCGATCCCTTTTCACTGTAGTTTTGACTTTATGTATGAACAGAATGTACTTGACTCCTCAAATGTTTTACGTTTATACTTTCTTGGTTTTAAGAAGCTGCTCATGAGACGTACATCTGTTATTATCTCACATTATCATGGCATTACAGAGATGACGGCCTGAAAAAACATATTTGGTCAAAAATCTGTAATGACAGAATGACCTGTGCCTGAAGACCAGAAGCTGTGACATCATTTGTATGTTTTCTAAATTTGCAAATAAATTTGGATAAATTGATAGTCTTGTTTTTTTTTTTTTTTTTTTTAATTGATTTATTATTATTTTATTTTTTTGTGTGTGTATGTATTTGTGGATCAAACAAACATTGATCCACAAATAATATCACTGACAATGGTAGTGTAACAACAAACATCTTAAACTATTAAATAAGATTCCTAAAGAAAGGATAAAGACAAAAGGCATTTGTCTCTGAAATCTGCTAAATTAATTTAATATTCGATATTCTGATGGAGCAAACGAAGAGGCAACATTTAAATAGAAGATAATCATTGATTAAATATGACCAAATACATAAATTAAAAAATAATTTTACAAAAAAAATAGACTGATCTAATGTAAATTTTAAAAAAGTTCGAGCATATAGCTACTTCCCATATATATTATATTACTGTTTCGATTGTCCTGCACATACTTTTAAAATGTATTTCTAAAATGTAGCTTTTGTGTAATGTTGCAAAATATTGCAGTTATTAACTATTATAATAACTAGTGTAACTATAAGGTTACCATGGTAAATGTCTGTAATGGTATGGGTAAGCCAGAAAATAAATGACGTGAGATTTTTGCCAATTGAATTAAAATTTGTGACTTACATCTGCACTGATTTTTATGAAAAAACAATACAGTAGATATTTTTATTTTATATTCCTTCTGAAATGCGTCGAGAGCGCTACGGTTGCATGACGTAATCAGACGACGCCTCTACGTAAATCCTGCGTCAGTCATTGTGTCGCCTTCTAGAAATTATACAGACTTGGTAAGTGCTGTTCCGTAACATATTTTTCTACAAACTCTGCATTTTAAATTGTATGTCAGTTAAATTATCAATATCTTGTTGTTGCTTTCTGGAGAGTGTGTCGCTTGCCGATTAACTACGCTACAGTCTGTGTTGGCGATCAAAGCTGCCGTTACCACGGTGTTTGAAAGCTAACGTACAGCAATACGCTAGCATTAGCACGATTTGATGCAAATAGCCCCGCATATCCATTTTAAAATCAGCAGTCATTATTTACAAGAGCTTATTGTCTTTTTAAATCAGCAATTGTAGGTGAGACAATGACATGGGAACTGGAGAAGGTAAGCCAAGTTGGCATGCTTGTTGTAGTCAAGCGCTGGCCAACTAACTCACCAGCACCTCCATTGTTGTGTACGTTACGAACAACAGAATGCCCATCAAAACCCCGACGACTATTGCCACACCTTCTCACACATTAGTAGCAACTGTTGTTCTGCTAAATAAATTGCATGCTGTATGCACTTTAGTGGTCAACAGTTATTTTGCAGTGTTAAAAAAAACATTTGTTCAAAAAGTAGCTTGTTTTAATTTTACTTTAATCATTGTTTGGTCAAAATTCACTATTTAAGTGGATTATTTTTAAGTAATTGCATCCAGTATGTGCTGTATGTCTAACAGGAAATGGCCAGTCAGTCAATGGATGTTGTTGCGAAAGCTGTGGAGCAGCAGATGCTGCAGTCGGCACGGATGGTGGAAGAGCAGCTGGATGCAGAACTAGAGAAGTTGCAGACCATGGATGAAGATGACCTGGAGCGGCTCAAGGAGAGAAGGCTCGAGGCCCTCAAGAAAGCTCAGAAACAGAAGCAGGTGGGTGTTCTAAACATTTTTAAAGAACCTAGTGTAGCTCTAAATTCTGAGCTTGTTTTAAGTTTATTATTAAAATGCTTTTTCAAAATAAATTATCTACATGAGGTGTTTATTAGTGCATTGAAGCAGATCAGATTCCCCCTATTGATGTGTTTAAACTTTGTAAACTGTGGTATGTGTGTGTCCTCAGGAGTGGATATCTAAAGGACATGGTGAATACAGAGAGATCCCAAGTGAGAGAGATTTTTTTGCTGAGGTGAAGGAAAGCAAAAGTGTCGTCTGCCATTTCTACAGGGACTCTACCTTCAGGTATTTGAGGATATATTTGTTTTCTTTTGTTTTCCCTTCATCCTTGTGTTATGAATCAATTGTGTATACAGCTGTTTTTAGTTTTTTTGTTGTTGTTTTTTTTTCAAAGATGTAAAATTGTGGACAAGCATCTAGCGGTCTTGGCTAAGAAACATCTGGAAACAAAGTTCATCAAGCTGAATGTTGAGAAGGCTCCATTCCTAACTGAGAGGCTGAAGGTTAAAGTCATTCCAACACTGGCTCTGGTGAAGGATGGGAAGACTAAGGATTACATTGTGGGCTTCACCGATCTGGGCAACACAGATGAGTTTCCAACCGAAATGCTGGAGTGGAGACTGGGGTGCTCAAGTATCATCAACTACAGGTGTGTATGTATGTATGTGTGTCCCCACATTAAGTCCTTGAATTTGAGGGTATTGGACCTGGAAAGTCCTTGAAAGGTCTTTGAATTTGAATTTAACCAAGGTGTGGGAACCCTGATATATGTATGGTGCGATTAAAACGCATACTTATCATGAAATTAAGCATACATCATTTATCTTGTTTAATGTGTTTATTTTGTCATCATTTGCTATATCCAGCTAAATAAATCTGATGTAATCAGCCTGGTTTTCTTTACATTAGGCGCTTTTCTTTTTTTAATCTCTTTCTCGCCATGAATATAGCTAGGGTTGCTGGCATAATGTTAAAATTATAAACAAACAAACTTTACATTAGCTCTGTTTTGGACTGATTGTTTGAATGAATTCACTTCCTAGAAAATTGGACTGAAAACGTTCCCGGAGTTTAGCAGCCTAAAATGATCTAATTGCCAACAGAG
Organism: Scardinius erythrophthalmus; assembly: GCF_964197995.2. Taxonomy (NCBI): domain Eukaryota; kingdom Metazoa; phylum Chordata; class Actinopteri; order Cypriniformes; family Leuciscidae; genus Scardinius; species Scardinius erythrophthalmus. The sequence continues at coordinate 22,382,828 of NC_138226.1, read as the reverse complement.
AAGCGAAATCGGGTTAAATAGTTTGAATAGAAATTTCCGCCTACCGGGGTTACAGGTGCTTGCCCCGTTGTAGATGGTCAGTGTGATAAACTCCCAACTATATCATTTTTAGTAAATAACGCAATTTCACCTTTGCGTTAAATAATTTTAATGTGTTAAGGACTTTAATTTCGAATTAATTGGATGTGTTAACGTTGACAGTCCTAATATATACATTTTCTAAGACTCGTATTTTATCTCTTATTTTTAAAATAGGAAACTCTTTTCTATTTAAATATATTTTAAAATGTAATTTATCACTGTTATGGCAAAGCTGACTTTTTAGCATCATTACTTCAGTCTTTAGTGACATCAGAAATCATTATGCTGATTGCAAAAATGCTGATCAAACATTTATTATTGATTCAGTGTTGAAACTGACCATTTTTTCAAAGATTCTTTATTAAATACAAAGTTGATAAGAACAGCATTTATTAAAAAAAAAAAAAAAGTTTAATAATGTAAATGTCTAATTAAAGTAATTAAATTAAAGTAATTAAAGTATTACTATCTTTTAATAAAAAATGTTCTAACCCAAAACCTCTGAATCAGTGGTTCTCAACCAGGGGGCCTCAAGATGACTTAAAAATGTTTAAAAAACAAAATAAGCTAAAACAACATAAAAATCAAGATCTTTTTGGTTATTTTTATAGAAAATATACATCTTTCTAGTTAGGCCAAACTCTAAAATATTTTATCAGGTTGAAATTGTGAGGGGGGGGGGAGGGGGGGTCAAATAATGTGGACAATGAGGGGACCTTGAAGACAAAGAGGTTGAGAGATCCACTGCTTTAAATGGTATATTTATATACACTATCATTTTTACAAACTGCTTTTATATTTGTATCTTTTCTCAATCTAGTGGAAATATTTTGGAGCCACCAACAACTGGGCAGAAGTCAGGGGCAAAGTTCACCAAGGTGGAGAAAAAGACCATCAGAGGCAAAGGGTATGACTCGGATTCTGATTCTGATGAGGATTAGAGGACCAAAACATCAAGCTCCGTCTTTCTCAGGGCTTCCAACATAACAGTCCTAAGTCTTGTAACACCTCTTTGTGATCACTTGTTTTTCTTGCCGTGTCTATTTAATTTGTGTTTTATGTTTGATCATTTTATGATAACCAAATACCACCTATTTAATTCATATTCCTTTACATATGTTTTAGAAGTGAAACATTTGTATGGAGCATCATACTAGTGAAGGTTCACTCTCTTCAGCTCTTATTAATTAAGGAAGATTGAGTTTCTGCAAGACGGAACAACCGGGAGCTTACGTTTAAACAATGGTGCAAAAAAAAAAAAAAATTAATATTTGTGCCTCTGATGGACTGAAGCACAGTTCAATGAGCATCAATAAAGTGCCAAGGAAGCAAGCTTCTGTATTCCACTAAGAATTGTCACCTCTTTCTCCCATTGATGTGAAAGAAGTGCGGGCTTTTTTCTTTTGTAGCAGTACATGACTCATTACAGGGTTCCTACGCAGTTTGGAAAAGTATGGAGTTTGATTTGAGGTCTGGAAAAGTATGAAAAAAAGAAAGCAGAGTATGGAAAAATATTTGCATTTCCAGACTATTGCCCCTATTTAGTTTTCTTTAATAGAAAATAAAAAATTGAATGAACATAAATTTATCATAGAAGTGTGTTTTCATGGCGGCTGTTTAGTGATTGTCAAACACGACTGAATTCAAGGTGCACTTTTTCATTATGCAAAAATGCAGGTTATAAGCATTTTGGGTTTCTTCTCGTGATATTCTTAGCACCGTATTATAGAGCCACTAAAAGGATCTTTGCAAAAAATATGCAGATTTCGTGTGTGCATGAGAAACCATTAAACTTAGCATAGACAATGCATGCTGAGCCACCTATTGCACCATAAGCCCATGTCACGGTGTGGTTTCTTGGCCCCCATAGAGTGTGTTAAAGCAGACCTAAGGCCTTGAAATATAATGTACTGGCCTAATGAAAGCCAAATTTTGACCACTTTATTTTTTTATAGACCCTTGTACTTGGCAAATAGGACAATGCATACAGACCAATTTGTGCCATCAGCCCATTTCATGTCATGGTTTCTCCACCACCACAGAGGATACATTAAATTGGACATTAGGCCTTGATTTTAGAGGTACTGCCCGAAGGAAAGACAAATTTTGAGCAAATGGGCCTAGATTTCTATTAATTCATGTGCATATTTGCTCTTTTTCTTCATAGTAAGCTGGCAGGGACGCACAAAGAACATGGGTTATAGTATATAGAACTAGAAATTGTAATTGTAAATTGTAAGCATGCAAAAAATTCCTGTGCGCATGTGAATAGTTTGTCGAGGGCATGAAACTAGTATTCTGAAGAAAAAGCATAACTTTAGTATTTTCACCCTCCCCAAAAAATAGTTTTAAGCCAGTTATTTATATACTGTATTTTGCTGTAGTGTGTCAGCTTACATTTGCAAACATTCATTTTGCCATTAATTGTAATACTCCAGTGAGATTTTTGTATGCACAAGGAGTGACAAGAGCCGGTATGATCAGATCTCACCATCATTGATTCTGTCTGTGATTACATGAAGAAACAGAAAAAAATGGAGACAGACTAAATCCAGAAGAACTGCAGCAATGTCTCCAAGATGCTTGAAGAAACCTGCCTGCAAAGCTACAGTACTGTGTGATGTTTTAGGCACTTGTAAAAATGCTGTAAAGTGAGGATGCTTTCCAAAATAATGTCATAAATAGATTTTATTTATCAATTAGCATCTATTAACTGAATCAAATGAATATTTGGTGTGACCACCCTTTGCGTTTAAAACAGCTGTTGTCCAGGTACACTTGCACATAGCTTTTCAGGTAGGAAGGTTTCTTCAAGTGTCTTGGAGACGTTGCCACAGTTCTTCTGGATTAAGTAGTTTTTCTGTTTCTTCATGTAATCCCAGATGGACTCGATGAAGGTGAAATTAGCAGTGATATTCTCAGACGAATCGTCTTATGATTCAATCTCTTTAAATCTCTCCTTTCTGCTGCCTGCTCTGCTCTGATTGGCCAGATGGCCTAAACTGTTGTGATTGGTCGACCGCTTACAGCGCCTGTAGGCAGCTAAACACACATTACCATAACTGAACTTCAGCTCCGGAGGCGTCCTAAAACTCAGCGATTACACACTGTAAAGACAGTTACTATTGGTGCGTTCAAGTCATTTGTATAGATCGTATTTACGAGTTGAACACACATGAACGCCACCACAATGTTGTAAATATGAGTGGGGAGGTCGGGATTTTCTTTAAGCCCCGATCTTTACGAGTTGGGGGCGTGTCAGTGAGAAACATGGTGGAATACCACAATACTTAAAGATATTAGCAGTGATATTGTCAGGCTTTCTATTTACAGCGCAGTAAGCCAATTGCCTGCTCAGAATGATAGCATTATAAAATAACAATGTAATATGTAACGATAAAATTTGCAGTGGCTTCATAAATTAACTAAAAACATAAAAAAGCAAAGCACACTGTATGCAAATCTTAGTTCTTCATTTTCTAGAACTAGAGTTTAAAGGGTAACTAAACCCCTGGTCAGAGCCTGACTCCACCCACTGTCAATATTTGAAAAATGCTAACCTTGCTGTATTTTTGTGTAACTGATTAAGAGAAAGTACACCGCCATCTGACTCCGAAGAAAGTGACTTGAACGCACCTGCCGTCGTAAACACGACTTCCCACCTCATTGGGCTTGAACGCACCATATGACGTCGATTTTCACCATATCAATCCGAGCGCGAGTCCAATGATGAAACATTGGAAGAACCAGTTATTCAACCCAAACCTCCTTCGCAAGGATGACTCGAGCACGACTCAGTGTTTCTCAGTGATACACTACTCAGTTTGAGGTACTTTATGAGATGTTGCTGCTGTAATTCCTCACCATCAGCATTAACAAATGCATGTCCATCAACAAACCCATTATATTTCTAATTTATTGTGGTGCACATGTGGGAACTGTATCATTAACTGTATTAATAATAGTGCGTACGTTAGCCGAATGACTGATGTAACATTAACGTGAGTTTGCCGGTTAGCCGGAGAACTACACAATGTAAAACACAAAACTACATATTTTGAACACCCGGTAGAAAATGTACACATCAATAAATAATCATACTTGCTTATAAAGTGGATACCGCCCATCGTTAATGGATAAGCATTTTGTAAACCTCATGGAGATTTTAGAAGCATTTGTCAAAAGGTTGTACTGCTGTTGTATCGCTGTGGTAATTTTAACCAGACTCTTCACATCATCATCCTTTGAAAGGGTTTACAAAGACAATTTGCTTTTGCTGAGCAGAAAACTACGTCTTCTAGACATACACAACACAAATCAGCTACAGCGTTTGAGGGCGGGTCAAGTTGTTTGGGGGCGGACAACATAAAACATAGGTGGGCATTAGGCAAATGTGTTACGCAGTGACGTGTAGCCGTCACAGAAGTCCAATTCCTGACGACTCGTTTAGGCGATTCAGAGTCGATTGTTTTGAGAATCAACAACTTTATTTATCGCGTGCTGTTTCGTCTTCAGAACTTTGCAGAAAGCTGCATTACATATTGCATGAAAAGGAAAATTTAAATATGGTCTGAAAATCTACAGAGACGTTTGGAAATTTGAGTCTGGAAAAGTATGGAATTTTGAAATGGAAAATGTTTAGGAACCCTGTCATTAAAATATATATATATATATTTATATATATGCCTGTTCTGTTCGTCAATGTAAAAAAAAACTGTCTCCCTGAACATACCAGTGATTTTAAGGTTACATCACCAGAGTGATTTAAGGTTTGAAATGCATGCTTTTGTAATTAAAAGAAGATTAGTTTATTCAAACCTTTATTTAACAAATAGCAAATACACAACACATGGTAGGCAAGAAAAAGTCTATGACTCAATGGCCTTCTGCTCAAGTGGTTGCAGGAGACGTTTCACTACCAGCTCCCCTTTGCTGTTCAGATATGTGTTGGCCATGTCCTCTTCAGCAGGTAGTCCATACGGAAGCTTGAGCGGCTCAATCCTGCAGATAAGAATATTTGAATAGGTAAGTTTATTGTAATGGTCAGCAATCATCAACTGATTTAAAAATGTTATGAAATGCAAAAGTCCAACATACCTAACCAGATGCTTAATGGTTTTCAGTAGATTGTTCACTGAAGGGGTGTTCTTGTGGACACGGGGTTCATGCGCCTGGAGAAAAAGGTGTATTTAACTATAACATTGTAGTTGAGTGTGATACTATTTCATAAAGTTATTTAAAAAAAATGGAAACCACATCCCACCTTCATTAGCCCCAAGCTCTTTATCACCTTCTTTTCCCAATATGGACGCCTCATTGTGCTTTTAACCCGTGTCACTATGTGTAATTTATGTGGATGTTCTGGATCACCACCGTACTTGTCATGTTCTTTTGCTCGTTCCTCAAATACCTGAAGGACGAGAAGATGGTGTGATGTCACTACATTAAATAAACTGAATCAGATAAATAATAATACGTTTATTTTATATAGCGCCTTTCAGAAAACTCAAGGTCGCTTTACAATAAAGTACAAATAAACACGACTTAGAAACATGACAGAAACAATACAAATAAACTGAGATGGATAACATAATAGATGGAGGTACATAAACATAAAAATCAGATCATAGAGTCAGGGGTCAGGAAAACAAGTAGCAAAAATATGTTTTAAATATATGTGATGCGATCTGGGAAAACCCACCACATGGTGAAATTTTACCTATTACAGGTTTTGATATCATATGGATGCTGGTATCAAGCCCTTTCCAAATCTGTTTTTATTTTTATCATAGCTTGTTGCTAGCAGAAGTTATGTTTATCTGAAGTCGGCCGATCTCTATGATTTTCTGGAACGGAATTTTGAGAAAAACAGGTTTAAATAACTGTCACCGTTGAGACGCGTCCATCTCGCGATTGTTATGAAACTGCGTGACGTTATAGTTTAAACAGGATTGGCGCGAAATGCGCACTATACACATTCACTGTACATGTATGCGGTTTATTTTAAAGGTAAACTATCTTTGTAGTCTTACGAGACGGACAGGTGTATGGGATATACGGCGATTGTTTTTTTTTTTTTTTTTTTCACCTCTGCCGGGCGCTAATGGTCGCATAGAATGCATTAGAGAAAGAGAGTATTTTCAGCTTGACACTATAAATCGCTGTTTTTCTGCACTAAACAAGGGAATTTTGCCAAGATATTTTCAGAGATAAGAGAAAAGATGTTATAGAATAATAATTTAATGGAAAAAAAAATTTGACAAAAAAACTGACATTCAAACTATTTTGGAATTTACTGAAAACGGCCCAGCGCGACATCCGACGGGTTTTCCCAGATCGCATCACATATGTTTCACGTACCTGTTGAGGGATGCGACTCTTAGTGAATTTAGTGCGACATGATGTGGCTTGTGTCAGATTCTGCAATTAAATTTGTAAAAAGTTTATATTAAACGTTTTTGTTGTTGTTGTTGTTGTTGTTGTTGTTGCTGCAATTATCAAAATTATCACGGTTTATTCAACGAGGCTGATGTGAAATAATCTCACCTTTGTGACAGTGGAGGCAGATGTTAGAAGAGCTCGATACAATCCTGCCATTATCATCAGACGACTGGCTTGTGTTGAGGTGGGCGCTACCTAGAAAGGTTATTAGCTAGCAAGCTAGCTAGAATTAGTTAATCGTGGCCAGTGCAGTACTCAGTAAGTGGGCTAATGAACGTAATCGCATCAAGGAATGTAATGTTATTTACTCAAACACCCACGATATCTAGATTGTTAATGGATAAACCTAACACAACTAACTATGCTGGATTTCATGCATGTAACGTTATGTCAACTGAGTTGACCAGAAACGGAAACGACTCGTTTTACAGTACTTTCAAAATAAAAGTTCCCCGATGCCTAGTCCTTTATCTTGTAGTGATGAGTGGTCTGACTCACTAATCGGTTCTTTAGAACAGTTCATTATAAAGAGCCTGTTAAAATGCCCTCAGCGATTCTGTTACCTATTACGTTCTCTTAAGCTTTCCAAAGCTTTTCCTTAAACACATAAGCACAAAAACGGTAACTCAGTGAGTTGTTTACTCAGAATGAATGGACTCATACTGTTCAATAGATTCATTGAAAAGATTCGACTCAAAAGAACTTTTCGTTTACGGATTGGCAGTGGGCACTGGGCAGAGACGCCGTAACACACACTCTTCATTCACGAACCACGGGCGTTCGTAACCTTTCAAGTTCACTACTATCTTCACTGAATTAGCCACTTTGTTTCGTTTATAAACATGGGAAAGCGTGTTGCTGTAGTGTTGGCAGGGTGCGGTGTGTTCGATGGTAGTGAAATCCACGAGGCGTCTGCGGTTTTGGTTCATTTGAGCCGTCAGCAAGCAACTGTAAGTTTATGTGAACCTTCGACTATCAGTTCTAATGTTCTCCACTGCATATAATGCAATAACGCAGACATTCAAACAGAACATAATGAGAAATGCAATAAATAGTTTGTCAAGTTGGTGCTAATTTTATCAGATCACTTATAGCTAATATGTATTTTTTGTCGCCGCTAGGGGTCGCTAACCTCTTACAATAACAGAGGCGTAGGTTGATGACGCTTTAGCGGAATTGTCGTTATGCCGAAGGATCTAATGTTTATGGATGAGTGAATACATTGATGTTTTTATTAACATGAGTGTGGTATGAAGCAGGGCGGAATGAATAAAGGAATGAGGACATTTAATTCTACCTAACTACCCGCACATACTGAATTACTACTCACACAGGTCACTTATTAGACGAATGAAACTTAGGTAACGTTACGAAGGTAACGCAGCACTGTTTCACTTGGTCTACACTATCACACTAAACTGCATTTGAGTGTGTTGAAAGTTATAATTCTATTCTATGTGTTAGTTTGTTGGCTGTATGAGAGTAGCATTAAAGTCCACATGAAATCAAAATTGACCATACTTAGCCTAAGTTACTTTGTTTGCCTAAATTGATAGTTTTGTGGTGAACAATTCATCCATGCAAGTCAATCCACACAAAAAACATTTTTGGCTTCGTAATCTTTAATCAAAATCTGAAAATGCCCCTCCTCTCTGCATTGGAGGACCTTCCCTGATTGACTAGGTTTGACGGCTTTGTTTGGGAAACGCTTAACCACTCCCCTCAAACCGTTAGTCTGTTATGAGCAGAGATGGAGAGGAGGAGCGCTAGAGTAAAACCCTGCCCTCTGTTCAATATTCCTTTTCACTGGGAAATACGTCACAACACTGGAGAAAAGTCGTTTGCAACTTCCAGTTCACGCGGACTTTAAGCTAGATCAACATTAGAATAACATACAGATCATATTCTAACATTTCATCATGTTGAGCTATATAACATTTATTCGTTTTATGTACATTTGCTCACCTGTCTAATAAAGTACATGCATGAGGTGTCTCTGTCAAGTCGAAGTTTGTCACGGACGTGGAGCTCTCGGCATCTCGAAAATGATGGCATCACTGATATTGATCCTCGTTTTAGTTCTCCTTTTGTCCCAAAGTCTGCTTGCCATGAGCCATAATGTTTGAACCAAACAACAATGTGAGCATGCCGCTAGATGTAACGCAGTTGTCCACGTCTGTCGCCATGGTTACTATGGCAGTACAAGCAGAAACCAGGGATAACGCGGATATTATGTCATTGACAGGCGACAAGTGAACATGGACGAGCCATTATTTAAAATTGGAATTTCTCTGAAATTAAAAATCTTTGGGAACTTTTGGGATATTGTAAGAATACAACTAAAGGAAATATATCACACTGTGCAAGTGATTTTTGGATATTTTATTACAATATTCTTACATATTGTACCTTTAACGTTACTTAAACACGGAAAATCACACAACCATATGAATGGATGTGAATAGACGAGTTGTCTTTTTCTTACATTGTTATTGGTGGTAATTAGGCATGAGACAGTAACACAATTTCATATCATGATAATGGACCACTTGCACTGAGCTTTGTGATGCACTTCCGTTTGGAAATAGTACAGCTCACTTATTTCCGGTTATGTTTACTTTCAATGTAGGCTACTGTCGTTTATATACTGTCTCCGCAATAAGATTAAAAAATTTGGAAATTTTATTGACAGGAGAAGGGATTCTGATGTTTACTGTGTGCAGAATTTTCCAAACTCATCGGAACATTAAGTTTTTATCCAAACCAAGCCGATCTGAGAAAGCAGCGGCTGTTAAAATACGCCATTATTTCACCACAGGGTGTCAGTGTTCGGCTAAACTAGTGACCTCGACGCTGAAGTGTATGAGAACAGATGAATAACATCAGTACGAACATTTATTTATTTGGATTAAATAGTTGAATCATTCTGTGTCATTTTTCAGTGTTAATCTTTTTACTATTTACATGTTATGCCCAAAATGCTTAAGTAATATTCAAAGTATTTGACATTCTCCTCTACAGTGTGTGCGTTACTGTTTAAGATTAATTCAATATCTTTTAGCCTATTTAACATCATTACAGGCACCTCGCGAGCATTGTTTCATTCAACTATTTGTTATTAAAATATCAATCATTTTAATTAGTCAAATTCGTTAAACTATTTAAACTCAACAGGTATAAAATATAAGTAAGAGAAAAACACTGAGAAGACGAGCATAGGACTGCTGCAGGTTTGTGGATCAATTAGCCTATTTATTATTCAGAATGCACACTTGGAAAGAAAATCTATTTATAGGAACATTTCAGCAGGCTCAAGATAATTAATACAGAGATCATTATTCATTGTTTTAATCAATTGGCATCCATTAAACGTAGTGATACTCTGCATTCTCGTGTATTTAGGTGCGCTGAAAGCTCTAACTCCCCGATAAGTAGAACGCGGAAGTAGTTGTGCAAATAGTCCATTGCTGAAGTTTTGATCATGGTATACGGTATTATCAAGATATTGAAATAATTTGCAAAGTGATGTCATCCTATAACATGTTTAGTAACTTTTTTTCTTAAATAAAAAAGAACAACATTTAATACAATAAAAACAACAGTCCAAATTAAAAAAAAATTATAGAGTAAACAAATGTTTCATACAGATAAGTGCTAAAGAATTATAAAGAACAATAGGTAACACTTAATAAGGTCTCATTAGTTAACATTAGTTTAACTTATTCATAATGAGCAATAGCTACATTTGTTACATTAGTTATTCGTTGTTAACGTTAGTTACAAAATACAACTGATCATTGTTTGATCATGTTAGCTTAGGTAGCCTACATAAAATGTACAACTTTTAATTTTAGTAATGTATTAGTAAATGTTAAAATTAATAAATGCTGTAGAAGTATTTTTCATTTTCAGTTTATGCTAAATAATGAATTGACTAATGGAGCCTTATTGTGAAGTGTTACTGAAAAATGATAAAGAATTAGAACATTTTCAATCAATATCTAGTGCATGTTTGAGTCCAGATTAAAACGTAAAAATGTTTAAGTTAAAGTTAAAAAAGTTTAAGTTTAACTTAAGTTTAAGTTGAAAAATAAATAGACTAGCCTACTAAGTGTTTAAGTATTTGGTGCTGTTGAAGGGCTGTTTGAGACATTTAAATAGTGTTGTTCAGAAACAGAAAGTGTATTGTAATCTGTTTATCGGCACATGCCAAGTGGCAAGTTGCAACACTGCAATGTCTTTACTGTTGACAATGAAGTAGTCCATCTAAACTATTAAATATAAGTTTATTTATAACATCCGTGTTGCTGGTTTCAAATAATTCTCAGCCTACATTGTAAATAATATCATGTAATGCATTGATCGTTCATGTTGTCTTGGACTTTGGTAACAGGATTAACCTTCCCACAGGTCAAGATATTTGCACCCAACACTGATCAGATGCATGTTGTCGATCACTTGAAAGGCTCTCCAACAGAGGAAAAGAGAAATGTGCTCGTGGAGAGTGCCAGACTTGCCCGGGGTGATATCCAAGACCTCTCGCAGCTCAGTGTAAAGGATCTGGATGCCATCATCTTCCCTGGTTAGCACACTGCCTTTATTGAGGCCACTTTTGGAAGAATTCCCATACACTCTTCAGCTCAACATTTCATTTGCTATTATTTTGAACTGATTTTGCAGGTGGCTTTGGAGCGGCCAAGAACCTGTGTAGCTGGGCTGTCCAGGGCAAAGACTGCTTGGTCGATGAGCAGGTTAAAACAGTGCTGCTGGCCTTCCATGCCGAGAAGAAGCCCATTGGCTTGTGCTGCATCTCACCTGTGCTGGCAGCGAAGGTTTTCCCTGGCTGTGAAGTTACTGTTGGGCATGACAAAGATGATAGGTAAACAAGCTGAAATCATGTGACTTACAATATTTTTAAGAGAACTGAAAGGCTTCAGTTTGCATGTACATTACTGTTATAAAAATTTGGGGTCAGAAAGATTCTTTTTTTAAAGAAATAAATATTTTTATTCAGCAAAGATGCATTAGCTGATTAAAAGTGACAGTAAAGACATTTATAATATTTTAAAAGATAAATATTTTCATTTGTTGTTCCATGCTGTTCTTTTGAACCAGTGCATTACTATCATTGAGATAATATTATAGTTTTAATATTTTGGATTAGTTTTATATTTTCCATTTCAATTGTAGTAAATTTAAATGATAATTTTTCATTAGTTTTTTTAATGTCTATATAGTTTATACATTTTTATTTCAGTTTTAGTTAAGTACATCAAGTTAAAAAGCTAAGCTTTTTTACATTTGATTTTATTTTAGTTAACATTTATATTATTTCAAGTAATAAAAATGTTTTTTTTAATGGTTTTCAGATTTAGTTAACTATAATAACCCTGTTCTGAACTTTCTATTCAACAAATTATTGACTCTGGTTATACAAAACCATGTACTTTTATACACAATTATCTTTTACTGTTGCCATAGTGTTCACAGAAATGTTGATATTGGTATAAAAAGATAGAATTGAGGCATACTGTCTGAATCTTTGGCTTTCAGGTATCCAGATGTTCCAGACACTGCGGAAGCTATTTCTCAGCTTGGCTGCAAGCACATCTGTAAGCACGTGAATGAGGCTCATGTTGATGAGAAAAATAAGATCGTCACCACTTCTGCTTTCATGTGCAAAGCTCCACTACATGAAATATTTGATGGAATTGGAGTGATGGTACAAGAGGTGCTGAAACTTGCCTGAATTCTTGCAAAATGTGTGGATTGACATCGTCTTTCTAATGTGTTATATAGCGATTCCATGTACAAGTGTCTGAATAAACATAAGCATATAATTGGTCTCATTAAGAAAGTTTAGACTTTGTTAGAGATGAATATTGAGTCCAAGCCTTATTTTATTGATCAGAGAAATAATTTATAATGGCTTCTGAGCGTCGCAGAGAATCTACGTAAATTTTGTTTGTCTCCATTTTCTCAAAATACACAAAAGTCATTCTGGCGTTCAAAAGTTTGGGATCAATCATTTTTGAGGGAAAGATATTCATAATTTTATGCAGCAACAATGCATTAAATTGAAAAGTGAGAATCAAAACTTTTACATTATATAAAAAAAAAAACTATTTTAAATAAATGCCTTTATTTTGAACTTTTTATTCATGAAAGAATCCTGAAAAATGTATCACGGTTTCCACAAAAATATCAAGAAGCACTTCCATTGTCAACACGGATAATAATAAATGTTTATTGAGCAGCAAATCAGCATATTAGAATGATTTCTGAAGGATCATGTGACTGAAGACTGGAGAAATTGTGCTGAACAGTCAGCTTGTTAAATGATTGTAAAAATGTATATTAAAACAGAAAATAAAAAATACACATGCAGAACAGAAAACACAGTGACATAAAATCCAAAGAAGAAATTGATGTGAAACCTTTCATTCAGAAAGTGTAAAAATGAAAGGAGCTGTTCTGTTCTCTCTCGTTACTTTTACTTTGACTTTCCGCATTCTGGGAAAAACTACATCTGACAAAAGAGCACTGTTGCTTAATTCTGTGTATTTACAAAAAAAAAAAAAAATCTGACATTGCGGAAATAGGCTAACCACAATACCCTCAAAATGCATATAAAAGTTATAGACAAGGTTCAAAAGGAACACTTGCTGTACTCTACATTAAAGTAAAAATTTATTTTGGTGAGTAAATAACTTGTAACAATTTGGTTGGAATACAAAATGCAAAATTTCAATCACAATAGTACAGTGGTTCTCATGCTTTTAACTTTTACCTCATCAGAATTTACAGATTTATCATATTTACCATCAAATGTTTGCTAGAGTCATGACAGTCAACAGGTTTCAATAAAACAAGTGGTTCACCAAGATACTTTTAGCCTGAAAAATGCAAGTGGCATTACACAATAATTCAAGCCAAAGCTGAGTAGCGACGCTCGTGCCTGTGCATCATGTGCTTATTAAAGTGCATGTATGACCAAAGCATTGAGCAGTCTTGGTTTGTGTCCAGACGGTCTACAGTGTAAATAATACCGTCCACGACATCAGGGGTCAGCACAGTTGAAGCATTAGCCCTGAACTTCTTCACCAGATCCTCATGACTCAGTGGTTTCCTCCAGTGACCGTAAAAAGTGTTGCAGCGTGCGTTGAACATTTCCCCTTGTGTTGTCTCCACGGCGATTTCGCAATACATCTTTTCAAAGCTTGAATGATTGTCTTGTGGATTTTCCAACTCCACTTTCAGAAGCATCTCCTTAAGGGCACTCCTGTTCATCTGGCTTTTGCTAAAAGATTCAACTGTGACCTGACCATCAAGCAGTGCGGTACAGCAGTTGAACTGGAAGGAGTGTCTGGCCTGGTGTTCGCTAACTGGAAAAGGGCAGTCTACGTATCTGGACGAGGGCACTCTGAGTATGATCTTCTTAATTTGACTGAGATCTGCATTTGGGTATTTATTCAAAAATGTCGCCCTTGCTTCTACTGCCGCATCCGCCACCCAGTGCATGCCGAGGTGTGCGGGAAAGCGCTTCTGTGCAATGTTCTGGTCTTCTAACACCCACCTGTACTGAGAAGTAGGGGTGACCTCAGCCAGTGGGAGAGGGACATAATCTGGATAGAAGGCCCCGAAGCCTGACGCCAGATCCAGAATCTGTGTATTACCCTCAAGGCCGAGGAGAGCGAGCTGGGAGGCCTCCAGACCCCCGCGGGCAGCATTGCCCATGTGCAGAGGTTTGGTTTGAGTAGCAGCGTTTGCCATGGGAGCTCCAGCAGATGAGCAGGCTATCGCTAGAGCTGCCACGCTCCGGGCTGCTGGGAGACCCAGAAGTTTAGCCGAAGCAGCCGCGCTGCCCATAACCCCAACAACTGCAGGTGGGTGAAATCTGAGAGGGACACGTGAATCAGAATAAATATCTAATGAACACATTTCAAAAAATAAAAGGTGTGGACAGTCATGCTTGCATTTATGAATAAAGCCAATTTAAGTTTTTTCTTTTTTCATTAAATATACCTTATTGATAATTAGTTGACGCACATTCAAATAATTGGAAATTAAAAAAAGAAAAAAATGAATACTTTTATTGAGCGAGGATGCATTATATTAGTCAAAAGTCATTATTTTTATTTCAAATTATGTAATTAAGTACTTTTTGAAAGATTCTGGGAGGGGTAATCTATCAGTTTCAACAAAAATATTAAGCACAACTGTTTTCAACATTGATAATAAGAAATGATAATCACATTTTTTTTTTATCATTTGCAATTTTGTCGTTTTTTGTATAGGTTATATAGATTGCCACTTGCATGCTACATTCAGTACTTCTAATTACTTTGATATTCCATAAATATCAAAGTTTCAGCCATTTACTCAAATTTAAAATGATTAAATTTTTTTTAATTTGATCTAATTTGAGATTTCATTTAAAAAGTACATAATTGTACAAAATATTTTACCTTTTGGGAATGTTATGAGCCTCTTTAGAAAACCTCATGAGTCTCCCCTGAACCTCCATGCCTACATTGAAAGCCAGCAACAGCTCCAGGCCAGAGGGTTTAGTAGGCAGTGTTTCAGCCAGTGCCAGGAGAGCCGGTAACACAGCGCCAGAGGGGTGAGTGGCTGGATGCCAGGTGTCATCAAAGTCCATAGAGTGCACCTAATAGCACAGGAACACATCCCATTATCAAGCACCCATCTGACCCATCAGAGAGAATACATACATGCTCTAGCACAGAGGTGTCCAAACTCAGTCCTGGAGGGCCACTGTCCAGCAGAGTTTAGCTCTAGCCTGCCTCAACACCCCTTCCTGGAAGTTTCTAGAATGCCTAGTAAGACCTTGATTATCTGGTTCAGGTGTGTTTAACTGGGGTTGGAGCTAAACTCTGCAGGACAGTGGCCCTCCAGGAGCAGGGTTGGACATCCCTGCTCTAGCAGGACCATCATGATTATGCAGAAATTATTGATTTTATCACAAGTTCACACCAGAGTATCTGAAGGGGAGTATTTAAAATGACCTACCGCAACACCATTAACAAAGGCAGCATACTGAGGTGGAAGAGATACTCCTGGTCTTCCCCAGACCTTGCTGTTTTCCAGTGCTTGCTGCCTCTAATTTATAAATGATCAAAGAAATGAGCATAAGAGACAGACATAACGGGACGTTAACTTAACAATATCCCTCTATTGAAACAGCATCCTTACTTGGCTGCTCTGAAGGACTATGTTAAAGACTGGAGTGCTGGTTCCAAGCAGTCCCACTCCCAGCGTGTCCAGTATCATTCGCTTACTCCTTCTAATCACTTCATCTGTCAGATGAGATGTGTTCAGACAGGAGACTGCTGCCCCAAAACTCTCAGTAACACCCTGGAAAAAGAAAAGATAAAACCTATTAGCCCATCAACAGCATGAATATTTTTTGATGCATTTGAATTTTTACTGTAGCAAAAGAAGTAAAAAATAATAACGCTGGATGAATTATCTAACATAAATGATTAAAAGTCAGTACCTTTCTGATCATTGTGCGAGGAATGAATCCTACTGTGAGTTCAGCGTGGTAACGTTTGCCTTATATACCAATGTTCCTATGCAAAACTAGTTCACCAACCACCAACTTTCCAAGGTTACTTAACCACATGTGAAGTGCATTGTTTCACAATTTGTGACTACCTTGGTATTAAATCAGTTCAAACTTTGTACAAAAACATTACTATACTGTATTGTTTTCAATCATATTTTTTGATTTAAAAATATTTTGTAATATTTTTTTAAACATAAATATAAAACAAACAAAATAATAACAATAATAAAAGTATTATTATTAATAAAAAAATATCAAATTATACATAATACTGTGTGGAGGTTAAAAGAAATTGTCTACATATTAACAGTGATTAGATGTGCCCACACATTAGAAAAATACTGTCTTTTTACAGGTTGAAATTAAAATTATTTCATTAAATCAGAGTGCTTTCATGGAATGAAATTGACAAAAGACAATCATGAAAACACCATATTTCATCATCTTTTGCATCCACAGTAAGTGTGTATCTCCAGCATGTGTGAAATCCGGAATTTCTATATGCAGTTGTGTTAAGTGTCAGAGACAGTGTTCTGTCTGTCACTGGTTCCTCAAAGTGTCACATGAGTGCGACCACTGTAAAGTGAAAGAAATATAGCTTATCAAATTGGCTAATGTATTTACAGTATTAAATTATTAGGCTTTCCAGCGGTTAATGTCATCAATATTAACAGGACAGTTTTCAATGAAAAGATTTAAGTTTTGGATTTATTCTTTAAATGTCTTTCGAATGTTTTATAGGACAGTTTAAAGCCAGTCTTGTTGCTTTAACATCATTCAGGTTCAGTAAATGCTTATTTCCCATTATTATGCATGAATTGAGCTTATTAGCTCATTACTAAAGCACTCGTGAGCTGAACTGGGTGTCAAATAAAGGACCTGTGCAAAATGTGCAGTTGGTGCTCTTGGTTGGAGAATCACTGAAACCTGTAAATACGCTCTTTATTTTGGCTTTAAAAGCCTTCAATATTTGGAGCAAGAATTGGAATATATATTTTCTATAAAAATATAACAAATTTATTTATATATTTTTCTAGCAGATTATTTAAGGAAATGCAGTAAACATGCTTTAAAATAAATACAAATTATTAGTTGACCAAGTGAGCAGTCAAATATTATTAATGACTAAAGATTACTATATGAATCTTGATAAATCAATGTGTATCTTTGCTTTATTCTTTTCAGCTGCACAATATTTCTTGTTCACAACCTCAAGTTTCTTTTCGTCCTTGGCGTCTGCAATAAAATCAAGACAGGCAAAAAAAAACAGAATGAATTAAATAACATGAGCAGATCTGTTGCTTTTGCTTTATTTGGTCAGCTACTGGACATTTACAATGCTAGAAAAAGGACACAAAAAGGATTAAATTTTTTTTTAACAATAATTGAACCCTCTATGCTGTTTCGTAATTTAAATTTGCATTTAAAAAACAATAATATTCAACCAAAAAAAAAGTGCCATGCATTACATTTTTGGCAACAAGGAAGTGAAGGAGACATTAGCACATGTTAGGTCACATGCTGTCAAAGCTCCATTGGGAGTTCATTTCAGATTTGGAAATACATATAAATAAAAATTTTAAATAATATAATTGTACATCCAAATGTTTATTCTTAAGTTTTGAGTCATTTTTAATGCACATTTTGTAAAATAAATAACTCAAAGAGCAAACAAATCTGTGTGTTAAATGACCTTTAAAAGACCTTTTAGGGGATACATATTTTCTGTGTAGCTGCACTATTGTTCAGTACTGGCATAGCCTTTTTGCCTGTGTTTTAGGTTGCTGTTAGTACGTTTATATAAGACAGTCAGGAAAAGCTGTACCTTTTCCAGAAAGTATTGATGACTGTGACGGCAGTGCACTAGAACACGAGAACTTAGTAAAAGTGAATAAGTTGAAGATCAAGGAGGATAGAAACAGTGAGGGTGATGGCAGAAATGAATAATATAAGTCCTAGATTGGAAGTCAGACATTTTGGTACATTCTCCTATGCCAGTTTGGAAGAACTTAATTTGTATTTATTTTAAAGCATGTTGACTGTTTTATGTTTGTTAACTTGTGAATCAATATATATGTCTGCATTTCCTTACATAATCTGCTAGAAAAATATATAAATATATTTGTTATATTTTTATAGAAAATATATATTCCAGCAGCGTGAGTTGATATCTTCACAATTCTACCATTTTGCTAAATTTCATCAATTTGTCCAATTTGGAAAGTTATTCCTGATTCATAATCATGGAGCAGCGTCGCCCGAGAAGAACCAGGGCTCTTCCCACACACCTAAGGGAATTCTTGGTGGAGAGCGTCTCTTCCAGACCCCTGTGAGCTTTCACAGCTGGCAGCTATAGTGTTAGTCAGGTTAGATCAGTTACAGCTGCATCTCTGCCAGAGCTCAAAGACCCACAGCTTTGGAAGAGCGCTACCTGAAGAACGCGGCTGTCGTTCCCGACATCTGTCCAGCATCCTCAGTCTCTTCAGTGGAAGTGCGTCAGCAGGAAGAGCCTGTCTCCATCCACGACTACAGCGTACAGGCCAGGACATCTACCGTTCTGTGGCGGAGCCCATGATGAAGACACGCAGTGGTTGGAACCGTCCCTACAGTCTTAAACTCAACTCAACTCAACTCAACTCAACTTTATTTATATAGCACCACTAAAAACAACAATTGTTGACCAAGGTGCTGTACACTATATCAGATATCATCAGCATTTAACACCATGTACAACATTCATATAATCAACATTGATGAAATAAAAAAATAACAACATTATATTATTTAAACATGAAATGTATGTTTAGTTTTTTTTTTTTAAGTTATATTTAAGTGTCACACCGCTCTGCTTTGCTCACCTGCTCTGGTGTAAACATGCATTTGCGTGCATGTGGGGGAGGGGTGCGATTTATGAATAATAATTGAATAATACCCAGCGATCTTCGAATATATTTTTTTTGCTTGAAATGCTCATCCCTAGTTTCAAGTAGTTTCCCCAAATTCAACTGAAAATGCAACTTTTAATGACGTATGCAGCAGAGGACAAAGTACACAACTTCCTTACTTGAGTGACAGTACAGATACTACTGGTCAAATATTACTCCGTTACAAGTAAAAGTTGTAAAGGCCGATTTTTACTTAAGTAAAAGCACAGAAGTACTTGTTTTTAAAAGTACTTAAGTATCAAAAGTAAATGTCAATGCATTGTTTTATTATTGTTGCATTGTTGTGTGTAATTCTTACAGTACCTTATGCCTCTGAATCTATGCCTGCCTACCCTCATATCAATATCAAATTTATTTCTAGAACACAGTTCCAGTAGTAGGATTGAATGTGAGATTGAATAAGTGCACTCAATAACGTCCACAATGGTTTCGGACACCCAAATGGCTGTTCCCTCAAATAGTGTCCTATTTTTTGTAACAAGTTTTTTGGATTTTAGTATGAATATGTTAACCTTACTGTTATCTATAAGCTAGTGTGCTCCAAAACAATGACAAAATTTGCATTTAGCAGACCAAACCCATCGTTGAAATTGAAAATCAGGTTGATGTCAGAATCCAACTCCGGATTGACATTAATCTCCAACGTTGGACAGACGTAGTATTGTGGTTGAAAACGAAAATCGGTTTGATGTCAGAAACCAACATCAGTCGGGTTCTGACATCAATCCGACTTTCATTTCCAACCAAAATGCAACCCCTGCAACCAAAATCATCCCGACTGACGTTACTACTTTCTACTCAAGGACCAGACAGAATTGTAGTGGAGTAAAATGTATGATATTTGTCTTTCAAATGTAGTGAAGTTAAAGTAAAAAGTTTCCAGAAAACACAATACTCAAGTAAAGTACAGATACTGAAAAAGTGTACTTAAGTACAGCACTCAAGTAAATGTACTTTGTCACTGTCCACCTCTGGTATGCAGTCTCGAAATTATTCAAGGCAAGTATCTTAAGTCCTTAGTAGAAGACACTTTTGCTGTTATGACCTGCTGCAAACAAGATGTATTTTGTGGTGTATGTATGACACCAGCTTCTGGCAGCGTTTCTGAGGAATCTTAGCCCATACTTCATGAGCAATGGTCTCCAGTTCAGTAATATTCTTGGGTTTGCGTGCTGCAACCGCCTTCTTCAAATCAAACCAGAGATTTTCTATGGGGTTCAAGTCAGGTGACTGTGATGGCCACTGTATCTTCCAGGCCTTCCTCCAGAACTTTTCCTTTCTCTGGAATTTGAGGTATGTTTGGGAGCATTGTCCTGTCGGAAGGTCCAATGACGCCCAAGCTTCAGCTTCCTCATTGATGGCATGATGTTTTCTCCTATATTTCCACTTTTCTTGTGCTTTTGGGTCAGTAGTGGTGTACGTCTTGGAGTTCTGGCATGGAAACCGCATGCGTTTACAATGCGAACTGAACCTCAGTGCCTGTTGCCACCAAGTCTTGCTGCAGGTCTTTTGTAGTCACTCAAGGGTTTTCAACTTCTGTTTTGCAGATTTGTGCTGTTGTGAGGGATTCTATTCAGGGGGTTAAATAATTCTGAGACTGCAGAAGTCATTAAAAGTTGCATTTTCAGTTGAATTTGGGGAAACCACTTGAAACATTTGTTGTGTTGAGCTATTTCAATTACTTTTGTTTGGTGTGTTCATTGTAAATTTTGCCAATAAATAAACCTGATTTGCAATGGGGGTTGAATAATTTCGATTACAACTGTGGGTGATTTCACATCTAGCCTGTTTCCTAATCTTGCTTTCTAATAAACCTGGCCTTATAGTGAATATTGTTGTAATGAATTGCTTATATTCCTGTATTGTAAGTTGCTTTGCATAAAAGAGTCTGCACACAAAAACAGGTTTGCTCTTCTAAATTCTTTGACACCCTACTCATTTAACACTCTGGTAGGTCCCGACCCTGAACATGGGTTGCAGGTCAATATCGTTCAAAACTGAGTGCTGAATCCAGTCTTAAACTGGCCTTCTGGAAATCAAGATCAAAGGCATTAAATGGATTGTTAACTCAGAAATGTACTCCCCCTCATGTCATTCCAAACCTATATAAATATATTTATTATGCTGAACACAAAAGAAGATATTTTAAAGAATGTTTTAACTGTAGAACATGCAATGATAGTCAATGGGGTCCAAAACAAGATTAGACCTCGCTGACTTAAAGGGTAACTAAACCCCTGGTCAGAGCCTGACTCCACCCACTGACAATATTTGAAAAATGCTAGAAAAGTGGGCAGACCCCAGCGGAGATACAGGGGACGAACCGTGAGCGGAAGGGCGTGCACCTGAGAGTCCTGCTGACAGACTGTCTAAAATGGATAGTTTGCTCACAGGGTCGCAAGACGACGTAAATATGCATCTGATGAGTTTTATTGAGTTGATGTCAATAGCGCGCGCTCTCTATAGGCATATTCACATTTTGCCGCTATGTGAAAAAATCCAGCAAAATGCGCCGACGCGTTTGTCGACCCCAGAGGATTAACTTTAGCCTAACCATAAATTGTGATTAAAATATATATGATCACTCACATCAAGACGCCGCTGCGGTGGTGGAGTCCATGCAGGAGGAGCAGCGTTTGGCACTGCGTCACTGTTCAGCGCGAGCTGTGTGGAGAAGTCCATTTCCACCTCTATTGCGTTGGAAAAGCAATTCCACGTAAAATGCAGGTTCTCTTACGAGAGGTTCTCTCGTATTGCGTAAGCTCTGCTTACGCAGCGGAAAAGCCTTCTTTTCTCGAGATACTGAAACCAAAAATTATCCTTAATTTCATATATTGTCAACGCAGTGCGGCTGCAGGCAGCTGAGCTAGAGCGGCATACTGCGCGCTCATTGGCTGCCGCGCGGCAACTGCTTAAGCCTACCAGTGAGCCTGGCGTGACGTCACGCCCAATGAGGGCGCGCACGACCTTGCGCGTCATAGCCCGCCAGAATGGGCGGCGTCAGAGCGTATATAAGGAAGGCTCGTAGGCTATATTCTCTGATTTCTGTCTTTTCAGCGAAGCACTCGCATCGCTGGTCTCTGAGAGGAAACCGTCGCCGTGGCCTTCTTGGATCAAGCTAACGAGCCAGCTTAGGACAGCCTGAGGAAGCCGGACGATCTCTTCGCCGCCTTCAGCCTGCCGTGCCAGCTCAGCTATCCGGCGATACATATCCTTCCGTGTTAAGCTCTTTGTGTGTATTGCTTTTCTCCGCAGCACTCTAAAAGAGCACGAGGCGTTGTTTCAAATGCCTCGCACCACGTGCGGCTCATGCCGCTCACCGCTCAGCGACGGAGACCGCCATCTTCTCTGCGCTCTCTGCCTGGGACGGGATCATGCAGCCGTCGCGTTTTCCTCGGGCGGCTGCGAATGCTGTGAAGAGCTGCAGATGTCGACCCTGCGGGCTCGACTCGCCCTCTTTTCAGACGCCGCTCCTGCCGTTGCTGGGCCGCGTAAGAAAAAACGCCGCTCACAACGCCCACCGGAGCCTGAGACACGAGCCAAGGCCTCGCCGGAGCCTCTCCCGCGAGCCTCGCTCTCTCCCTCTCCGCCCCCGCTCCCCGACGCGCAGCCGACGGCTCTCGCCCTCGATGCCGTCGACACAGCGGATGAAGCGGACGACAACGATCGGCTGGACACATGCTCCTTGTTAGCGTCGGACAGCGAGGCGTGGTCCGGCTCCGCCCGATCCACCTCCTCCACCAGAGCTTCCAGCAGGGCTCCCGCCGGAGTGGAGGCCGAGCTTCTCCACCTCCTCACTATGGCGGTCGAGCGTTTGGGCCTCGAGTGGTCTGCACCGGAGGTACCCCCGCCTAACAGGCTTGATGGATGCTTCCTGACCACCGGTCGCCAGGCTCCAGCGTCTAGACCGGCGCCGTTTCTGCCTGAGCTCCACGACGAGCTTTCTAAATCCTGGAACGCTCCAGTTTCGGCCAGACTCCGCTCTCCGGCCTCATCGACTCTCTCCCGCGTGGACGGAGCTACGGAGAAGGGGTATGACCGGATTCCACCGGTCGAACAGGCGGTTGCAGCGCATCTTTGCCCCCCATCCGCGAGATGGCGCTCAAAGGTTGCCCTCCCGTCCAAAGCCTGCAGGACTACTTCGGCGTTCGCCAGCCGCGCTTTCTCCGCCGCTGGGCAAGCCGCCTCAGCCCTGCACACTATGGCGGTCCTTCAAGTTCTCCAGGCGGACCTCCTCCGCCAGCTTGACGAGGGAGAACTGGACAGATCGGCCCTAACCAACCTGCGCAGTGCGACGGACCTTTCCCTTCGCACGACCAAGACAGCAGCCCAAGCGATCGGACGATCCATGGCTTCGCTGACCGTCATCGAGCGCCACCTTTGGTTAACTCTCGCCGATATGGGGGAACAAGAGCGATCCGTCTTCCTGAACGCCCCGCTCTCGCCTACTGGTCTCTTCGGCCCGGCAGTGAGCGGCCTCGTGGACCGTTTTTCTGAGGTACAGAAAGCGTCACAGGCCATGAACCTCTTCCTGCCCCGCCGCTCGAGCTCCGCTGCAGGCCGCTCTAGCCAGCCTCCTGCACGCAGCTCCGCACAGCGGCCGTCTCGACCCCCAGACTCTAAGCAGCGCCAGCGCGGCCGCCCCAGGTCCCGCTCCACCAGCCAGCACAGGCCGCCGCCCCCGCGTGGGCCTCGGCCTAAGGTAACGCTGAAGCCCGAGCCTGCTAAGTCCTCCTAGCACCCGTCGGGAGGAAAAGACGGGCGGCTCCCGCCGCGGCCGGACCACCGTCGAAACTAAGATGTATCCCTCTGCCAGTCCCCTTGTCAAAGGCTACTGCAGTAGTGCCCACAGCAGCCAACGAGCCAGTTTCGCAACTCTCTCGCCTGCACACAAACGCCGTTTTTACGGCGACCCAGATAAATCGAATAAAGAGCGTAATGTCTGGTCAGACGGCTCACGCCGTCAGTGTTATGAGTGTAGTAAACATGCCCACTTCCCAGTGCTCATCACTACACACAAGCACAAATTCCCCTGTGTACCCCACAGAGTGCACTCACATAAGGCGCGCTACGGCCGCTCGAGTGATAACTGTAGGTCACGTGCCCACACTTCAGTGCTCACACCTACACAGTGCTCGCTCTGTCCCACACGCTTGGGTAACGGAACATTCTGCCACTGGCCGCGTGTTAATACAGAGCCCTGTGCCCGCTACACAGCACGCACACTCTCAGCTAAACATGTACGAGCCAGCCACCGGCTGTGTGTTAATAAAGAGCCCTGTGCCCGCTACACAGCACGCACACTCTCAACTAAACATGCACGAGCCAGCCACCGACGGTGTGCTAATAAAGAGCCCTGTGCCCGCTACACAGCGCGCGCACCCTCATGTAAACACGCACAAGTCAGCCACCGGCTGTGTAATAATAAAGAGCTCTGTGCCCGCTTTACAGCACGCACACTCTCCGATAAACATCCACGAGCCCGCCCCGCTTCTGCGCCGCGAGCCGTCTCACAAAGCGCTCTCTCACAGCGCTGTTCAGCCGGCTGCCGCCATCTGCGAACCCCCGTCCCCCCTCACTGCCACTGCGCGATTCGCGCTTACACCGCCACAGATTCCCCGTCCCGCGCTGCGCGACGAGCGAGAGTCAGAGGCGATTCGACCCCTAGCTATGAGTGCGAATGCATGGAAAGCTATCCAGGGTGTGTCGAAGTGGGTACTGAACACAGTGATAAAGGGCTATTCGCTTCAATTCGCTCGCCGCCCTCCGCGCTATCGCGCTCGGGCCGAGACTACAGTGAAAGCGGATGCAGCGCATCTGCTTCACACAGAAATAGCGAATTTGCTGCGCAAAGGGGCGATAGAACGGGTTCTCCCTCCGGGTTCCGAGGCAGGCGTATACAGCCGCTATTTCCTCGTACCCAAGAAGGGCGGAGCACTCAGACCTATATTGGATCTGAGATATTTGAACAAAACGCTTATGAAACGGCCGTTCAAAATGCTCACAACCAGTCAAATCCTCGCGCAGATTCGCCCGGGGGACTGGTTCATATCTCTCGACCTGAAAGACGCGTACTTTCAGATTCAGATTATACCCCGTCACAGGCCATTCTTGAGATTCGCCTTCGACGGCCAGGTATATCAGTACACTGTCCTGCCGTTCGGCCTATCCCTGGCACCCCGTACATTTACGAAGTGCATGGATGCGGCTCTCGCACCCCTGAGATCGAGGGGAATGCGAATCCTGAACTATCTGGACGATTGGCTGATTATAGCGCACTCGGCGGAGGAACTAGTTTCCCACAGAGAAGCGCTTCTCGGTCACCTGCAAAGCTTGGGTCTTTCCGTGAACTGGGACAAGAGCTCTTTAGCCCCCAGCCAGTCTATCACTTTTCTGGGTATAGACCTGGACTCGGCGGCAATGACAGCCAGACTGTCCGCACAGCGCGCGCGCTGTGTTCGACACCTCGCCGCCTCCTTTCAGGAGGGAAAAGTTTTTCCATTGAAAACTTTTCAGAGGTTGCTGGGCCACATGGCATCAGCAGCAGCTGTCCTGCAGCTGGGTTTACTCCGAATGCGTCCGCTTCAACGCTGGCTAAAAACGGAAACGCCCCGCAAAGCATGGATTTCAGGCCGTACTCCAATCAGAGTGACTCAGCGCTGTGTTACAGCCCTGCAGCCCTGGCTGACGGCCGAATGGTATCAGCGGGGAGTGTCGATGGGAACCATCGCACACCGCAAAGTGATCTCGACAGACGCGTCCAACATGGGTTGGGGAGCGACTCACGAAGGCAGTCCGATTTGCGGCCCGTGGTCGAATACGGAGAAAGACCTTCACATAAACTGTCTAGAGATGCTGGCGGTCGAGAGAGCGTTGAAGCACTTTCTACCGCTTATACGGGGACACCATGTGCTAGTTCGCTCGGACAACATGTCAGTGGTGTCGTACGTGAACCGCCAGGGTGGAATCAAATCCAGAACCCTGTGCGCGCTCGCAGAGCGCCTCCTATCCTGGGCTCAGGGCCCGTTGCGCTCCCTAAGGGCAGCTCATGTACCCGGTCGTTTGAACGACGGCCCGGACAGACTGTCCAGGGACAACGTTCCCCCAGGGGAATGGTCTCTACACCGCCAGACGATACAGACGCCTTGGCGTCGTTTCGGCGAAGCGAAAATCGACCTCTTCGCCACGAGCGAGAACGCTCAGTGCCAGAGGTTCTTCTCGAAACGGGAAGACGCGCTGGCCCAGTCCTGGCCCAGCGCCCCGCTGTACGCGTTCCCACCGATCTCGATGCTAACTCAAGTGCTAGCGAGGATCAGGAGTTTGAACTGCGCAGTGCTCCTCATAGCCCCGCGTTGGGAAAACCAACCATGGTTCCCCGAGCTAATGAGACTGGCAGACACAGCCCCATGGCCGATTCCGGTGAGGAGAGATCTCCTCTCTCAAGCCCGAGGCTCGATTCTGCATCCCCATCCAGAGCACTGGTCTCTGCATGCGTGGATAATCAACGATTACTCGTTGGCTTGCCAGAAGGGGTAATTAACACGATCACGCAGTCCAGAGCCCCCTCGACGAGGCGGCTCTATGCGTCTAAATGGTCAGTGTTTAATAAGTGGTGTGTGAATAAGGGTTCTAATGCTCGAACCTGTGGAGTTCCACAGGTTCTGAAATTTCTCCAAGAGATGTTGGACGCGGGCAGGTCCCCCTCCACGCTCAAGGTTTATGTCGCGGCCATAGCAGCGTTCGCTGAGTCGGCGCGCGGCCGTGCACTGGGCAGAAATGAACTCATTACCCGCTTTCTACGCGGGGCCAGGAGAATGAACCCTCCACGGCCCCCGACGGTTCCTATTTGGGACCTGTCCCTGGTCCTGGAGTCCTTAAAAGCGCATCCCTTTGAGCCTTTGGACTCAGTGGAGTTGAAATACTTGACGCTTAAGACCGTTTTTCTGCTAGCTCTGGCTTCAGTTAAACGTGTGGGAGATTTACACGCGCTGTCCATCAGCGCGTCGTGCCTCGAGTTTGGACCTAACGACTCGTTAGCCATTCTCAAACCGAAGCACGGCTATGTCCCCAAAGTGTTAGGCACTCCCTTCAGGACTCAGGTCGTTACCCTATCGGCTCTGCCGTCCTCCAGCAGTGAGGAAGGGGTCAACTGCCTTTGCCCGGTCAGGGCGTTAAGGTGTTATGTGACGCGCTCTGCAGCCTTCAGGTTCTCAGAGCAGCTTTTCGTTTCGTTTGGCGGGCGCACCAAGGGTCGCGCCGCTTCGAAACAGACACTGTCCAGATGGATAGTAGACGCTATTGCAGCAGCTTATGCGTCAAAAGACCTGCAATGTCCGTTAGGCATACGGGCTCATTCCACCAGAGGCATGGCCTCATCGTGGGCATGGTCCAGTGGGATTTCCATTGATGACATTTGTAAGGCGGCGGGCTGGGCGTCCCCCTCCACATTTGTTAGGTTTTATAACCTGGAAGTTCCCGCTATGCAGGCTAAACTTCTGTCAGTCTAGTCGTGATTCGTGTCCTGCCCAAGGGTCAGGCTGTATTTCCGATTAGCTTGTCTGTTGAGCTGCACGCTCAGGGTATCAGTTAACATGAACCGGCAGTGCCGTTCTGTGTTTTTTCCCTATGTGTGCTTATGAACATGTGTTGGCCCGCACCGCTGGCCACCTGTTAATCACCTCTATGTTTTTCTATGAGTCATATGTGATTGTTAGGCTCGCACGGCGTGGACAAAGGGTTCCCGCTGCGTAAGCAGAGCTTACGCAATACGAGAGAACCTCTCGTAAGAGAACGATACTTGGTTACTCACGTAACCTCGGTTCTCTCTAGAGAGGGAACGAGTATTGCGTTCCCTGACCGTGCTGAGCCTATCGCTCGCGTCGCTTCAGTCGACAGAAAACAGAGAATATAGCCTACGAGCCTTCCTTATATACGCTCTGACGCCGCCCATTCTGGCGGGCTATGACGCGCAAGGTCGTGCGCGCCCTCATTGGGCGTGACGTCACGCCAGGCTCACTGGTAGGCTTAAGCAGTTGCCGCGCGGCAGCCAATGAGCGCGCAGTATGCCGCTCTAGCTCAGCTGCCTGCAGCCGCACTGCGTTGACAATATATGAAATTAAGGATAATTTTTGGTTTCAGTATCTCGAGAAAAGAAGGCTTTTCCGCTGCGTAAGCAGAGCTTACGCAATACTCGTTCCCTCTCTAGAGAGAACCGAGGTTACGTGAGTAACCAAGTATCGTTTTACACTCACGGTCTTCCAGGCCAAGTGCATCCAAACACTGGCGCCTAATTTCCAAGTCTGCTGGAAAGCTATGCAGTCCAGCAGTGCTGTCGCAACCAGCAACAGTACACCTACCCAGGGGCGTAGCAACCGGGGGGGACGGGGGGGACACGTCCCCCTCACTTTTAGAAACCGGTGATTCTGTCCCCCGCATTTTTTTTTTTTCGGACAAATGCCCTGATTAAAACAATTTTTAATATAAAAATAAAAAATAACCAGGCAATCACCGAAAACGTGAGGAATGGATGATTCTGTTTCATTTGATGTAAGTGGCGATTGATAGCCTATAGCAGGCAGACGTCGATTCAACGTTGATTCTTAGTTGTAAAGGTTAGTATCAATCATCAATCAAATTTCAACGTTGGATCAATCTTTACTATTTATTACGTTGAAAATAAAACATTGATTCAATGTTGAAATGCGGTTGAATGGCGTGTCTGACGTTGATTCAACGTTAATTCGATGAGCAAAGTGATGTTGTTTCAATGTCAGGAGAGACGTCGTTTCCATGTTGGTTCAATGTCAGTTTGCTATCTGTCTAACTATAGTTGATAATAATATAGGCCTAATGTGCGCTGTCGAGGCTCGTGAAGTTATAACATTTTAGAAACAATATAGCCTAGTTAAGAAACAATATATAGCCTAAGGCTACACACGACCAGCTGTTTTCCTGAATGCCATCAAGATTGAAACCGTGACTGGTTTCATAACAGTTCAATAAACAAACAGTTAAAATTAACTTACATTAATTTTACTTGATGTACTCAAAAATGTACTCACTTACATTTTAGTCGCAATGACTGTTTTTGCTCTGTTTCATCAGCGAAAATAGTCCCAAACAAAGATCACAGCAGAACGCGCATCTCACAGCAACACTCGTTGCATTACTGAATGATTCAGCGTTTTGAACAAATCGGTTGAGTCAAAGATTCAATTACCCATTCATAAACTGCCTCATTCTGAATAAATCAGCCGTTTGAACGAATCGTTTGAATGAATGACTCAATGACTCGCTCATTAAGACGGTTGCCTGCCGCCTCCTACTGGCGGTTTAGTTTCATAAAGTATCATTCTTTTCAACATTCCTTATTTGTATATTCAAAAATATTTAAAATAATCTAATTTAATACAGTTATAATTTTTCAATGTAAATTATTTAATTTGATTGGTAACAGCCTAGTGTCTTATTATTTTAATTGAATATATTGATCAAATTTAAGAATTTAAAATGAAAGATGGAGCATAAAATTAGGGGGGAAATGCCTTTATAAAAGGTACAAAAAAAAATTGTATTTTCAAACAGTGATGTAATGAAACATTGACAATTTAAGTTTGAAGGGAGTAAAGCCTCTGTTAAGGCTATAAGGAAATAATTTTGCCAAAAGAAGAACTTTTATTTTAAATAAATGTTCATTTTAAATCAGCCTACTTCAGTGTGATATGTTACCATAATTTGAATAATTTGATACCAGAATTTGAATAATTGTAATGTGATGATCAGATGCAGATATCTAAATCAGAGAATATCATCGGGCGGTTTGTGGGTGGATTATTTATTTTTAACAGTGGATTCAGGTGACTCAAAGTGCACCAGATTAATGAATTTATCTTTAAAATGTACAAAATTTTCTTCCGGGGGGGCATGCCCCCCGGACCGCCCTAGAGGTTACAAGCTCCACCAACAAAAATAATGTGGGAAACACATTAGGGTATGATGATCTACAAAAAAATTACACATTTAATTATCTTATTATTAAACATTATTAGGATTTTACCACCTCCGCCTCGTTTTGAGCCAGGAAAATGAACATCACCTTTGGGTCACGTCCTATGGTCACATACAGCTTTTGTCCCCCCCACTTTTATAATGGCTGCTACGCCCCTGCACCTACCACTGTACTAAATACAGATAAATCTACGCTAGCTCATCCAAGGGCGTGGTGAGCTCGTACCAAGGGAGGGCGTGGTGAGCTGGAACCAGCCTACGTCACGCAGTACCGCTTTCGTCACGCAGTACCGCAACATCCAATAGGAAAATTCAACTGCAGTAGCCACCGTTCAACCTGAAGAGGGCAGCACTCAGACGTTTTTACACCATATATTGTAGAATTAAAACACTTTATACCCAAATGTCAAAAAAGTTACTCGAATCAATGAACAGCATTAATAAAGCCCCATTCTTATAGATCATTAACTAAAAAAAGTTGGTTTAGGGTTTAGTTACCCTTTAATATAAACAGAATTTTTTTTTTTTTTCAAAATGTCGTCTTTTTTTTTGTGCTGGGTGAATGATCCCTTTAAGGGCAAACAGAACAATGTCTTGCCTTTTGTCTTAATGCATAAAGATAGGCCCATATTAAAACACAATCAGACATTTTAAATAAAACTCAGAAAAAAAGGACAACTTAGTGTATATTTTTATTATTTTCTCACCTAATGCAACCACAAAACAACGCTGTGGTAACCCACAACACAAAGCTTCTGATGTTTTGTAGATGTGTTTTGTTTAGTGTTTTATAATTTTAGATTTTCAGTACAGTTTGTTTCAATTTTAATTTTAGAAAAGCTTTGTTTGAAAAATGTTAATAAAACATTGTTATATTCTGTGTTCATCCATTAAGAAGGAACTGAATGCATTTTGACAGGAAAAGAAATATAGAGTCAGATTTCAGAACTTTCAAAATCTGTGATTTTTCATGATTAAATATTTTAAATAGACTGACAGCACTCATTTTTGTTTATTATGCAAGTTTTGATTATTGATGCACAAATAAGCACATTACAGAGCATCTGTAAATAAGCTCCGCTTTATGAAGTCCAGATTATTCTGATAGTATTTTACTGTTTAAATAGTAATTGTTGTACAGTCAACATTTGAAGTGGATCAAAACCTTTCATCAAAGTTATACATGAATTTTGAACAATAGCTGTTCTTGTCTTAGGACAACTTTGATGAACTTTTTTGATCCACTTCAAATGTTGACTACTGTATTTAAATAATTTTCAATGTTTTAATTGACTATTTATGTGATCATGTGCCTTGCAATTTTAGAATATATTTTTTCATGTTTACCAAACACTAAAAATGGTTATAATATAATATAATATAATATAGAATTTGATTGGTTGAACGTTATTACAGGCGGAAGAAAGAAAGCAGCCTTGTTGTACACCTTTACTAATATTAAACCACTCTGTGTTACTTTTGTTCTGTTTGAACGGTTGATCAATCCATCAGTGACTTCCTCATATTTTTATCTTCATCTATTTTCACCTAATTTCATCCATTAGGTGGTTTGTTTTCGTATGGCATCTCAGTACCAGTGGCGCAGCTCTCAGCATCATTGATGCACACAAGCCCTCACAGTATACATCAATCTGCAAACTGTGTGAGGGACCCTAACCTACCCTAACCTAACTGGTCAAAAGCAATATCAACCAAGACCTCAAAACATCATAACAACCATGTGAGCAAAACATGAAAACCCACTCAGAAGAGTCCAGTGACCACATAAAAAAGGTTAACAACCACACAGAAAACCTTGGCAAATGCATGTCAATGCACAGGAAATAAAACACCCAAAATAACCTGACATCCACGTAGCGAAGCGTTAAAAATATGGAACCTCATATAAACGCACTGACAATCACCAAAACATCATAACAACCACAACAATGTACAAAATAAAACTTACTCTACAAACTATAAACTTACTGTACAAAATAAAACTTACTCTACAAAATATAAAATTAGGCGACTCTATAAACTCTACATTAGGCTACTCTAAATGCAGTATAGCCTAGACTATTTACATAGGTTGTGCATTGTGATACTCCGGGCTCCATGTGACACTGTGATGGGTCAGACAGATTTAATAGTTTTGACAAACCAGTGGAAACATAATGACTGACTTCACATTTTATCAGCCAATTTTCTTCTAGTTTAGTGTCAACTGAGTGCTTGTGGAGAAGAATGAGTACCATAATTTAGACTTTCTACCACTAGATGCCACTACCACTCCTTTGTCTTGAAGGGCATGGAAGAAAATGCAATTTAATTCATTATAAGACCGTTGTGTGTGAGAAGATTCGTTTTACCATATTCCTTTGCTTTTCCTAATTGTATTATTTACATTTAAGTGTAAGTTATTTGTCTTAAACGTTTTGTTTCATTTTGATAAGAGACATCAACTAAGAGTCAGTGTAGCATCTCACTGACAGCAGGAGGCACGACATTTTGCCAATGAAGCGTTAACATCAGCCGTATTCTCTCCCCTCCCACAACATATTTAAACAAGCATCTGCCCTTATCTTGAGTCTTTGGGAAACCCGTAGCACACACTCGCGAATAACTGTCATCTTCAGTTGAAGAGACGTTATGGCTTTGGCAGATCCCGAGTGTGCAATATCAAACGGCGCGGATTCCAGGTCCCCGTTTTCTGACATTATTGAACTAAATGTAGGAGGACAAGTGTATGTGACACGACATACGACTTTAATAGCCGTACCGGATTCTCTCCTGTGGGACATGTTTAGTAAGAAGACACCGACAGAACTGGCACGGGACAGCAAAGGTCGTTTTTTTCTGGACAGGGACGGCTTTCTTTTCCGCTACATTTTAGACTATCTACGGGATCTACATCTGGTTCTGCCTGACTATTTTCCAGAAAAGAGCAGATTACAGCGAGAAGCTGAGTTTTTTCAGCTGCGGGACCTGTTCAAGCTCTTGTGTCCCAAAATGAGTAAAGACAACTCCATCACCGATGAGATCTGCCAGAGTGACTCGGAGGAGCCGAGCGCAAGCGCGACTCCGTGGGTCAGACCCGACACCTCTCGCACGCTGTCCGTCGCCAGCACCGCTCATTCTCCTTCCCTGGAGTCCAAAAAGTCGGGCTACATCACAGTCGGTTACCGGGGCTCCTATACAATCGGAAGAGACATACAAACAGACGCCAAATTCAGGCGGGTCGCGAGGATCACGGTGTGCGGGAAAACGTCTCTGGCTAAGGAGGTGTTCGGAGACACTTTGAACGAAAGCAGAGACCCGGATCGACCTCTGGAGAGGTACACATCACGCTATTATCTGAAATATAATTTTCTCGAGCAGGCGTTTGACAAACTGTCAGAGTTTGGCTTCCATATGGTCGCGTGCAGCTCCACTGGCACGTGCGCTTATTCCAGCAGTGACCCGAACGAGGACAAAATCTGGACAAGCTACACAGAGTATGTTTTCTGTCGCGAATGAGCCTAAATGTGTTGCATTTAATTGTGTGTGTGTGTGTGTGTGTGTGTGTGTGTGTGTGTGTGTGTAGGCATTCCACTACAAGAGTAAAGTTTCATCCGTCTTTTTTAGAGGTGCAAACTTGTATAGGAGTTTGCCTCATTCACACCAGGCAATTGTCTCGTTTTTTTGCATCATCATTGTATCGGCTGTTTACTTTAAGTATTTTAAAGCATATTACATATGTAAATAAGAACTAACGAACGCAGAATAACTAGGCCTAGCTATCATTACACTTCCCTTTGTAGTTTAATTTGGTTTGCAGATAAAGTCGTTTTTTCTTACATCCAGATTTTAGGGCCTATTTGTAAAAAGTCTCAGATGTGTATATGCTACTTGCTATTCTTTATGCATGTATTTTAAATAAACACGTAAAATATTGCTTCATTCAACATGGCACAGAGACCACATTTGTAAGTTATAAGATTTTGATGAATGTTCATTTGGTAGGCCTATTATACTTCCATGGGTCAATGACAGTTCCACTTTCAGGAAAAGTCGATTACTCAGTCATTAGGCAACAATCTGGAAAAACTCAGACAGATTACTTTGTGTTCATCAGATCAGGTAGATCTCAGTGACACTTTCCCTTAATAAGTTTAGCTTTATCTTTTCACTGTAAATAAATAATCCACTAAAACGGAAAGTGTAGTTGAATTGCTGCCTTAATTTTTTTTTTTTTTTTTTTTTTTAGTAAAATTAAAGTGGTGCCAAAGTTGCCTGCAGTGATATTTTGCACTTTTTTTGACCAGTTTGAATTTCATTAAGTTTTAAGGAAATAGAGTGGAACCTCTTAAAATAAAAAGAAGAAAAAGAAATTTGTAATAAATTCAATGAAACAAATAAATTACAACATTTTCTTAAAAGTGAGGCTTAAAATTGTATAGCATAACTGGATTGTATTCAATTTTGTACACCTTTTTTGTTTGGGCGAAGAGTGGGAATAGTTTGGGGGTTTGTGTGTGTGTCTAAAGTTTAAGGTTTCTATGTCTATATTACGACAGAGTGTTTCCTTTTATTCCAACATTGTAAACATCCTCTGTCTGTAGTCTGTTCAAAGAGTCAATCATTTAATAAATTATAATCTGTCATAATCTTTCAGCCTTAGTCAGATTTTTGTCTGTTTCCATTGTGTCTTGTGCAGCTCTAAAGGCTGGAGGGCTAAACAAGAACATGTCTAACCAGCTGCTGAACAACCCTCTTCTGTTTTTACTCTTCTGTTTGGTGCAAATGCATCCCATGCTTTAAGTGCATTCTATTTTTAAAATACCTTTTTGTGGCATGGATATAGAAGTGGAATCACTGAAAAAAAAAATGAAATGGAATGTTAAAATTCTTTTAGCAATAACACACAACATTAATCGTTCATTTTTGCAGAACTTTATCTAAACTCTTCAAGCAGTGATAGAGATTCAGGGAGAAAACGAATTACTTGGAAATAACTGGGATTAAGAAATCAGTCCTTGAGTTTGCTTTTTGGATGGAGTATTATTAACTGTGCTCCCAAAAGGTTTGGGGGTCAGCCAGATTATTTCAGTGGCCTAATCATGGATCATTGCCAGTTCTAATGAATACATTAATTGTACCAATGTACAATAGTTCCCTTTCTGTTTTTTTGTGACACAAATGTTCTTGAAATGCAGATGGCGCAGCTGTGCACAAATATAGGTGGCATTATCATTTCGAGTGTAAATAATGAAAGGATCCAGCTGCAAGGTTAGGGTTACAGGACGGGTCTCTCTGTTAGCATGCAATGAAAGTCCTCAGTTCTATTTGCATTCTACAAAATATACTAAACATTTTCAGTTCATTACATATAAATGGGAGTAAGAATTATCTGAAAAGTGTGGGGTGGACACATTATAATCATTACACTTCTGGATATAAGTATCCACCTTATATGTCAATGCAGAATTAGGCTGTGAATGTGCAAGACTTATGATTCATTAGCCCTGTAAATAACTATAAGAATAAGAAAGTGCGTGTTAAACTATGTACTACATACCAGAGTGTTTATGTTTATGAAAAAATTTAATATAACAAATACCAGTTTGCAATATCAAGCAGCATATTGTAATGACTGTAAAAACTCATTGAAGTGCCATCATACTTGGGGCAAATTAAGTCATGTATATAAAAAGAAGGGGACCAAGAACTGGACCATGAGGCACACCATTGGTTATTTGATGTGATTTGGACACCCGTTTGGGGAAAGTTAATGTTGCCTTGCCTGTGAGGTAAGACTCAAACTAGCAAATTGCAGTTGTTGTGAAGCTCAGGTCAGGGGAGAAAATGGTGGTTCACCATCTAAAAGGTAGCAGAGAGGTACATAAAGTTGCATAAAACCTTAAAGATCTCAGAAGCTTCGGATGATGATAAGTGGAATAGCTAGAATTTCTTTTTTTTTATTCAGTTAATATCAACTCAGAATCAGATCAAATCATTGCATCAGACAGATGACAATTTCTGAATATTTGAAAATCTCTATGTTTCAGCTTCCAGCATACTCTCTGTTCTCCTAGACAAACTTTATTTTCTGAGAAAATCAAATCAAAAGCATTGCGCAACAAAACATTCCACAAGACTGACTTCAGACTTTTTTTCTTTTTTTTTTTTTTAAAGTGATCCTTCCAGTTCAATTCTTAGCTAAAAATAACCAATACTCTCAGCTGAGAAATGAATTAATGGTCTATGCACTAATTGCACAACTCAGTTCTTTCTCAAGGAGAGTATTAAGTGAAGTGCAAATTTCATATATTTTGAAGTTTTAATCTCCAAAAAATGGTAGCCTATACTTTGATGAGATTCCATATTAATCAAGGTAGAATTTACGTGCAACATCCTTATCAACCATTGAGCGCACACACTCAATCTTAGTTGCATTCATAAACTGTTTTCCAATCGATGTGTGTACATAAAAGGGCTAATGGGGTTATCATTACTTGAGCAATTTAGTGACAGCTAAATGCAGGGTGATGTGTTATGTAGACTCATTAGTCTGGGAGGGAAGACAGTGGATTTTTGACATCTTTGAAAGCATTTTGAAATAAACCCTGACAACTCCATTTCCTAACAACTATGGAATGCAGTCCCATGTGAACAGACATTAACGGTTTAGCAGTTCGTAGCCTTGATCACTCAGCAACCTCATGACACGTGAAAACCGGTTTATGATAGTTATTTTAGTAGAAGTAGATTTTAGTGCTTTCTCAGTAAATTCAGTTGTTGAGCAGTAATTTTTTTATTTTTTATTGTTAAATATAATTCTAACACAATATATTGTTGGAAATATCTTAAAATCCTCATGAATAGAACACAACATAGTTAGTGATCTTAATTAGTGATCCAGTGTTTAAATGATAATATACTTCTGCATTATTCTTTGACTGAGATTAGGATTGAGAGGGATTCATGTTTTGAACGATGTGTAATGTAGAAATTGCATACAGAGTGACGTTATTTCACACAATTTCTTTTCAGTGATGTCGCTACAATGAGCTGTGGAATATCCAACTTTTAAAAAGATCCAACATTATGGATTTCAATTCTAGGATTTATTGTAGTCTCAAAAATCATGTCATATTATATAATCTGTATGCATATAATTAAATGTGTGAATATTTCTTATAGCATTCTCTAATGCAAACAAGCGAGCAAAAAGTCCAACAATTAATCATAAATGCAGTTCCTGCTTTAGAATAGATGTCGGCCTCACAATTCCTTTCACTTATTTAAACCAGGGACTCTAGTTGTCAAGGCTAGTAATTTCAAAATAATGATCACTGGCTTTCTTAAAGGGGTCATATGTTGCGATTTCTTGTTTTCCTTTATCTTTAGTGTGTTATGTAGCTGTTTGTGCATTTGCACAGTTTGTGCATTTGTTTTGCAGAGTTACAAAGCTCAAAGTCTCAAACCCAAAGATATATTCTTTGTAAAAGTTAAGGCTCAGCCACACCTTCCTAAAACGCTTCATTCAAACACGACCCCACAAATCTACGTCAATATGTGGGGGCAGAGTTTAACGCCGCTGTGACGCAATTGGCCCTCAAATGCGGCCTTCGGAGGACGCAGCCCCTGAATTGGGACACAGCTATCGTTCCAAAAATGGTAAGAGGCGTGACATTTCCGTCTCACGCTTAAGGTATTCGGGCCAATCACAATGCACTGGATCACTGGCCAATCAGAGCACACCACGCTTTTCAGAATGGCGAGCTTTGTAAAAATCAACGCGTTTCAGAAAGGCGGGGCATAGAGGAGCAACATTAATGTACGGTATGTGTAAAATAATGACTTTTTTAACCTAAAATGCGTAAACACATTGCATTAAACCAAATACACAAAATAATGTTCTTTTTAGAACTGTCATATGACCCCTTTAGATACTTTCTAGAAACTCAGCCAGACACACATAACTTTGTTTCTTCTATGTATCCATTTGTGTTAATGTGCTTTCAACTACTAGACACAAACTAATGTGTCCTTTACATGACATTTTACAATGGTTAAACGGGTGAACCACATTTATACTGTCTTGAATTATTAATCATTTTACATAATTCATTCAAATAGAAATAAAATAATGTGACAGATGCGGATTGTGTTTAAAGGTGAGTGGGTCATGTTAAATCTGCAATGAAATGTGATGTAAATCTATACAATTGCATTGTTTTCTCATTGAAGTAAGCTCAAAGGAAATCAAATCATAGGAAACAACATGAATTATTAGGAAGTTGAGGTATTATCGTTTTGTAAAAAGTGCATACTGAATACTATTGTGTTGAGTTCACCAAAAAAGCTCTCTACACTTTAGAAATGAAAATTCCAAACAAGGTACAGTGCAGTGACCTTTACAAATATAATTATGCAATTTTAGTTTGGCTGGCAAGGCTCTCCTCTCAGAATACATACTTGATGTTTAGTAACTTATTGAAATGTATTTTATGAAAGGACACTAATTCAGTATTAAAAAGCTTTGTCACTTGTCACCTGCTTTCCTTCCACATCCTCAGCTTCTTCTAAAAAACATTGGGTCGGAATGACCCTAGTCCCATCTTTAATCAACTCCTTATAATAAACACTTCACACAGGTGTTATGCAAAACATTTGGAGGCTGTTTGGCCTAAAACATTAATAGGCAATTGGAGTCTGTTGGCCTTAAGCTCTGCCAAATCCAATGCATAATTTGCTGAAGAAACGGCTTACATAAAGGTCTGTATGAACAACAATATCTCTCTGTCAGTATATGGCCATGTAACGGACAAACAGTACAAATTACACAACAGATGGTCAGTCTTCAAAGACGAGAAGGCTAAAAAAAAAAGAGCTTTTACACGAAAAAAGCTTTTACAGGCTTTCGCATTTGCATCAAATAAATTACAAATCACTCTCTCCCAAATAGATACATAATTATTATTATTATTATTAATATTTTTTAAATATATTAATACTTGTATTCAGCAATGACACATTAAATTGATCAAAAGATAGTAAAAACACTATTAATCTAAACAAAAGATTTATATTTCAAATACTTTTCTTTTGAATTTTCTATTCATCAAAGAATCCTGAACAAAATACATGGTTTCTAAAATAAAATATTAAGTGTTTTCAACATTGGTAATAATAAGAAATGTTTTTGAGCACTAAATCAGCATATTAAAATGACTAATTCAGCTTTGCCACAAGAATAAATGACATATTAAAATAGAAAACATTGTAATACTATTTCACAATATTACTGTTTTTACTGTATTTTTAATCAAATAAATGCAGCCTTGGTGAACATAAGAGACTTCTTTCAAAAACAAACTCCAAAGTTTTGAATGGTAGTAAATGTTTGTTTTTATATATTTGTTGGATTACTCATTGGATAATAAGTGCAAAATGTGCAGTCACAACGGCAACGTGATTTGGGGAAGACACATCTGTTCATTATTATACTATCACCAGATGTCTGCTCCTAACTTCTTGTGTTATTAAGAGGGCACAGCTTCAGTATATCAAAATAGTAAAAAGATTGCTTCCATATTTAAACACAGTTCAGCTGTTTTATGCTAGCACAATCTGTCTTTGGAGCGTGAAATATTTCACAGCAGTGACCTGGACTGTGATTTCCTGGTTGGCTTGCTCCTAAAATAAAAATCACTTCAAAGTCGCTCTTTTATGTGATAAAATTTGGTGAAACAGCAAGAGTGCTGCGGGTGCCACTGTGCAAGAATTATATAATCAGAATATAAATTAAACAAGTATAATCAATATGAATATAGCCATTTACTTTAACAAGTTATTCTACTATTATAGTCACTGTGTGTGTGTGTTC
The DNA here is from genome assembly GCF_964197995.2 of Scardinius erythrophthalmus. Taxonomy (NCBI): domain Eukaryota; kingdom Metazoa; phylum Chordata; class Actinopteri; order Cypriniformes; family Leuciscidae; genus Scardinius; species Scardinius erythrophthalmus. The sequence continues at coordinate 22,342,891 of NC_138226.1, read as the reverse complement.
ACATACAGTATGATGAGTAGCCATAAAGAGAAGACTTATGATGATCTAGTGCTCAGCTATATAATAATCTGCCATGCAATGATCTTATGCTCATATATCATGAACTGCAAACTAGCTACCATCATATGAGAAAGCATGTCATGAACTGAGATATCTTGTTGTACTTAAATATAGATTGGGACATACAATAGTGGCATATATGAAATACATCGACTCCACCTTGAACTGGAGTGTATGAAAACGTCTCCGTTCCCTCCATCAGGGAACAAGGGTTATATCAGTAACCAAGACGTTCCCCATCTGTCAGTCACTACAACATTATGTCGACTGACAAATGGGGTCCCTATGGAAAATGCTCCAACCACTGAACTGTGTTACGAGTGATGGAAATGCAGATGCTGGAAAGCTATTGTGTCCCCTTTTGGCAACTGCTCCTGTTGAGTCGTAACTTACCCAGCACCCCACGTAAGTCCAGGGGCCGGTTGCATAAATCTATTTAAGACTGGTCTTACAAGTTAGTTGTCTAATTCTTTTTCTTTAAGACTGGTATTTACTTTTTAAGTCAGTTGCTTGCATACAATTTTAGATTCTGAAGACCGTTTTTGGAGCCTAAAGTGGGCGTGGCCGACGGTCGCCATCCGCGTCACTCCCGAATTTATTCATTTTTACAGTCAGACAATTAGCTGAGATAACGGCTAACAAACAGCAGACAAACGGCTAATGATGACTAATGACCACAGCAGCTGGAATCCACCTGTCACTCAAAAGTGGACACCCTTAATTATGCAGAAATTTAAGGCTTAATATAATTTAAACGGATGAGTTATAAAAAAATCCACTTTTTGCAAAAGGCTGTAAACGTGTTTTTTTCTGCTGTAAAGTTGGGTATTTTAACATGGGGGAGATACAGATTTGACTCACTTCTGCACCCAGCCTCAAGCGGCCAGTCGATGAATTGCCGTTTAATTCACTTCCGTGTTGGTTTCAAGAGAGAGACAGGGAGGTTGCCGCTTCGTTACAATCTATGTTACCATGGAATCTAATAAACTGTCAAGTGCTCTAGATTCACAAAAGTGGCCCAACTTTGTCTTGCGGTATGGCAAATTTTAAAGGGGTGGTTGATTATGATTTCACTTTTTTAACTTTAGTTAGTGTGTAATGTTGCTGTTTAAGCATAAACATCTGCAAAGTTACAGTGCTCAAAGTTCAAAGCAAAGGGAGATATTTGCTTTTAAAGAAATCGAAAAAGAAATCACTACACAACATTCCTCCTGGGTTAGTGACATCACCTTCCCTAAAATTAACATAAACCCCGCCCCCCGGAACACAATTTATAGATTATCAAGACAGAATATGCTAATCAATGACTAGAAGATAACTACACATAAGCTACATACATTTATCAACTAACCATTCAGAAACATCCTGTTGCATTCTACATGTTGTCACTTCTTCTTGAGTCTTTCCATCGTTGTCTGAATCCAGTTTGAACATAAAAGACTAAAAGTTTTTGAAATTTTCAGTGCATGTCTGTGTGAGTGCAAGCTGTTAAAGCTTCGCCCTCTGTGCTGGGAGCAGCAGCTCATTTGCATTTAAAGGAACAGACACAAAACAATGCGTTTTTGCTCACCCTCAAAAATTGACAATTTTAACGTGCTATATAAAAATATCTGTGGGGTATTTTGAGCTAAAACTTAACATACACACTCTGGGGACATCAAAGACTTATTTTACATCTTGTGAAAAGGGCATTATACCACCCCTTTAATATTTGCTTTTATGAAAGGGCAGTAAGAAGAGAAAGAGTTTTCAAAGACCATTCACACCCATTAGAAGTCACATAATGTGAGTCCCTCTTAGGGCTTTTCACATTGCACTTAACCCCTGGTTATCATCGTCCTAAACACCGTTTTTTAACTCCGGGTAAAGGAGCGAAAACGCAACAATTGGAGTGAAGAAGAGACCGTCATTCTTATCATTATAATTTGAAAAGTTCACTCAGAAAGAACCTTGATATTACAGTCAGCAATGTGTAATATGAGGATGCACAATGCTAGAGCCTTTATGTAAACAGGTCACGTGCTGCGTTTGTCCAGTCAGTAACATTGACACCGCGAATATGCAAGAACTTTAACTCTGGGTTTGGGAATGTGCAGTGTGAAACGGCATCTTAAAAATACCCAGGATTAACGGTTAACCCCGGATATAGTATGAGCAATGTGAAATGTAAATAAAGATAAATCAGGATTCTGTTTACCCCTGGTTTAGAATGACCCAGGGTTAATTATTTCATGTGTGAAAAGCCCTCTTGTCAACGGGATGGAAGGGACAGGGCTTACCATGGAGACTGTAATTATCTGCTGTTCCTTTTACATTTTATTTCCTGGGAAGAGTGCTTCGGTTACCAAAGTATTCGTCCTTCAGGTTGATTGCTGCAAACCTATCTTGAGAATGTGTTTCTCTGTCAGCATTTTGAATGGGAGCTTGTGAAGGGACCAGTTCAAAAATCGCAGATCCAAGATTGGCCGTAACCCACCTCCTTTCTTGGGTATGATGAAGTAAAACCCCGTCTTCATCTCAGTTGAAGGTACAGGCTCTATTATGTCCTTCGCCAATAGGACTGCAATCTCTGTGTGCAGGACAGGGGTGTGTTTGCCTGCCACGAAGGCAAAGAAGATGCCACTGAACCTAGGGGGACTCCCGAAGTAGAGGCAGTGAGTCTAGTGTGACACTTACATGGCTCCAAGGATCCCCCTGAAGAGATGGCCAGAGGCAACAGTGAGGAGGCAACGCATCCTTGAATTGCGCCCTCTTGGCTCGTGGCAAATGTGAAAGGGGGGACTGGGAATGAGGAAGTGTAGCGTCGCTCATTGCCAGACCTCGCCATGTATGGCCCAGAGATCAAGGAAACTGCTCTTTTATTGAAAATGTGTTGAGCTCAACAGTCATCAGCGGAAGAAAAAAACAAGGATTCTCCACCCGGCACTCCTCCGGGGGAAGGAACGGTGCTTTCACCACCTCCTGGTCGAGAGCAGCTCCCCACATCTCTGGGCATGCCTGTTTCATGGCCGCTTAGATGGAGGGACAGCCTGTGTTACCTTCCTGCGGGAAGCTCGACGGGGTGGCCGGGGTGGTGTCTCCTGTGGCGCCCAAGCAGATGTAGACGCCGCAGGGGGACGGCCTTGGCGATGAGCTGACTGGGGGGCATCCCGCGGTAGCCTGATGACAGAGGAGTCACGCCAGGGCAGGGTGTGGTTGATCGCCTCAGTCTACTTCTGGACTGCTGAGAACTGCTGGCCGATGTTCTGTTTTGTTAATGACCTGGTATGTAAATGTGTGCAAATTTAATTACACAATGCCTCATTAGCATAAACATAACATTTCAGAAAACTTGTATTACTAGCCATAGGTAAAGAAATAAATGGACCACTATGACCAATACAAGTCTTAAAAACCCAATAAGCAACTAAGTGCCAAGCACAGCATCAAACAACCCTGTAATCAATTTACCCACAAATCTGTTTATCATCATTAAGAAGTAGTCATAGTTCCTAAGAGGGAAGGGGTTTGTTTCATAACTAACTGTATTCTGTCAATAATAAGTATAGCTTTTTCTGTCAATAATCATAGTAACAGCTCTCTGTGGTTTTCAGAAAGGCAATGAAAACAGTGATCATTTAATGTGAGGCAATCTAAACTGAATAAAGTCAATTAAACATACAAATTATGTTAATGCCAAATACCAACCGTGAGCATAAAACCAGCAGAGAATAGATTTTCAATGCATATTCCCATTCTAGAAAAGATCCTTCAAAACTAGATAGTATCCTTGGTTTGGTGCATGCCACAAACCTTCAACGTTCTACGTGAATTATCTGAGGGTAGCGGATCTGCATTTCCTGCCTGAAGACGAAGGCAGGGGCGCAGCCGACCCCCCGGGAGTTAAGGACAGGACCATCCTGGTGGTGGTGGGGAGGATGGAGTTGATTGTTGCCTCAGCATCTGCGAACTCAGACATGTGTAAGTACCGATCTTTTATACAGCAAGTATAAGGACATGATTGGATAGATGTGAAGGTAATAAGTGACGTAGTAATTAAGTCTTCCTGGCAGAACTTATGCTAAAGCTTCATTTCAATGCATTATAAATGGGCCTGCCTGTGTTCTTCAGGAAATAACTTTGTCCTTGCAAGATCATCAGGAACCAAGCAGACCAGCCACTTCTGACTCAACAACCGCAAAAGCTCAACTAATACTGGAAAAGTTGCCTTTTCAGCTCAAAGAAATATCCTTATAAACTCAAATAGAGTATTAATTTAAATGATTTGAAAGACAACCTGGGAGTTAAGCATTTGTGTGTTTGTAAATTTTTACACGGCTTTGCACATGTGCATGAGTGTGTGCTGGATTTATCAGGGCTCTGAGAGTGTAAAGTATTGCTGTTATCCATCACCTCAATGTCTCCAATCGCCGTAGCTCACTAAGAGATAAAGCTTTTGTTTATATAGATACAGACAAGGCGTCATTTAGATTTCATTTTCATTTAGCATGTTGATAGATGTTTGCTTCTGCCGTTGTTTTAAACAAATTGCTCATTTGTCTAAATCAGTAGTCAATTGAATTTGGAAAAAAAGATAATTACCGGTTCCTGTTGTGTTGAGGAGTATAATTTACCTCAATTCACCTCATGCGCTTTATTGGACTTCTAAAGTCAAACAGCCATTCACTCCCATTATCAGGCTTGAAAGAGCCAGGACATTTTTTAATATAACTCTGATTGTATTCATCTGAAAGAAGAATGTCATATACACCTAGGATGGCTTAATTTTCATTTTTGGGTGAACTATCCCTTTAAAGCTTGATGGTATTTGAAGATTTGTATATTGCATTTAATAGATCACACTTTCAAGAAAACATTTGCAATAGTTTGTAAATGGTGTTTTATGCTTGTTTGGGCTGGTGCATGGGTCGTCAGCGTGTGGTGTTTCAAACACTTGAATCATTTTGAAAGGAAACTGGTTCAACTGATTTCGAAAAAGCTTAGTTTCTACCAAAGAGTGGTGTTACCGAATGAGTCAGTGGGAACAATTCAATGACTCACTAATGAAGACACCCTTTTTGTTCATGAATTAATCAATGTTTTTGAACAAATCGGTTGAGAAAATGATTCAATGTTTCACTCATAATGAGTCAATTGTTGCCACCTACTTGCGTAACTTGCATAAAGAGTCACTGAATCCTCCACTAATCATGCACAGACTGAAACAAGCAAACACAAAGCGGAGTGAAACAAACAGCACTGTGGAATGTTATATAGAAATTCTTATTGAATTAGGTACCAGTTTAGTTAACAATAATGATTTCTCTAAATATATAGGCTATATATAATTATATATTATATATAATATGCAAAACTGTAAATATATTCCACATCTATGTTCTTCATCCATGTCTTGTGATCTTACTCTACCATAAAGAGAATTTAAGATGTGTTCCAGTATCTGTCCACATGAACTTAGAGAAGCTCAGTTTAGCATCTTAAACAAAGTTAGGAAAGGAATCGTTTCTTCTGTTAGTTTCTCAAAAGGAAGTCTGGTTTAATCAGTAAACACGGTCACAAGACACACTTCCACAGGATGGACCTGCCAAGTGCCCCATCATCCTCTATCTCATCAGCTTATCTCGCTTAAGCAGCATGGGTTTCCCCATGCTGGGGTCTGTAAATGGCAGCATGAGTGCACTGTTCCTGAACCAGCACAGGCAATTTATTGATCTGGTTTGGCCACCGGACTTGGTAGGGGGTGGTATTGTCAATAAGGTGCAACCTGTACAGCTGTGGAAGCAGTTGGTAGCCATTTAATTGAGAATTACATGCTGATGACCTATCCTCCTCATTGGAAATGCATGATGAGAGATTTATATTGATAACGTACAGTAACATCTGTCACTAACACCAGTGATCTCGAAGGAGGTCTATAATTCTAAAGCTATACTCCCATTCATCCCAGTGGCAGTTGCTCAGCTGGAAAAGGACCCCCCAGAAGTGCGCGATTTTAAATCTGCCACCCAAATTTTTGAGAACAGCAAATACAACAAAACATAATACAAATCAATTAGGCTGTCACAACTGTGGATTTTAATGCTGGGATTGGTTCAGATCTGGCATGACTTATTTTTTATGTCTTTCCTAAAAAAGTTTTATATTCTATTACAGGTACTCCTCAGATGTCATTTTGATCTTATACCGCAATACTAAGTTACAAAATAATTAACAGCATCTGCAGTGGTATGATTCAGACTTAGACCAAACGCCTCATAAGCCAGTACGAAACAGAGTAAAGCAAATGCAAGTTGATTTTATGAGAACAAACAATAACCTTGAAATTCATCAAGCACTGTGTAATCAAAAGACTCTTCCACTGCAGCGGTCTGATTCATCCCTCAAACGTCTACCTTCCTCTAGCTTTCATCATCAGAAAAGGATGCAACTAAATAAATGCTATTATTGGTGTGGGCCTTTCAGTAACTAAGAGACGCCTATACAAACATAGCTACAGATCCTCTAAAGATGAATGGGTCACTGTATATTCCTTTCTAAGGAAAAATAAGTCTTTTAATGTTGATTAGTGTAACCTATTGATTTTATTAAAGAACAACCATTATAAAGCTTGGAAGAGCCAGATTTTTTTTGTTATATAACTCTGATTGTATTTGCCTGAAAGAAGAATGTCATATACACCTAGGATGACTTGAGGGTGAGTAAATCATGGGCTAATTTCCATTTTTGGGTGAACTATCGCTTTAATAGTTCAAATTCATTATGCTGTTTGACTTAAGTTTAAATGAAACAGAATTATACAGTATGAATTATACATTTAACACTACTGTTCAAAAGTTTGGGGTTGGTAAAGCTTATTTGGTTAAAAATCAATAAAAAGTAATTTTGTGAAATATTACTTTAATTTAAAACGTAATTCCTGTGAAGGCAAAGCTGAATTTTCAGCATCATTAGCCTTCAGTGTCACATGATCCTTCAGATATCATTCTAATATGCTGATTTTCTGCTCAAGAAACAATTTGTATTATTATCAATGTTGAAAACAGTTTTGCTGCTTAATATTTTTGATGAATAGAAGGTTTAAAAGAGTGCTACTTATTTGAAATAGAAATCATTCGTAGCAATGTAAGTCTGATCAATTTAATGCATCCTTGCTGAATAAAAGCCCTTAGTAATGTCTTTAAAAAAAGAGAACAGCAGCAATGAACTAATTATTCACGAGATTTAAGTAATCCTTCAACTTCATTTCGTCAACATGCCAGTCTAAACAGTGTATATAAGCACAATGTAATATCACTTAAAAACAAAAGAAAAGGTTAATACCTATTTGACAGTCTTTGAGTCCATTTGGAGATAATGAGAATTCTTCCAAAACAAACAGGTTAAGCTGTGCAAAGAGTTGGTGTCATTTCCTCTCAGGGGTCTTCCTCTGGTGCAGATACTGCTCGGTTTACTCAAGCCCTTCAGTCAAGGAGGCAAGAGGAAGATAACAGCTGACCTATCCTGAGGATCAACAAACTACTATTCAAAAATGTTTTTGACATGTCTCAGTAAATCTCCAAATATTGTGAAATACATATATAGATAAGTATTCTTATCCAAAGGTTGTACATTTCATTACTATGATATTATTTCAAACAGTTAATGTATTTTGTGTTTACTTTGTCTTGAAGACGGCACTGTATTATACAGTTTGTCTATTCATGTTTCTTTTTTTTTTTTTTTTTTTTTTTTTTTAAAGCTTCAAAAATCAGTCTGCTGCAGGCAATTTATCAACTTCATGGATCTGCACATTGTGAATAAACTTTTAGATTACAGGGTTATTTGTCGTAATTACTCAAATGCAACATAAAGGGTTATAAAATTGGCTTCAGACAAAGAGTGTCTACAGATTAGAACAGAAGCTATACCAAGGGAAAATTACACATTCATTCTTACAATGACCGGGTAATAACATTTTTAAAAAGAAAAACAGTTACAAGTACATTTTCTGTGTGGGATGAGTCACATGACTGATGAAGAAGGTAACAAAAATGTTGATGAAAAGTTGAAAAAAGCATACTGCTCGACTGGAGAGAGTTCAGAGAGGAATCAGTTCTGTACTGCTGTGAGGAGAAATCAGATCTATCAATGAGAAACAAATAGGGTGAATGGACACATGCAGGAGAGGCGCATGGCTGTCATTACCCTCACGTCCTGTTGAGATTGACCTATGTTTGGGCTCCCTGACACCTCCATGATGTATATAATAATAATAATAATAATAATTTTGAAATTAAATTCTTATTGTAACGTCAGATTCACGTCATATTCTGGAGTCTAATAAGTAGTCAAACAGTTTTGGGGCACCATTGACTTACTATGGAAGTCAAGGGTGCAGCACAACTGTTCAGCTGAATCAATGAAATTTACACAGGTTTGGAACAACTTGAGGGTGAGTAAATGATGACATAATTTTCCATTTTTGGGTGAATTATCCCTTTAAGTCTTTATTTCTATAGGGAAGATCATTAGATATCAACCCATTACTTAAATGTTAAGTATGTATTTTTTAAGGTATCAAAATTGCCCTGGGGTCTCTGAGACCTCGAACAGTGCATGAAAGTTAATTTCAAAGCACTATAGAAGCTAATTTACAGTAATCAGGTTTTTTTTATGGTATATTATATAAATGTGCAGTAAAGCTTGTAAAACACCTAGGTTCTAAAAAATAATTATTGTGTAATAATCAAGTCTTACCACAAGTGTTTAAAATGATTAAGCTCTAATGGCTTTTATCTTGCAACTCTGCAAGAGATAAACGCATTTTTATGTCATAAAACTGTTAACATCTTAAGGAAGGGAACACTATTATATATGGTCTAAATTCACAGTTCTTGTAGCACAAATGGTATGTTGCATTCAGGTGATTAAAAGTAGCTTGACATATTCACAGCACTGAATAAGGATGAAGCACCTGAGGAGGAGGCTTTGTGTCGCTCTGTTGCCCGTCTTGCCAGCTTGCAGCTGCAGCAGTGTTCAAATACAAGGAAACTATGTAAAATTCATACATTCAAATCCATCGGGCAAATCAGTATTCGTGGATTCCCTGTTCTAATCAGAGGTGTAAAAACATGAGCGCATTCTCCAAAGTTGAAAAAAGAAAGAAGTGTAAAACACTGCAAAGAATAATAATAATACAGCCTCAGACCACACTTTGAATTATGATAATGGGCTTTAATTGTTTCCGTAAGTCCACAGTGGTTTACGGAGCACGGGAAGCCTCTTTCTTTTAATCCAGTTACAAATAATACCTTGGCTCACCTCCATTATAAGCCCAGGCATTTGTTTCTATGACAACTGCTTCGTCATCGAACCCAGAGAACACTTGATCAACGTACTGACATCTTTAGAAGATCTGAGGTCACTACTTAAAGCTTGGATAAAAATAAACCTTCCAATGTATGCACTGAGGTTCTCAAACACATTCAAAGTGCATCAGTGCAGCAGTTGGTACATTGTTCAAACACCAAACTTATATTATGTCAATGTTATGTATACTGATTTAAGTCAGTGGAATAATCTCCCACACATTGGCATATAAAGACTTGATCCCCAATATTGATCTCAAATTGTACTCTACAGTCTTTTAACAAACTGAACCAACCTGGCATCTCATGAAGTTTAGAGGCATATGGTTCATTCTAGTCATAAAAATGCAGGTTTGGCCTTGTGTTGCTCAACCCATCCAAAAGTGCTTGCATTTGTCACTGGGACCATGTTATAGTATTGCTTCGGTTTAGACTGACTTAATAAGGCTCTTCCTAAAGCCTACATTTACATCTCTTCCCTGCTCATTTTAGATGTCATTCAGGCACAATGCCAAAAACATCTGATTTAAGGTCATGCACCACTACAGTACATTACCTTTCTCACACAGCTGTTAACATTTGTCTAGTTGAAGTCATGGAGCGCTGGTTCTCTGTGGGGCTAAACTGCACTTTTATTCATTCTAAAGGATTAAGAAATAATGAGAGAATATTCTTTATTTGCTTTGCCTTGTTTAAAGTATGGTTGTCAACACATACAGCTTAAGTACAGCTCACACAGCTTAAGTACAATTGATTCTGTTTTTAAAATACAGGATTGAGCACAAAATATCAGTTTTGAAAATATACAGGCATGAAAATGTACACAAAAGTACATGGTAGCATTAGCATTAGTGTGACAGCATCTCTTAGTAACCTTATCTTAGTAAAGCAGAACCTTCAACTAATTTCAAACCATTCAAACCTGGTAACTCTCCCATGATACACACAAGCATACTGAAAGGAACATGATGTAACTATATGCAAAATACTGTTTACAAATAGAGCAAGTGCCACCCACAGGAATTATATACTTGCAAAGCTAGAAATGTATTCACCTACAAAAATAAAAGGAAAACTATAGAAAACAAATAATGAACTTTTGAGAATTCATTCATATAGGTCTACTACTAATAATAATAATAAAAAAATGATAAAAAAATAATAATTACATTCAAGGAACGATAATGATTCTATACACTGTTGAAAAATTCAGCATAGACAAGTATAAATTCCATGTTGGTCCAGGTTAGTTTGAGCTGGTCTAGCTGGTGGACCAGCATAGTTATGCTTTTCTCAAACAAAATTAAGCTGGGCTGCGTTTTGCCAAAAGCATCGTAAGCCTAAATTGATCGTAGAGACTATTGGTGGTCAACCTAAGCTTACAATGCTTTTGGGAAATGCAGCTCTGGTGTGGCTGATCCACCAAATCCTGCTTCCCATGCAAAATTATGCCGGTGACCAGCAATAGTGTTTTTTCAGCACGGTAAGTACTTGTATTATTATTTTTTTAAACAAAACATTTTTTTTTGTAGAAAAGTATTAGCTATTAGTATTATCTTTGGAGGTAACGGAGAACAATAGTTGAATTCCAGAAGTAAAAATCCCAATCCCATTTTTTTTTTCATATAGAGAAAATGAAATGAAAGTTATTAATCGTCAGTACAGTAGGCTATGCTAGTTACAGTCATTTTTTTTACTTTTAATCTTTAACTTCATTAAAGTGGCCATATAATGCTCATTAAGTCCATAATAACATTTTTGATGTCTGCTAGAATACATTTACATAATTTAAAGTTAATTAAAAAAGACAATATTTTTCTCATACTTCACATTGCTGCAGTACCTCTTTTCACGCTCAGCCTGAAACACTCTTTTTTAGTTCTTGTCTCTTTAAAGCCCAGCTTTCTGAAAAGCCCAGTCTGCTCTGATTGGTCAGCTGGCCCAAGCTATTGTATTTGGTCAACCGTTTAAAGTGTCGAAAATATAATGACCCTTTCCATAATCAGGTATTCAGCTCCTGAGGCTTCATGAGCAGCTGTAATATGGTGACGACATTGAATGTCCATTCAATGTTTTTCTTTTGGCCCTTGCAGCACAAAACTGACTGTCCCTGACATAGCAAATTCACTAACCCAAGTTCTTTGAGGACGAATCAAAGCAACAGGCGGGCATTATGTAAATGTGTAACATGGAGACGGATATAATAGAGTGCTGCGAGGATGACATATTTTTGTAAGGCAAAACCTGGAAGCGAGTTAGCAATTTAGCACTTTCGTTTTTTTTTAACAGGTCTGTGGTTAAATGCAACATACGTTTTATTCTACAACATAGAATACATCAGTAATACCATCTTTTAATTTTTTTTAAAGCTTTTAATTGTCTTGAAAAGGTTGCTAACAAGTGGCTAAAGACTACGAGGTTGTCTGGAACATTAAACATCATCACACAGAACAGAAAAACCAGGGTGAAGCTAACTTTAGGGTTATACATCAAAAATACACAACCCGTTCGAAATACATCACTGCAGCACTAGCAGGACTGCAAATGAGACGTTTCAGGCAAGTGTTTTCTGCTGAAGAGATTAACTTTTGTCAGGATTATGCTTTGTGTTTGTTTCGGTTCCTGTGACCTTGTTTTCAAGGCTGTCTTTCTCATTCAGTTCACCTGTTCTTAATTAATTAGCTCATTAGTTCCCTCATTTGTTCTGCTATATATACTCCCTGTTTGGTTCAGTTCTTTGTCTAGTCTTTTCATTGTTTAGTGGATGTGTTTGGTTGTTCTCCTTATGTTTTGCCTACGTGGATTTATGAAAGACTGTTAGACTTTGCCGCAATTTTACAGTTACTTACCGCAAAAAAGCCCAGTAAAATACCACTTATATTATTTACGGTTAACTACTGTAATATGCACTGCATTATGGGTATTTTTTATGAAATTTACAGTAACTTACTGTATATGGAATTTACAGTATGTTACTGTTTACGCAAAAGCAGTAGTGCTACTGTAAATGAAGAAGACAGATTTTTTTAAGTTTGTATATGCATATTGTATTTATGTTTTAGGCATATTAAAATATCATATGATAATGTTTTATATTTCCCCCCCCCCATCTTGTTCTGCAGATGAAAATCATGAATCTGCATTCTCATTTTTAAGCTATGCAAACACTGGATGTTTAAAAGTTAAATAAAATAAATAAATAAATAAAAACACGTGGATTGAAGGATTTAAAATGAGTTCTTAGTGAGAGACCAGAGTAATTTTTATATTAGCATTTTCTCCAATAACAAAAAAAAAAAAAAAAAAAAAATATATATATATATATATATATATATATATATATATATATATATATACAAAAATTCACAACTGGTTCCCATACAGGCAATATAAATGATATAAATGTATTTTTATTTTATTTTAAATTAATATAAACTTTATATATATAAACTTTGCTTACGCCTCACACAATTTAAATTGTTGCAAAGCCCGCGCAACAACCTGGCAGAATGTAAACTGAGGTTTGTGTGACGTCACGTGTCGAGTGCACGGACGTCCCTGCTGAGAGTGGATCGCTAGACGCCAGCTGGGTTTTCTTCTGAGGTAAGTACTTTTTACTGAACAAATTTATTTTATAAGTTACTTTTACAAAGTAAACCATTACCAATATCAATTAAATATTGCTAAAGTTATGAAGAAAATAAATAATAAAATCTAATAGGCTTTTAATAACAGCTCACAGGACAGTCTAATTTTCCTCGAAACTGCCGCTTTAATATCCCATTAAATGCTATAGAATTGACTGACTGCCTTTTCCAGTAGATGGACCCAATCTAATATTTACACAAACAAAGGTTTTCTGTCCTTTTTACGACCAGTTATGGCATATTTTACTCGTCAGTTAAATGTGTGGCGTTTTGAAGTAACGTTAGGCCTAGCGCGTTTTCTCAAAGGCACTCTCTCGCGCTCTCTCTGCCCCAGGCCCGGCTCATAATGGGGGTGCTATGCACCCTCAAACGCAAGCAAGAGATTGCTACTTTGATACTGTTACTTGATTATGCTATAATATATTGGCGAAACAGATTTGCCAAACCAAACGCTCCAGTGCATATTTGTGCTTACCGGTATTTGTTTTCGCGCTCTGGAGAACGCAGGAGTTTTTATTCAGTGACGAATTATGCAGGCTCGCGAAAACTCTCATTAACAAAGTGTAGACACGATGTAAGAGATGTGACAGCTACGTATAAATGCTGGATTCACTCTGCACAGGACCGAAATATGACATGTTAAAATAGTAAGGCATTTAAAGCAATGTAAAGGCAGACTAATTTAAAAATATTCACTGCAAAATATATTTTTTTATTCTATGCCAATTATTGGTAAAACTGTCATCTGATTGTGTAATTGATCAATCTAGCAGTCATCCTAGATCTGTTATTTATCATGTTCATAACATATAGTCATTTGCCAATAATCATTGCTGAAAAATAATGTTTCTTCTCTTTCTCTCTTTTCCCTGTGTCAACAGGAGCTAACTACAGCCCAAAGGCTCTTTTAAGAGCCTCAGCACTGAGCATCTTTGGCTTTGTAAGTATGTTTTGACTAACTATCAGATGCATTATGTGATTAACATATTGTAATGGAGAACTTGCAGCATAACTTTTTTTAGGAGCACTTGTGTGAATCAAGAAACATTTCTGATTATTTTCAGTTGTACACTTTTTTTTCAGGATTCTTTGAATAGAAAGTTCAAAAGAACAGCATTTATCTGAAATAGAAAGCACTACTGTTCAGTCAGTATTTTTTTATTATTATTATTTTTTTGGTTGTTGAATGAAATTAATACTTTAATTTGGCAAGGATGCATTAAATTGACTTAAAGTGACAGTAAAAACATTTGTAATGTTACAAAAGCTTTCTATTTCATATTTAAGTTTGAAGGGCCATAAAGATACTCAGTGTACCTTTAACGTAATTGTACATTCAGGCAATTAACAGAGTTCCCTAACAAGGGATGTGCAATAAAGCTATACTATTTAAACTAACTCGACTGGTAATAACTGCTGTTGCACAAGTTGATTCCTCGTCTGTCCATGAACAAATTTAGATTAAATAAACCCCACAACTCCAAACTCAACCATTTCTCACACATTTTCTCTGTTTTTTTGTTTTTCAGATCAGCCATCAGTGGTTTACCGGTATGGAGGCCAGTCAAGACCAACTGGGATGCTTTTTTTGCGTATTGTCATGATCCCTGCTTTGATTTGTTAAGAATTCAGTTCTCTTTTTGCATCCTCCTTTTGATTCTAAACTGAACTCAAATGGCACTGCGAATTGGGTAAGAGACAAACATAAATTACTTAATTGGGGAAATTGAGAGATGAAACCATGCTGATGACCTCTGTCTGTGGTGAAGTAGTGAGTTTGACGTGTAATTAAACTCAAGGTTCTGTGGGGTGCGGACTGGATCGATTCCATTCCTAGAGCTTCCGGACAAATCTTTGGGGTGCGGACTGATGGGGCAGTGAACCCGAGGTTACCCCGTGAGTCAGTCCTAGAGCTTCTCATGTAAGATTTTGGGGGGAAATCAGGTTTTTTGGATACGCTGATTTCTTAGGCGTGCCGCAAGAACACCACAGACACAGTGTAATCACCATGGGAAAATCTCAGAGTAAAACTGGGAGTTGTGAAAAATATAATACACCGGTGTATTGCCAGATGAGAAGTTAATTTATGTTTATGTATTATCTTTTTACTCTTTTAATTCATTTTATAACCGTACTGTACATCTTTTTAAATTGTTTTTATAACTATTTTAAAGTGCCACTATTATGCTATTTACTACTGAATTTTCTCATAATATACATTTGCACATCACCACATTTTTCAAAGATTCTTAAACGGCTCGTCAGATGAATCAATCTCTCTAAATCCCTCCTTTCCACATGCTACTGGCCAGACAGCTCAGTCTGTTGTGATTGGTTTACTGCGTACAGTGCGCATGTCTTAAACAAAAACACCCATTACCATAACAACATCAGCTGTCCTGAGGCTTCCTACATCGTAAACTAAACACAGTAACGAACAATGACATCGATTTTACCATATCAATCCGAACGCGAGTCCAATAATGAAACTCTGGAAGAACTAGTTATTCAACCCGAACCTCCATCATAAGGACGACTCAAGCAGGACGTTTCTCAGTGATACACTGCATTAATAGACACAGTTGTAGATAATCGTGGCCCACAAACTGATTAGCATAGTATTTAAAGGGTTAGTTTCAAGGGTTTGCGCATATGCTTCAGTTATTGTGTGCGAGAGTGATCTCAGGACTGGTGGGAGCATATTGTGGCGAGCTTTAACGAGAAGCAGTGGGTCCGAAATTTTAGGATGAGCAAGCCAACCTTTGATATGTTGTGTCAACGTTTGTTCACATTCCTCTCCTACGAAGACACAACGTTTCGACAGGCCATCCGTCCCTTTGCAGAAGCGCATCGGGGTTGCTCGTCATTAAACCGCGGAGAAGTAGCCTAATGCCTCAGAAAATCCGATCAGCCTGTTTACATGACAGTCGCATTGGCACATATCCGATTTATATCTGATTTATTTTCACATATGAATGAGGCCTGAAACCGATCGCGAAATATCTGAATGCATGTGTTTTTTCCCTGTTTGCACTGGCATAGAACACATCCGATCTGTGTCACATATGAGCAAAAAATCTGAATTGGGTTACAGTTCATTGTAAACGAGGCCTTAGAGCTGTTACACACTACATGAAAGGTCATTTTCAGAAATCCATAATAGGGGCACTTTAATTTTCTTTGCTTTTATTTTGTGATTATTTTAATTCCTTACTGTGTAAAGCACTTTTAATTTCCAAAGTGTATGACGTGCTATATGAATAAAACTGCCTTGCCTAATGTTGCATCACAATAAATAAATAAAATGGATGTAATTGATTGTGAGAGTGAATAAAGAATATGCTGATGTACATGGACTCAAGTCGCTTTTTTGGAATTTATTAAATTCAATAGCATTCATGTAAAATATAAATAATAAAATAGTGTAAAATGGGCATACTACTGTAAAATGAAATTGCGGTAAGGGCATCTTACTGTAAAATTTAATTGCGGTAAGGGCATCTTACTGTAAAATTTAATTGCGGTAAGGGCATCATACTGTAAAATGAAATTGCGGTAAGGGCATCTTACTGTAAAATGAAATTGCGGTAAGGGCATCATACCGTATAACACATTTACAGTAAGCTACTGTAAAGGGGAACTTACAGTAACTTACTGGCAATAGTGCTGCCAGTAAGTTACCGCAAAAATACGATAAAATGTCTAACAGTGGCTATTGATTCTGTGTTCTTCTTCGTTGTGAGCTCATTTATACTGTACAGCCATAGTGTGAGACCTTTGGTGTGGACTTTGTGCTTTGTAACAACATTCCTGGAATGCTTTTTGGCCAGTCAGATTTGAAGAAGTCTATAACTAACTGTTAGTATTACTTAATACACCCTAAACTTCACACCATACTTGATCTCCTGAGATCATCAAAATCATTTAGTGTGAAAACAGAAGAATAACTTGTATATAACTCGAATATCACCTCCATGCCCAGCTTAGCACAATGGCAGCTGAAATCACTGTGGGCTAAAAAAAAAAACATTCTCTTGACATAATAACCTCAAGCATATCTGCTTCCTCCAGTTGTGGCCGTCTTAGCATTCATGAGCAGTGAAACATTTTCCATGTCAATGAAAATGAAGGGCCTGGACATTTCATTGGAGGCCAAGCGTTAGTCTGAGCAGTACAGTAAGATAGAAGCCAGATTGGATCTTTGAAGTATACCATCAAGGGAAATTAGAAATCAGTGCCTGAAGTGATAGCACTTGGCTTAGGTCCTGACATAAAAAATGAATCACTTTCTACCCCCACACCAAATCTCCATTTGACTGAAGAGTGGGTGCTTTGCCCCTCTTTAAAAAAAAAATCCCTTTGATTCTCACACCTGCAAGAACCCTTCCCTCATCCACTTCAGTCAGGTAGCCATTCACTTTTCATGTGTTTTTGGCTCTAAAGTGCGGAGGAGAAACGATGTGGCATCTGAAAAACTATGATTGAGGGTTGCACTGCATGTCACTGCCAGGTTACTAAGTGCTGGTTTAATGGCCTACTCTAGTCAATAAGCATATTACCCACCTCCATGAAACAACAGAAGCCTCCTGCACAGAAAGGCTGATAATAACAAGCCGTGACAAAACACTAGAAAAGGGGGATACAACTCAACTACCTGTACAATTAACCAAAACAGGACCACTGCATTAACTGAAGACATTCAGGAAACTCAGTGTTGAAAACCTAAATGTGAGCTGCATAAAAAAAAAGCAAGTGCACATTTGCCTCCACAGCGCTAGAACAAAATGGGAACATTCTTTATCCTTAATCGATCCAAAGTATTGCCTTGAGCTACAGTCCGGGACACATCAGATCTAGCTTGATTTCCTTTCACTTCATCAAAAGGTCCTCCAACAATCATTTTCAAAGCGCCAGAAGAAGCTTCTGCTTATCGTGACACAAGAAACGCTTGTTGAGGAAAAAAAAAATCACTGATAAGTAGAAAAAGTAGTAAGTCAAAAACACATTAAACTTGAAAAAAGCCGTCACTCACATGACATCTCATATAGCAGCCACAACCATCCAATCAATTCCCCATGGACAAAATCAAGTTTTTTCTTGTTCAACAAGCTGTTTCACTTAGATATACATTTGGGAAGAAAAGACTGTCACAACTTCCAATTCATGCAGACAAAAAAATGAACAAAAAGCAAAAATTACTTAAGATTACTAAATTAAATCTGATTTTTTTAATTAATACATACTATAATTGTATATAAATAACTGCATCAAACTAAGGTCTTTGATGAAACAGAGGACATGGAAAACTTAATAAAAATAAAAACAATAATAAAAAGTACATTTCTTACATACATTAATAAGCCTTACAATGAAATTAGCATTTTTAGATAAGAATATCTTTGGAGTGGTACAGGTATGAATGATTTTTTTTCTTTTATTTGTAAATGTTACCAAACATGTCAGATTAGAGGAGTGTAGCACCTTGCAGGTGATGTTCAGTGAGAAACTAAAACCATGGCAACTAGACAAGGCTGACATCAATCATGCAGACTAAAATTAGCATCAGTCCAGATAGCAGGTGGGCGAGCTTGGGGGTGGATGAAACCCTCTATCCTTCCACCCAGCAAACTAAAGACACTTAGACAATGAGATCGGACATCTGTATCATCTCTTTAAATGAATTTCAAAGATCTCTTTATGCATGTTCCACAGGTCAGTTAAAACTGTTCATCTAGGCGCCTAACAGAGCCTCCTGGAGCTGACTATACTTCGATTAGAAACAACGATGTGGGAGGGAAATCAGAAACAGTCTCTGCTTTTATGCATACTTAAAGGCAGGGTAGGCGATTTGTTCCAGAAACATTTTTTGTAATACTGGTTGAAAGTCTCTTCACATCCTGATAGCAATCACTAAGTTAAGTGATCTAAATGTATTTATATTTATATAGTTTGCCAAAGCGAACTTTCTGGAAAAGTTCCCTACAGCTGGTTAACACCTTCATTGGTCCGTGGAGATTACGCAATAGGTAGGTGTGCATGGAGGCTTCGCATTCTTTCACGTGGAAATTTTTTATGGTTCATTTCTCCTGTTCAGTCCATTGAGGTCAGACATCCGTGAGTGAAAACAAAAACACTGGAGAGCTGCTTTATTTTGATGAAATGAGACTGACAGTTTTTCATGTTTAATACGGTAAAGCTGCTTGATTTTAAGAAACCTATTGTATGCTATATAAATAAATGTGACGTGACTTTACTAGAGTGCTGAATTGCAGAGCTCATGCAAACATCCATGTTGTTTTTCGTGTGCTTTATTAATAAAATAAATGCTTGCTGTTTTCTCAGGAACTATACGGTTATCCGGACCACACCTATTTGGGTAGAGTGGGTAGGGTTAGGTTAACCGTATAGTACATTTACGTGTGGTCACGTGTGGTCCGGATAACCGTATAGTACCTTTTCTCAATTTTGTTGTGGGTGTATTTTGATATTGAGAGGACATATTCATCGAACCGTCAGTTTCAGCAGTGTGGGCGGCCTCGGATGATGCTAATAGTATTTAAGCGCACGTATTTCGAACTTTGCTTTATCCCTAAACGAAGAACGAAAAAGAACTTTGCTGTGAGTAGCCTATATCGGGGCCTTAATGCCATCTCTCGTGACGTTAAAATATGCAGGTTTATTAGGCAAACAGAAATAAATAAGAGAGAAAGTATAGATAATACTGTAAATAAGTAACTAGAGTTTTACATTTTCTGGATGATGCAGATCAGTACTGGAAACTCTTGGAAGGAAACTCCCATCTAAATCTAGAAAAAAATTCCACTCACTTCTTAGCTTCAGGTGAACAAACTGTGCCATTGTAGCCTAATGTTCCATACAGGGTAAGAAAGACAGTGAAATACACATGGGGAGACAGAGAAATTTAGGGCCTAAGGCAATCTGAAGCTTTTTAAATGTTTATATCGATAGGTATTTACTTGCTAGTTATCTGGCAATACTACTCTGATACGAGAATCAGCTGATGCTCTCCATTAGAAGAAAACCAGAAAACCGTTGGCTGCATGTAAAATTTCCATCGTAATGCTCCCAAGGCCCTGATACATCTTATTCAGAGGACCAGCAGTAAGTTGCCAACAGATGTTGGCAGTGTGCAATTGTAATTTCATTAAGGAACTGCAAGACACACTCATTGAAAACATAGTATCATGGGAAATGCAGTGTAGTACTGTGATAAAAATACATGAACCATTAGAAAAGGTTTTGGATGAAATTCCCCTGCAACTGTGATGAGGTTACATTGTGAACTCTATGAAAGATGAGTCAATGTTACATGGAGACAGCAACGATGAATTCAGCCTATAGTCTAAGGTGTAGAAATCTTATTAATGATAGATTAATTAAATAAATCACACCCAGGTAAGACATAGTTTGGTAAATTTTATTTACAATTATTACTGAGTACGCTGCTTTTGTTCTAGATTAATTTTTCCCCCAGCAGAGAAATTGCTCAAATGCATAAAATAGATGCTACCAGAATATAACTAATGAGTGCTGCTTACTAACCATGCCATTTTAAATAAATTCTTAATGCATTTATCCTTAATTATCTTTCCCCATCAAAAAACAAAAAGGCACACAGATGACGTGGAATATTAACAGGATATTTTAGTCAGCAAACCCTTATATAACACATACTGCAGGAGAAACCTAGACAAGCAACAATAAAATAACATTTCTATTAATTACTATAAACACTTTTAGGACCATACAAATATTCGTTAACCAGCCAGAAATCATAAGAATCTTTCAATCAGTGATGATGAAAAAGACAGTGTATGATTTATCTTTTCAATGCATAGTTCATATTCAGGTACATGCACGTCCCTTTTGTACAAACAATTACTAATACTTTCAAATAAACATAACCTTAGGAATCTCACCCTCTCATAAGTAAAAAAGGAAGAATAGAAGCTCATTGAATTATCAAGGCTGGCTGAATCACTCAATGGTTATCACATCTCCAACACACTCTTTAGTGTTTACAGTTCCTTGTCTGAGATTGGTTCTTCCTCAATCTGCTGCAGTACTGTAAGATCACATGGATGTGGGCTGCCCAGCTAGAAAGAGAAAAAATATAGTCATAAAGAAGATCAGAAATCTCACTATATTGCACATATTGCAGAGATGCCTGGCCTACTTTTGAGTCGCACATAGCAGGAGTTACAATAGAGCTGTTGGTTTCGTATTCTGACTTCTGCTCCTGCTTCTGAGCCTCCCAAATCAGACCTGCAGTCAGAACACTGCAAACACAAGATGAAAGAACACATTGTTAGACAGTCAGAATCCTCAATGTAATGCCTTATCATACACTCACCTCCATCTAAGAGTGAGAGAGAGAATCCTAGCTTGAGGTCCAAGGCAGCAGCATAAGAGGATATGAAATTGTAGTAGTAACACCAGCCCAAAGGACCAGAAATAATATGGCAACAAGATTAGAAAGAGGACCATGCAGTGTGAATGAAAGGATGAGCAGAAATACATATGACTGGCATTTGGAGAATGTCGAGTATGTGCGAGGAATGATAAAGCTCTAGATGAGCCACATATGGCTGCTCTGAAGGTAAAGACAGGAATAAATTCAGAAGGGATTTTAAATAAGAATGAATTGCGCCCACTGATAGTGTTGCTTATTTACACGCACTTGTCTGTGCTGTTTTAGCACCAGATTCTCTACAGAAATGCAATTTACCATCTTGCAGGCCATTTTTTGTGTGCTAAATTATGGAAGATGCAGCAGATTACTGCAATCTGGAGTTCTTAACTGGGCCACTATGACAGTTAAATAGCACACAGAAAGTACGCTTGATTACACAACATTTTTGGATATGTCCATCATAACACTTTTCACCATCATTTGATCATCATTTGATGAATTACCCTTGCAAATTGTACACATACACAAATATGCCTTTTAAATACAACTTTATAATAGCACAATGTTTACTGCACCAGTCAAATAGTACTTAGAATTAGTGAATAAGGTGCAATTTATTGTTCTATTCTAATTTGCATATAAATGAGGCGTGTTTGCGCAACTTAGTTTTTATTTAAATATGCCACGGTGCAGTGCTAATCCAGCACATATAGCCGTAGACTATACAGGTGCTGGTCATACAATTAGAATATCATCAAAAAGTTGATTTATTTCAAGAATTCAACTTAATAGGTGAAACTAATATATTATATAGACTCATTACATGCAAATGAGATATTTCAAGCCTTTATTTGTTATAATTTTGATGATTATGGCTTACAGCTTGTGAAACCCACGAAATCAAAATCCCAGAAAATTAGACTACTACATGAAATCTCACAGTAATTACACAGTGATACCATGGTCATTGAACCAGGTTTTGGTTATTTTGGCAGTGTGGGCAGGTGCAAATCCTGCTGGAAAATGAAGTCAGCATCTCCATAAAGCTTGTCTGCTGAAGGAAGCACGACGGGCTCTGAAAATGTCCTGGTAGACGGCTGCGTTGAGTGGACAGCACAGTGGACCAACACCAGTCGATGACATGGCTCCCCAAACCAACACAGACTATGAAAACTTCACACTGGACTTCAGGCATCTTGGATTGTGTGCCTCTCCATTCTTCCTCCAGACTCTGGGACTTTGGTTTCCAAATGAGATGCAAAATTTGCTCTCATCAGAAAAGAGGACTTTGGTCCACTGTGCTTTATTAAATCCAGAGTCAACGCAGGCGTCGACCAGGACATTTTCAGAGCACTTCAAGCTTCCTTCATTTTACAGCAGGATTTGCACCTGCCCACACTGCCAAAAGAACCAAAACCTGGTTCAATGACCATGGTATTACTGTGTAATTACTGTGTGATTTCATGTAATATTAACATTTTCTGGGATTTTGATTTCGTGGGTTTCATAAGCTGTAAGCCATAATCATCAAAATTATAACAAATAAAGGCTTGAAATATCTCACTTTGCATGTAATGAGTCTATATAATATATTAGTTTCACCTGTTAAGTTGAATTCTTGAAATAAATGCCTTTTTGATGATATTCTAATTTTATGACCAGCACCTGTAGGTGGTTAGTGAATAAGACGTGTTTTTGTCATGGGATTCCAACATGGCAGAAATGGATTTGTGTAGTCCAGCTTTTTAAAAATCCCCATGGTTTCTTCTTGATGGTTTGTTTCCATTTGAGAGAAACAAATGACAGTCTTTTAGGAAAGAAAGGAAAGTCACAGGGCAGAGCTGTCAGTGCCGTTATCTACGAATCAGCTAGAGGTTTAGAATTGGCATTTTAAATCTCTGGGTTGACATTTTGATGGCTGAGTTTATATGTGCACACAACAACTGATTAGAGTAATCGAAAAGCAGGCAGGGAAGATTAGTCAGGTTAGTCACTGATGAAGCCAGGCTGGACCTGACCTCGGAGTAGCTGAAAGCTCACCTTGAAACAATTCAAATGAAAACAGAGCCCCAGGGACTCGATGATCATGGCTGCTCCTTTGCCCAGTGGAGTACTACAGAACGAACAGATTTTCCTGCCACTCACTGACCTAGATTACACAAAACATGATCTGAGGGCTAAGCAACAGACTTGCACACAGCCCATGGCTTATGTGGGGTCCAAACACATTTTGAAGACAACAAATATATGGGAGACACATGGGGATGGATGGATGGAATTGTTTAGGTCAGTGGTTATCAAATGGTTTTGCTTGACGAGCCAAACTGAACATCAAGTGGCAGCCCAACATAGTATCTAAACTGTTTATCATATAAAATGTCAACAAAAAAATCAAGGTGTGGTCACAACAAGTCACCATATTCATTTATTAGCCTATCACATAGAACAAGCACTGGGCCAAATTATATATTAACTGCTAAAAAAAAAAAAAAAAAAAAAGGATTTAGAAAAGCATTTTTAAAGCAACACCAAGGAACTTTTCCTCTTCGGTCACCCTACAGGTTGGAAGCGGAATTGTCCATTACCGCTGTCAAATAATTTCTCCGCCCGCAGCCTACTGTCGCACGCACGCACGCTCACTGTTTATCCAGCACCAGCTTTGGAATGAACGATGTCGACAGAAAAGGTAGAGTATGATTTCATGAAAGTTAAGTATGATGTATTGTGACATCAGAAACGAAAAAAATCTAAATAATGACTATTGTAACGCTTGACGTAAAGCAAGTCAAATTTGTAGTTTTCTAATGTCTCATTCGAACTACAGAAACGCAACCCGGTTTGGCAAACTTGCATAGTGTGGTTATATCAGATATAGGGCTGAAAAGCGAATCCAGAAGTGCCTTTCACCCTGTTACGACTTGATGAACCACTGATACGATTTTGGAAACATTATTTTAAGGTAAAAAAAGTGTTGCTTTAAAAGGATAGTTCAAAATGAAAATTCAGTCATCATTTACTCGCCCTCATGCTGGACGTAAATGGGAACCAAAACTGTTTAATTAACTATTTTATTTTGTCTTCCACAGAAGAAAGGAAATACAGATTTGGAATGACATGAGGGGGAGAAAATGATGACAATTTTCATTTTTAGGTGACCTATTACTTGTTTTTAGTATAAACGTCTAAAAATCCAACAAAAACAAAATAAGTATGTATTTTGTATTAATGCACTATGATGTTTTTTTTTTTTAACATGTCTTAATTTAAATAAATGTACAGTTTAATAGGATACATGGCCTTTTGATGTCAACAAAAAAAATGATGGATGTTTTACATTTTATTATTCTGCTGTCATCAATCCACCAGTTGAGAACCACTGTTTTAGAGTATTTAGAAACCAATAACAATTTCTTTTAGCGAGGAATACCTATTTCGTGGTGGAGCCCGAGGCTCTGGCTCTGGTGTGTTTGCGGATGGAGACCAGGATTGCCTTAGGGAGCTCATGGACTGAGAAGCCTCGAGAGTGGCAGACCCTGGACGTCCACTATGGTACGACGAGGAGCCAGAGAGGGCAGAATGAGGGCGGCTGTAGTCTGGTATGGACGAGGTGCTGTTAGATGTGCTCCATGATGATCTCCAGGAGGAATGGGGCATATCGAGGTTGTCAAGAGACTCGCCCCTGCAAGCAAAGTGAGTTTGTCAATGTTTGTAGCTCACAAGTAACATCAGTTGTATCTTTACAGGAGCACTCAGTCATTGTCTTCCTCAGTGTTTTCTTACAAAATAAGAAAAATTGGCATATACTAACCTCCTAATGGGAAGATCAACCGGTTCTTTGGCGGTGACACTGGCAGAGCTCTGCTGGCGAATCCAGCTGTTGTCTGTGTTCAAGGAAGTCTTCTTCTTCATTTCCTGAAGGATCTGCTGCCTTTCCAATTCAGCCCGAGATAGAGGATCTTTCTTATAGTCCCTGCTGACCTCACCCAGACCACCACTTGCTGCTCAGACAAAAAATTACAATTAATAACAATGTGACAAGTTGTAATTGGACAAACATCATGTAATTTCACATCAAGAGCAATCGATTTCAGATAATCTTCATATGATTATATATATATAGTGGGGTCTGAATGTCCACCGAAAGACCACAGTGAAAATCTGGGATTCAAAATATAATGTAAGCCTGGCAATAAAAAAAAAAGTCACAGACGCTCAGATGTTCTTGCTTCCACTAAAACTCAATATGAAGCTCTTTGGATCATCTCAAATCATGCTGAAGAACATGATCATCAGGTTTTTTTACATAAAGTTCATGCAGCTCGTGTTGCTATTATTAAAGCAAAACGAGAATAACCAAAATTAAGACATCCTTAAAAAAAATTTAACTTAGTATTTTTTTTGTTTGTTTTTTATTGATAATATACACAACCTTTCAAAAATCTGGGGTTTTTAAAAAATGTTTCAAAGAAGTCTCTTATGCTCACTAAGACTGCATTTATTTGATCAAAACAGAAATATAGTAATGTTGTTAAATATTATTACAATTTAAAATAACTATTCTATATTTTAATGTTTTAAAATGTGATCGACAAAGCTGAATTTTCAGCATCTTTACTCCAGTCTTCAGTGACACATGATCCTTCAGAAATCATTCTAATATGATGATTTGGTGCTCAAGAAACATTTCTTATTATTATCAAAGGTGAAAACAGCTGTGCTGTTCCTTTTGAGGAAACTGTAACATTTTTTTAAATGATTATAGAAAGTTCCAAAGAAAAGCATTTATTTGAAATAGAACATTTTAACAATGCATTCTTGCAAAATAAAATGTATAAGAAACTTATTGACCCCAAACTTTTAAATGGTAATGTAATATATATTAGATCATTTGAAAAAAAGTAATTCAATTAGAACAATTTAAAAATAGAAACATTTTCACTTATGGTCTCAGGCTGTTTGACCCCACTGTTTTTATATTAGAGTTTTTAATCAAATGCACACTGATCATGTGGACACAGACTCGATTACATTGATTTTGCTGACATTGCATCTGTCAAATTTGCAGCAAATAAGGCCAAGGTGATTGGTTGAGCTGATTGATTAGCGTGGGTCCGAGCCGCCCCACCTCTCTCTGGGTCTCTGTATTTCATGGCATTGAGGATGCTCCTCCTCTCAAGCTCTAGCTCACTTGCTGCCTGCTTTCTCTGGATCTGAGGGTTTTTCTTTCGCCTCAGTTCCTCCTCCAGCAGCCATCCTGCCAACCCCCTGTGTCTGCTGTACACACCTGCAGAGAGCCACAGACTCTACAGCACTGTACTGCCTGTGTGATTTAACTCCAGCCCTTACAACATGTGGCACACTGACAGCACGCTCTTCAGGAATGCTGTCTCAGCGGCTCCTCATTCGTCAAACCAACAATAGACACACATAAAGGGTTAGAGGAAAAGATAAAAGCTGCACTGACCTTTAATATCTGGTTTTGCAACCTCATCAAGTTCTGGAGTAGATTTGGAAATGGACCTGCAAACCGAACCGAAAGAGAATAAGATTACTCAGTCCGATAAACATTCAGATGAAAGATCTTATCAATGTATAACTCCTGTATGGACGCATAGCCTGAAAGCATTGCATTCATTTACAACTTTGTTAAATAAAAATGGTAGTGCAAACAGCAGAGTCCAATTTACCTGTGCGAGTAGGATAATTCAGGGTAAACATTGGTATAGCCAAAGGAGTCCACCTTACTGTGGCCAAACAGCAGAATCAGCACAGACAAGCAGATGGTCACACAGTCATGATTGGACAACATTAATAGAAGATAAATTAGTATGATTATTAATGCATGAGTAAAACACATACTAGGGCTGGGCAGTAGGACTAAAATCTTCAATCGTGGCATGAGTATCTTGTAGCACGGCAACAGCAACCATCACAATGTAGTTATTATTGCTGTAAAAATGTACCCCCTAAAATAATTGTATACTACTGATTTATTATACTACAGTGTTCAAAAGTTTGGGGTCAGTACATTGACTGTAAAAACTGTTACAAAAGATTTCAGTTACAAAAATGCTGTTACTTTTAATGTTATATTCATCGAAGAATCCTGAAACTTTTTCAGTGGGTTTTTTACAGTGTATTGAATAGGCTTCCTCATATTAAGTAATTTCACTATGTATTTTCGCATTATTCCATGTTTCTTCATTGCTCTAAATGTGTAAATAATGTAAAACAGTCATGCTCACTAACATATACATACAGTGTCTACCAATACATAGAATGTATTACAAATTTATAGAGTCATACCGCCCAGCCCTAACACAGACAATGTTAGTTTAGTCAGGTTACTTTGGTATTTAAAGCAGGACTAATACATGTATTTGTCAAGCATGCTATTCAATGCCATTCCTTGATGTTATTGTTCTGGAAGTAAAAAAACAAAACAAAAACGGATTAAACTGCATGCTTGAGAAAATGATACATTCATATTAGCA
Source organism: Scardinius erythrophthalmus (assembly GCF_964197995.2). Lineage (NCBI taxonomy): Eukaryota > Metazoa > Chordata > Actinopteri > Cypriniformes > Leuciscidae > Scardinius > Scardinius erythrophthalmus. Next base: position 22,314,909 of record NC_138226.1, on the reverse strand, counting down.
TGACACAGATAATGAAAGATGGGGCATACAATTAAAACAAGAGAAACCAATTAATGACTATTGAAACGCAGAAACTCACTCTTGATCCTGAAACCTCTTCTGCTCTTCCAGGTGCCTCCACTCCTCCTCTCTTCTCTTCCTCTCTTTTTCCTGAAGGAGGCGCTCTTCTTCTCTCTTCCTCCTCTGTTCCTCAAGGCGCTCTTGTTCTTTCGTCCTCCTACTCTCTTCCTCTAAACGCTGCCTCTCCTCTTCTCTTCTCTTCCTTTCTTCTTCTCTCTTCTTTTCCTCAAGACGCTGTTGTTCTTCTCGTTTTTTACTTTCTTCCTCTAACCGCAGCCTCTCTTCCTCTCTTTTTCTCCTCTCTTCCTCTAACCGCAGCCTCTCTTCCTCTCTTTTTCTCCTCGCTTCCTCTAACTGCAGCCGCTCTTCCTCTCTTTTTCTCTCCTCCTCTAAACGTAGCCTCTCCTCCTCTCTTTTCTTCCTTTCTTCCTCTTGCTGGGCCAATCTGGAGGCCTCTTGCTCTTCCCATGAAACAGTAGGTTGTCTGATGGAGGGAAGAGGGGAGTAGAGGTTGTGTCTGTTCAGCTCCATCTCCTGTTCAACAACAATCAAAGATTTGTTTGACAGTGACAATGACATACATGTATATACCCCCTTACAAAATCTAAAAAAAAAAAAAATTGTTTGCATGCCCTTATGGAGCTATATGAAATTACAGGCCTTTACATAAATTCCACAAGATAAAATAATAGGTTTTGTTTTGCTGGAAAATCACCAGATTATTTATATGAACTTTTGAAAAGTGTAATTTGTGTAAATGTAATTATTTTTATAAATTCTGTTATATTTCTTTTGGAATATACTTTCTCCCGTGAACATGGTCTAATTATTGCTGAGGCATCCATAAAATACTGACCTGCATACAACAATGGTTCACTGTAAATAAATGCACAACACAACACAACACAACACAACACAACACAACACAACACAACACAACACAACACAACACAACACAACAAACATAAAACATAAAACATAAAACATAAAACATAAAACATAACATACCTCCTCAAAATCTTTGGGGCCCTCTTTTGCAAGATCTTGCTGTGCCTTTCTCCACTCCTCATCAAGTTTTTCTTGGTCTTTTCTATACTTTTCCTGCACAAAGAGAACAAGAGAAAAACAGTTTGAGTTTGCATGATCAGCAGCACTATACATATCTCCTTCCAGAACTAGTTTCTACAACCTTAGGAACAAATAATCTCACAACTATTCATTTAAATGTTACATATTCTCTTTTACCCGACAACATAACCCATATTTAGGCCATAACTCTATAAAGCCCAACGGTTGAGCTCATATAATATTCACCTGCAGCAAAAACTCCTGCTCTTTCTGCCACTTCTCCTGACGCCTGCGCTCTTCTTCTGGGTCCCAGGACCAGCGTGTAGTGGATGTAGTGACGGAGGGCATAGGAAGCTACACACACAGAAAATGCTTTGAATTATTGGAGCCAACCATATCCCAGATATCCTTTACAATATCTTGGCTTTTTTTTTTTTTTTTTTTGCACCCAAACCCTATAATTCACTTATTATTAATTAATCAGATCATATACGTGTAAGCAACAGTTGTTGGATTAAAAGAAAACATTTAAACTCAACTTACATTTGATATTGCTGTATCAGATCCACCTGTAAAAAAGAGCTACAATTAGATGCTTCTTAGACAGTGTAGCCTACATTTAAAAAAAAAAAAAAAACCTTCATCATAGCATGAAGGGAACACATGAACAGCATTCCATCCCAATATCTGATAACATAAAATATATTAAAATAAGAAACCCATAACCCAACAGTACCATAAATAAATGTTAAATTAGAACCACATGCAGACTCGGATAAACAAACGCATGCAAAGACTTCAATAAACAAACCAAATGAAAAATGCAAAAACACATCTCGTAGATAAACACCTTTGGCCAGTCCCCATATGCAATGCCACATGCAGAAGCACTGGCTATTAGTAAAACTAAACCCCACATCCATGCCGAGCACAGCATGCACTATTTGCATTCACAACACAATACCAACACACTCCACACTGATTACTGATTTCTTTTCCTGAGCTGCTTCTACAATCAAGAATATACAGCAAGAATGACTTGAGTGTGTGAAGGTAAAACAGTCTCATATTCATATCTGTCTTATCCTAAATTCTTTCATTAATACCTGTGGGGAAAATCTCTGATGTTATATTAATATGGGACTGTAAGTAAGATATCAGCAAGATAAACTTTCCTTTTAAAGTACTTTCCTACTTTTATTTAAAGTGCTTTGTATGTTGGTATGGTCCTGACATGCTGTCTTTCAGAGGCCTCAGAGAATGACTAATGAAGATATATTTTAAAAACAATTTACAAACTCTTAAGTTTTGTTCGCACTGACAGCGTGAGAATCTTTTTGACGAATCAGTGGATCTGGATCACAAGTTTAATTAATGAATCGGATTTACAAATGATCCAGGTAAACTTACTGACTCTGATCTGTCAGTGGTTCACAGCCTATCGGAGAGAAGATTATCAGTGATTAATGATGGCAGAGTTGCCATTTTTAGATAAACTAGTTTGTTTTGTTCCTCTGCACTATTTACTCGCCAAATTTCCTCTACTTTTTAAAGTACTCTGGCTCCTGTAGACAGCATGTCAGCGCACAAGATGGAAGTGGACACTGCACACTCAACCCCCCTTTACCACAGAGGTAGACCAGAGAACTGACTGTGAGCCCTGCAGAGCCTGAGGGAAGAGCACAGAGGTTATGAGGGGCTTCTGCTAGAGAGAGGAGAGGAGGATGGCAGGATGAAGACTTAGCGGTTTACCCACAGACCCCGAAACACATAGCCTGAACGCATCAGCACTGCACTGATGCTGTTCTGTTACCTTGTTCAAAAAACTCTGATCTCCTTTTTAAGTTTTTCACAGAAATGGATTCAGATTCTACACGGGAGATAAAAATGTTAGAAGAAGATGAATTTGTCCTGGGGAAGTAGATTTAGCAATTCATTCTTAATCCACACTGCTTTCTTAAAAAAAAAAAAAAAAGTATGTGCATAGAATTTGGATAGCTGATCTCATTTTGACTAATCTTTATCACACTGTTTTAAGTTAATCAAAAACAAGCATTATTGTCAAGCTATTAAACAATCTCAGAACAAGATTCACAAATTTTCACACGCAAAAATGCGTTTATTAAAACAAGCATAGAACAAAAAAACGTAATATTAACAGACTATTTCCAAGCAATTAGCTGAAAAAATTATTTACCTTTATTATTCATATTCTCTGAATCCTCACGGAAACCACCATTTATTCCATTTGAACCATTATTCTGTGGAAAAAAGGTCATCGGTTTAGCATTATGAAAGAAGCTTTAAAATACATTCAAATACCAATTAAAAATTAAAGTGCCATGTATAGTAGGCGATTAATTAGTCTGCTCACATTGCCTGGCTGTGAGCTGACATTCACGGTTTTCACAACATTGTCCTTGGTTTGTTGGGATGTGAAATCCAGGTTGGTGTTGATGTATGACTCAGAGGGACCTAGAGGATCCAGACTGGTCAGATTGATGGTCTTATGGCTTTTAAATGGAAGGGAAGGTAGGTCTCTGCCCCAGTCTGATTGTGGCATGTCAACGAAACCATTCATTTCAAAAACACAGAATTAGCAAACTATGAAAACAGATGTACGACTACAAACAGACAGACAGATACTAAAAACTTAATGTGTCTGGTAAATACTTCTAAAATGTGGGGATGAAAGACAGACCACCTTCCCCTGCCATGCAGTCAGAATGAGCTCCACACACACCAGGTTTACCAACAAGCTTACAGATGCCCTCTGATCTGCCTTCAGTCACAAACTATAAGCCTGTTAGTAAACACTGAAAATATGAACCACTGAAAATATAAAGAACCACTTAATTTAGAAACTAAAATAATGCACTGTTTAGGAAAAATACAAACATACTACATATATACTGAAGAAACCATACCAGGGAAAGGTAGACAAAGGAATAGTTCACCCAAAAACGAAAACCAGTTATTTTATATAACTAAAATATGTGCTCCATATAAAATAAACTTAACTTAAATAAAACAAAAGACAATAAAAAGTTGGAATATAGTGCACAAAAGTCATATGGACTATTTTCATGGTACTTTATTGTAGTTTTGTTCTTTTTAGAGCTTGACAGTCCACTATACCTATTTTAAGCATATTTTAATAAAATTGTCTTTTTTTCTTTTCTTTTTTTTTTTTAAATCAAACACAAAAAACAGCAGCATACAGGTTTGGAAATATTGATAGCATTTACATTTTTTGAGTGAACTTTTCCTTTAAATGGGGAAAAAAAAACAGAAAAAAAAGAACATCAGCAACAAGAAAGCCAAACACACAACTGACAAGCATATACGAGATGAACATAGATGATACACACTATGTGTTGCTACTACAATAGATATATAGACTTTAACTACAGGGTCAACCAAGAACAGAGGATCTTAGTCTGCAATATATGTAGCAAAGGGTAACTATAAGAAGTCTGGCAATGTTTTTTTTTCTGTTGAAAGCTTTACCAAGGCTTGCTGTAGTCAGTGCTGCACTCGATGAGATGGCGGGGACTTACTATTCTTGCCGTGTCTGCGGATGTCCATAAGCAGACTTCCCTGCTGCAAGGCCTCCACCATACTGCTCTTCCACTCATTATAGCTCATGTCTGCCACCCGGTGCCCGTTCACCGCAAGGATCTCATCTCCAACCTTAACCTGACCGAGCTCCGCTGTGCTGCCTGCGTCGCACACATGCATTATACACAAAATAAATGTTCAAAACAATTATAGTAATGACAATGATGCCGAACTGTGATTTATATAACTAAACAATTTATTTTAGCATCTCAGACAATACATTTTGTTTCATGGACATTTTGTTCCATTGCTATCTTGGGCAACTAAAGGCTCATCAGATTTAACCTAGAAAAATATCTGCCCTATATACTGTAGCAGTACAGTACATGTGTGTTTTTTCTGAGTAGCAGACGTTCTCTGAAGCTGCAGGTAGAGCCTGTACTTTGTGCTTCATTAATTCACTGGGCAGCGCATGAGATCACTTTTGACATCACTTCTATTTCAGAGGACTTTAACAGTTTCTTTTACCTGGAACTACAGATTTGACACGGACCCCAGTGGAGTCCCAGTTGTTCAGGAAGCCAAAGTCCTGGCTACTGTTGGGTTTCTGGTTTAGGCTGATCCTCATCTCACTGTAGTCCACCTGGAAGACACAGACAGGTCAGCTATACACAGAAAGTGATTTCTGGTTTTCGGGAGTATCCCATTGAGATTTACTGAAAAAAAATTGAAATTACTTTGAGGAGCAGCAACATTGACATCCAAATTGTCATTAATCTACACAGAAGGCAACCCAGACCTATAAACTTTTTATCTGGATTTAGTCAGATTTACAGAATCTAAAGTGCTCATATGTCTGTCTCTGCATGTGAAATTTGCTTTTGCTTTAGAAAATGTAATGTTATTGTAATGTGTATTTGAGATTTGCTCTGGAGTGTCTTGCCTCAATTGGAGGGATGAGCGGGAATGAAGATTTAGGCTGAGGCAACACCTTGTTGATCGGAGGGACAGGAGACGGGGTTCTCTCCTCTGATCTCTCCTCTTCGTCACTGCTCTGCTTAGGGCTTTCCTGGGACATGTCCTCATCTTCTTTCACATACTGAGCATAGCGGTTGAAAACTGTAGGTTTCTTGAGGCTGTCTGTCTCTCCATTGGTGCGCTTAAGAGAGTCATCCATCTAAAAGGTTTGATGCCATATACTGTAAGTATTTTCAGAACCAATTTAAACTCTTCACTCTTTGAGATGTATTCATTACTTACAGTTATAGTGAATACAAGCAGAAGAGATCATGACTGATCATTTTAACCATGGGAAAAGTCAAACAGAGGAATAGAGGGCAACAGTCCAGTTCAGCTGGCTTGATTCTGGAAGTATTCAAATTAATTTTTTGCCCATAGGAATTTAAAAAAACGTGTCTGTTTAAGAGTTATAAACTGTTGGCTTCAACAAAAGCATTTCCCATCAATTATAACAATAGGCCTAATAGAACAAATATAACAACCTTGTCACACACAGTAGGTATTTAACAGTTTATAAGTTAACGTAAAAAATGTATGGAGAAAATTAATTTTTACTTCCAGAACCACTGCACTCTTTAATGACACTGTATGCTTTGCCCAAAAAAAAAAAAAATCTGGCTTCCACATTACAGTTTTATTCTAGTGTTGTAACTCAATTAGATTCTTTATAATTCATATGAGCTATAATTACACCAGAACTTCATTGTAAATCGATCGCACACTGCGGCAGGTAGCATAATGTTCTCAAAGACCTTCATTCATTACAAAAGAAAAACGCCATCATGATGTTTGAGAACAAACAGGGCCAACTCACCGTGAATGCTCTGGGAAGAGAGGTTATTCGGGTGGCCTGTGTGCCGAATGGCCTGGGCGTAACTACAGAGGTGAGTCTTGCGCTATCTGATCTCTGGTAGCTCCTGGGGAGGGAGGCAGAAACTTGATCCAACCCAGACTGCTTTGTATCCATTGAATTGGGCTCATACAATGAGCTAATGGTGCTGCTGTAGTTTTCAACTGGCTTAGTTTTGCTAATCGAGTCTGAGCTGTTGAGAACGCTGCTGGGTTTACTGACGCTGATGGGCTTGATCATGTTGGTGGGTTTAATCAGGCTGGTGTTGCTGTAGGAGAAAGCAGGAACTGGATCATCCAGAAGGTTTTGGGTTGTTGTTTTGCTCTCCTGAATGCTGTTATTCATTGTAAGTGGGATATCTGGGCTAGAGCGATCAGGTTTGGTTGGAAAATCTGGCTGACGCGATGCCAGGGTGCCAGCCACAGGTTCCTTTTCTCTCATAGATGGTATGGAGGGTAGTGAAGGTTTTTCCGTGGGGGCGTAAGGGGTGTCAATGGTGTAGCTACGTGCTGGCAGAGTTCTGCTTCGGGGTACAGGTTCTTCAAAGACATCATCAACGCTGGAGTTAAAGCTGTCCCTGGAGTTGCTTTGCTCACGGCTCTCTCTGAAAAGAAGCAGGAGGGAGGCAGGACAAGAACCGCGATTAGATTACACTTTTACAATGAGCAGACAACGGATCAGAGAAAGTAGAACACACTACACTCTCCGCACTAACAACAGACAACAGAATGTCAAAAAACAAAAAGTGACAGCAACATTTCATCATAGTTCACCACACACAATAACAGAAATAAAATACAATTAGGAAATTAAATAATAATTTAAATTAAACATTAAATTAAACATACAGTTTGGTACCGTTTAAGCTTTAGAGACACACACAACTACAGCTTGATTTGAAGGAATGTATGTTCACCTCTCATCATGCATTTCCTTCAAGGTCTTTGATTTCCTGGTGCCGCCTGAAGTGATCTGCTCGATCTGTTCTCTTTCTTCTTTCTTTTTCACTATGTCAGAATTCACACTCCTGCGCTTATTCTTCCACCTTGAAAGATCCTGCAGGGACGAGGAGAAAGACGCTCAGCCTCCATAACTGGAGCACAGGTGCTTATTCATAAGCAGTAACGGTAGGAGGGACAGTGCAGGGGAAGGGTGGAGAGATACGAGGACAGATTGAGGAGTGAGAGAGGACTAGATTTTGCCGGTGTCCTATTTTGCCTGTTTGGCTCCACCCGACTTCTTTTCCCGTGTGAATTAGAGGCCCGTATATGACCTAGATGCTGTATTGAAGCTCAGTCCAACCACATTCACACTACGAAGTATCACTGAACAGTTATAAACTATTTATTACTGATGTGACTCGAAGCAGTCAAGGTCCTTATGAGGACATCTTACTAGTCTCAACTTTCATTGAATCACAGGCCGAACATCTGCAGCAATGAATATCATCAATAACAAAACCATGTGATCTGATACTCACATCTTGCCACTTATCTTCATTCTCCTTAATCCGCATGCGCATCTTCTGCAGCTCTTCGAAGCGCAACTCCACCGCCGAGGTGCTGAGGTTCTTCTCACTATCAGTGATGTCACTCACTGATTTGCTCCTGTAAACATGTTTTTCAAAAACGTTAGTAGTCCAATTAATTCCTTAAGGAAAAAAAAGTAATGCATTAGGATGGAAAAAAGATTTAATGGAGTTAAGCCATTCAGCATTTTGATATGAATAAAAGTGTTTCAGCTCACATCAAGCAAGCATTAATAACAGAAATTTACAAGACAAAGTATTGAAGGGTTAGTAAAACAGCATGTCCTGAATATTATTCAAGCCACAATTAGTTATCATAATAGACAACTAACGAATTGGTTAATAATTTTCCATGAGTTGCTCATTCAATCACTTCCACTCATGTGACTTACCTGTGAGAGCACAATACGTCTGCATTGCAGAAGTACATCTGTGCTTCTCATGCTCTGGATCTTTCCAGAAGGACACGTTTGAACAGAGATTAAATTAGCCAGCAGTGTGCATATCTGTAGTCGACACGTTTTTTGCAGTGAAAGTTTTTTAGACAGCAGCCCATGGGGATCATAGCATTGAGTACATTGTGAGTGTCAGCGCTTAATATAGGGGAGGGCAGGGGCCTACACAGCAGCCGTGAACACACACAAAAACATGCCGTTACTGCACAAGGCCACAACTCACCCTTTACTATCAGAGCTTTTCTGGAACAGTCTAGAAACCAAAGAGAACCACAGCAACAAAAGTCATATTTTGGTGTGTTGATTGACCAATAAAGTAACATTCACTATTGTTCAAAGGTTTTGGGTCGGTAAGATTTTTTTGACAGAAGTCTTTTATGCTGACTAAGGCTGCATTTACTTGATAAAAAAAAAAACACCAAAAAAAAAAACACAGCAAAACAGTAATATTGTGAAATATTATTATAATTTAAAATAAATTATATTTATGTTCATATGTATAAAAATATAATTTATCCCTGTGATGGCAAAGCTGAATTTCCAGCAGCCAGTCTTCAGTGTCACATGATCCTTCAGAAATCTTTCTAACATGCTGATTTGATGATCAAGAAACATTTCTTGTTATTATCAATGTTGAAAACAGTTGTGCCCCTTCATATTATTGTGGACACTGATATTTTTTTCAGGATTCTTTGATGAATAGAAAGTACAAAAGATCAGCATTTATTTGAAATAGAAAATGTTTGTAACATTATAAATGTCTTTAATGCATCCTTGCAGACAAAAATAATTAACTTAAAATAAATCATGGTACTGACCCCAAACTTTCGAACGGTATTGTACATGTCATTAGCTTTAGCCACACCGCTCCAGCTATGATCAAGTGCATAATGATTATTTATTTTTTACAAAGTCATGCTTCAGCATTCAGTTAATTCACTGATTACAGACCTGGCTGTCTGACATTTAAAATGTGCAAACGTAATATTAACTGTCAGTTGTAACTTAGTTCGTTTCAGTTTAAGGTAGAATGACATCATTGGAAACTTGCAGAATTCCCCACCAATCCCAGTGCATTTGATCTTTTTAATGCCCTGACATTACATGGACTCTGATCAAATGCAATGTTGTACTTGGGGTTCAAGTGCTAGGCGTGTTTCCATGGTCACATAAGTGTAAGTTCCAGCTTTCACAGGATCACAAGGGTGTGGGGAATTTGGAGCTAGGGCGCATTGTAAGTTACTTCGTAAAGAGTGAATTTGTCTGACTGGATTATTTTTAGACATTGCTCAGGTTTTAAAATTCCACCACAGCTTAGCTGGATACACTCACACCTTATAAAGTCTGTTAGGACTTTGGGACTTAAACGAAAGTCAAAGCAGTTGAGTCTGTACTTGATGTATCAGTTTCTTAGATGCTTTCATGACCAAAACTTTCAGTCTTTTATTAAACACAAGCAAAATGCATTTCACAAGCAATTGGTCAGTCTCTCCAAAGTCAAACAAAGTGTATCTGTAATGTCACATTCTTTGGTGTTCCAGCTAATCAAAAATGCTTTTAATTTTATATAATTCAGTAAAGTAAGCCTAAGAAAATAGACTTTTGATTCATTAAACACTATAGGGAAATAACTAGAAGAATAACAAGAAAGTGCATTAAACTGTAAAACTATATGTGCTACAAACCAGTGTGCTTATGATTATGACAATAAATTAAAATAATATAACAAATACCAGTTTGTAGTATCAAGCAGCATAACTGACTGTTCTTGTACAGCTAAAATAATTGGAAGTGGCTGACAATGGAAGCCTTGCACATTCAAGAAAATAAGATAAGATAAAACACAACACATTTCAATGTTGAAAACCATTTTGACCTCATCACTTCATGCACAAACTTATCTAAATGAGTGCAAATTTTGAAGCTGGTCCAAAATTATTTTATAGAAAAACACTAAGAAAACCAAACATCTACCTGTTACAATCATTCTCATGCAATCAAAGTCAAACCCATGTCAGACTCACAAACATTTGCCATTGCCAGTCTAAGATCATAGTTAACACGAGAATGCGAAAAAGTACACCGCAGATGAGATCATGATGACAAGCGCACACAGGTATTTCTGCAGGCTCAGAAACCTAACCTCTCAACCATCAGCCTCTTCCTGTATCGCACACGGCTGGCCTCTCTGATGGCTTGCCATTTCTGCATATCTTCTTCATTGCAAGACAAAGAAACACTGGGAGATCCCCTTTTCTCCATCCCTTGGGTATTTAAAGCTTTTAGCTTCCTAAGTAGCATATCATCTGTTTTCAGGTGCTGCTCTGCTCCGTGTTTAATCTCGGACTTGGGCTTGTTCTGTCTGGGTTCAACTGGGCCAAACATTAGCTTGGCCTGCAGTTTTGGTGGCAAAGCCCATGTCTCTGGAATAGGAACAGGGTGGTAGTTATCAGGGGCCCCAGACAGAGGGTAATGACTGATTTGCTGTTGAGCCCTTCGAAAAACCACATCGTCTTTTTCAATGTCAGGATAAACGGATTCACCCTCATGGCGGGGCTGAATTACCACTGTGACTTCAGCCTCCGATCTGCGACGAGGCACCAGGAAGTTACCGTACTTCAACTGGGCCAGATCATCACTCGAGTGGAAAGTTTTTGTACGACGTGTAAACATATCGTCATTTTCCAAATCAGGCAGGATGTCGGCAGAAACGTTGTATGGGTCGTTAGGCTGTTCACGCCCAAGGAGGGGGCGCTTTTCACATTTTATGAGTCTGGGGCCAGAGGTGGGATCTGGTCTGGGCCAAAAATCAGGGGGCTTTGACTTAGAGAGCCCAGCACTCTGCTGAGCAACCGTGAGGTGTTGTGTCTGAGAACTGTGGGTGAATCAAAGGAGAAAAGAATAAAGAAAGGATTCAGAACATGCAAGGGGACAGTAAAAAAAAAAGAAGAAAGAGTAGAAATCAGTTAAGACCAGTTAACACGAATAGTGTATGCAGAAGGTTGCAGCTAACCATGCAATATATAAAGTAACAGCAGCATTATGCAGACTCATTTTGCTCTAAATTTTGGAAAAGCAGAAGTGTGAACGCTCTGCCTCAAAATATTAAAAGTTACTTCAAATTTAGATTTAATAAAAGTAGTTTTAAGAATTTTGATACACACCACCACTATAATCACAGAGGAATGATATCGTTGGAATCACTTTCAGATATATTTTTTTCCCAGCTGATGAATAATGAAAACATTGACAGTAATCACAATGTATCTTGCTTTAAAGAGCTTGAGCATTTAAAGCGGCAGACAACATAACTGCAGCACAAGCTTATAATAAACAGGACGTTATGGTGCGTTGGTGTGGGCGCTAATATAGTTATTTTTATAGCTCTCTGTAGTTATCGTTCTTGGTGTGAGCGGGCCTTTAAGCTCTAAAAATGCACCAAAAAATCTGTAAAATGGTCCATACAACTTGTTTGCAATATTCCACATTTTCTGAAGATATGATAGCTTTGTTTGAGGAACAGACCAAAATGTAGTTATTCACTGATGATATTACCCTTACGTCAGTTATGGCACATCATTCAAGAGCTCAAAGAGCATTAATTGAGTCAAATGAAATCAGTGTGTTTGTAAAGGAATTGATCAGTCAGATTTCCGAATCAGCTGTATTCATTGAAAAGATCAGACTCAAGAGAATGACTTGTTCAATGAACCCGAATTCAACTCACTGACTCGAATGAACAGCTTATTGGATGGCTATGTCTCCTCGCACAAATCATATAAAGCTTCAGAAAACTTGTAATGTTAGGCATGAGTCATTTGGACCTTCTCACCATTTCCATCACTTATGTGCACTTGTCTGATGAGATCATTAACATTCACAAAGATTATATAAAAAAAAAAAAAAACACTACTTATTAGTATGCATCAGTTGATAGATTTATTATAATATGTGGAGAAGCTGATCAGGGGAAGTGAGTGGATGTCCGGTCCTACTGCATATGGGGCTGTGATAAGGACCTGGGTGTGGAAGTGAGGCTGGACTGAGCGAGGCCTTCAGGTGCATGGAAGTGAGAGGGAGGGGGTTCAGACTGAGTGCGAGAGAAAGCAGGTAGAGAGAGCCAGGGATTGGCGTCATCATCTGATTCTTCAGAGGACGAACCTGACTTCTTGCGACTGGAAAATGTGAGGTGAAAGAGCACAGAGAAAGAAAATGGAGAAAAGTTAGTAACCATCACCAGAAAGAAGACAGGAGGTAACAGAAGCCTTAGCAACAAAGTAAATAAGTAAAAAAGAAACCTCAGGGTTTACAGTGGCATCCAATAAATTTGTACATTTAAGCAACGCTTAAAAATATATGAAAGTATGAGCAAAACAGATGTACTGCTCAAAATCAAGATAAAAATGTCTAAAAAAATTTGGACATCTGTACTGATTTGTCAAATTTTATGAAATGTCCATCTAACAGGTAAAAGACAGTTTGTTTGTATAATATATTATGCACTTTACGTTTTTGGAGCCACTGGATAGCCAAACATGTCAGAGAATTATAAATTATTATTTGAAAAACAGCTGATCAATAGGGCTTAGAATTGAAAACAGGTTCTTAGTCAGATTTCATTAAAAATAATTAAGTTTAATAATTAAGTAAGTGTAATTTTATTTTTCCATTTTAATTTCCAAATTACTTTAATGGACAGTTGCCAATTATAATAAATATGGGACAGCTGATTTATGTAAATATTTTTTTGGAATATCAAGCATGTCTTGAAAAATGGAGTATTCCTGGAGGTAGGGATAGGGTTATTTTTATTTATTAGAATTATTTATGTTCTTTTCTTAATTTATGTTCTTTTATTTTTTTTGCCTCAGTACTGGACAGACCTGAAACCTTGGATCTTCCTGTACCAAGGGCGGCGCTGGGAGCCCAGTTTGATCTTCTTCACATGTGTATCCTCCTCAGGTGTCCAGAACTTGGGCAGAAATTTATCAAAAGGCACTGTGGCAGATGTTTGTGGCATCAGGCCTACTTTACGGGCATAAAGGTCATCCTGAACAGGATCAGCATAGCCAAACTCATCCTCCTCTTCTTCAGAGTCATCGTAAATGCAGGCATCAGCGGATACAGGCCTCCTGTAAGTCCTCTGAAGAGGCTGTGACTGACCGCTGCTCAAAAGACAGCCATTTGTGTTACATACCACCAATGATCAATGCACATCAAACCATCCATGGTTATCAAGCACACCAAACCAAATGAAAATCAAACATTGAAAACAAAATGTTGTTTCAAAAAGTCCACGCTATGGGTTGAAAATCAAGCGAAATAATGACATCACAGCAACTCAAAACCAAACTTCGAAGGTTTCTGGAGAAGACCCAGAGTTAACACTGATAAAATAGCAAACAGATGCGTGTCAAAGAAGCCAGTTTCTGACCTGAGATGGGTCAATGAATGCCGGGGCACATTACTGACAGCCACCTGTGGCCTGGTGGTACACGAGACAGCAGCTCCCTCCAGCGGGCTCATGGGTAAGGCAAAGTTGGTCGGAGCGACAGGGGACGGCCTGTGAAATCTACGGCTAGCGAGGTCATCTAGAACCATGTCGGGATCCGGTCGATCTGTATCTGAATCACTGCTCTCATACTCATAAGCCAAAGACTGGTGGGCAGTTGTCTGGGATTTCGACTCGGTGATGGATGAAGGGTCTGAACCAGCCCTCTCATGACTGGGACACACCACCAATGATGGTCACGAAAGCACAAAATGCCAAGAAATAGTGGGAATAATAAGCACCGGCATTCAAACATCGAGAATGTTTCATAGCTAACATCTCAACCTACAAAGGAGGAATATAATGATAAACAATTCTAGGAAGCAAAGCAAATGATCAAGAGACAAATTTTGAGAATTGTTTTGAGAAAAGTTCACATTCAGATCTTTTGATGGCAGGTATCAGAGCACAATGTGAGACATTGTTGAGATATTTTTTGAAACTCTAGAAGAGACAGATTTAAGATTACTAGGGTCTTTTGTCTGGAGAAAAATCTGAAAAGCTGGAGACAAAAAAAGTCTCCTTTTGCTCTCTTTTTAATTTTATTGCTGCCTAGGAGAAACTACTGAGACCTCATTTGTGACTTTTCAATTCTGTGGGTGTTTTCCTCAAAGAAAAAAAAAAAAAAAACATTTTTCTTCGGCAAGCATGGTCTGTATTACATCATAAATCAATGATCAGATGGTCACCTTTCACCAGAGTAGGTGAATATACCATCCCATGAAAACCCCCATCGAATCTTTAGAGTGTAGACTTGCATTACCTAGTAAAAGTGCCGTCATCTTCTGTGAACATAGGGCTAGCCCAGCTTCTTCTGTTGTCTTCATTTCGCTCTGCACGTTTCTTGCGTAATGGTGCTGGAACATAGCCTGACTGCTTATCCTTTGATGGCAGGAACTGATTGAACGGAGTGGTGGTCTTAGGTGTTAAGACCAATGAACGGCGGTATTCCTTATTTTCTGACATCATGAAGCTCAGATCTGCTTCGGGGTCACTAACACAACCTGGAGAAACAGCACAGAGAGCCAGGAGTGTGAGTGTATAAACACGCACATGCACACATGATTGTTATTCTTTCCTGGTGGGGACTTTCCATTGACTTTTATTGTTTTTATACTGAGCTAATGATGTTTTCTAATCCATAACCCTGAACCTTATAGAAAGTAACAGAATAATCTTTTTGAATTTTTTTGTTTTGTATTGAGACATTAGCCTATTTTGTATTTTTACAAAGCTGATTTTTTTTATTTTTCTATTGGTCCCCATAGGTGAATTCACACTTTATTATGCTAGGAGACAAAATTTTATCCACACAATATATGCAGTGCAAAAATTTGTTTTCTTCATTAGAATTTAGATTTTTCTTATTTTACACACAAATCTCACAAAATTTAAAGCAAGAAAACTCTATGCTGATGGATTAAGAGAATACATGTAATTCATATAATATAATACTGTTCAAAAGTTTGGTGGCAGTAAGATTTAAAAAAATATATATACATTTTTATTCAACAAAACTGCATTGAATTGATCAAAGGTGTCAGTAAAGAATTTTTACTTAGAAATAAATATATTTCAAATAGAAAACATTTTTACACAAAAATATTAAGGAGCACAATTGTGATAATACATGTTTATTGTGCAGAAAATCAGCATATTAGAATGATTTCTGAAGGATCATGTGACACTGAAGACAGTAATGATGCTGAAAATTCAACTTTGCCATCACAGGAACAAATTGCATTTTACATTTATTAAAAAATAGAAAATGGTTATTTTAAATTATTATAATATTTCACAATACTACTGTTTTTACAGTATTTTTACAGTACTGTTTTTACAGCCTTTGTGAGCATTAGAGACTTCTTTCAAAAGCATTATAAAATCTGACCGACCCCAAACTTTTGAATGGAATTCTCTGAAAATGTCTTTATCATCCTAATACATATTTACACAATTTCTATTGTTGTAAATATTTTACACGGAAAGACGACAGCTTTTTTGAACACACTTCTCTGTAGTAAACATGATAGTGGGATGCGTCTGACTCATTGGCAGGTCAGTGGGGAATAAGAAAAAAAATGTCTCACTGGGGTGAACGTGTAGACAGTCCAGCACAGTAATTATATCAGCAGCTAATTACATCAGCACCTTCCTTATGATCTGCAATTGAGCCCCTGGGACCATGACCGAGTAAAAAGATGCTAATGTCATTGAAACGCAAACATGTAGAAGAGAATGAATTGATGGGAGTTTGCACTTTCCATCAAAACGGTATCTGCTGACCGTCACAGACAGCAAAATATAGTTCATGAAAGCATTAAAAGGTATAGTTCGAATACCACTAGAGGGCACCAGGCATTTGTTTTGACAAGCAAGAGTTCACTCCAGAATTAAAATTTCCTGATAATTTACTCTCCCCAATGTCATCCAAGATGTTCATGTCTTTCTTTCTTCAGTCGAAAAGAAATTAAGGTTTTTGAGGAAACATTCCAGGATTTTTCTCCATATAGTGGACTTCAACAGGGACAAATGGGTTGAAGGTCCAAATGGCAGTTTCAATGAAGCTTCAAAGGGCTCTACACGATCCCAGCTAAGGAATAACGGTCTTTTCTAGCAAAACGAAATGTCATTTTCAAAAAAAACAAATTGTCAATGTATACTTTATCATCTTGCACTAGCTCTGCAATGCGCCACACATTACGTAATCAGGTTGGAAAGGTCACGCGTGTTCCGGTTCAAAAAGGTAGGGTAGGGCGAAAAACTCCATCTCATTTTCTCCTCCAACTTCAAAATCGTCTGACATCGTTGTTTTACCTTTTTTTTTGTAAAGGGTGAAAAGTCTTTGCACATTCGCTTTGTAAACACACCTTTCCAACGTGACCTTTCCAACGTGATCACATAATGCGTAAAGTCGTGGACGTGCAAGATGAGCATTTGTTTTTAAAAAGTATATACATTTTAATTTTTTTAAGACCGATCGTTTCGCTAGATAAGACCCTTATTCCTCGGCTGGGATCATATACAGCCCTTTGAAGCTGCACTGAAACTGCAATTTGGACCCTATTGAAGTCCACTATATGGAGAAAATCCTGGAATGTTTTCCTCAAAAACCTTAATTTCTTTTCGACTAAAGAAAGACAGACAAGAACATCTTGGATGACATGGGGGTGAGTAAATTATCAGGACATTTTAATTCTGGAGTGAACTAATCCTTTAATTAATTAATTAACTACATTTCAGCCAAAGCTATCTGTGGTCAGGTTTTTAAACTTGACTGCATATTTTTCTTGCAGTGGTGGAGTGTTTTGTTTAAAAAGACACAAAATGAGATATCCACCTCCACCTTTCGTACAACTACTCATCTCTGACTCTCAAGTCAAGCTAGAATGCACAAGAGTGACTTCAGAGATTGAAGAGTCTTACCCTCGCTGCTTCCTTTGAGTGTAGCGTCTGAGGATGTGCTGAAAGTTCTGGAGCCCAGCGAGTCGAGGCTGTCTAGAGAGTCTTCTCTCCTGTGTCCGGCCCGTAGCGGGAAGAGCTCTTCTTTCTCTGAG
This sequence comes from Scardinius erythrophthalmus, assembly GCF_964197995.2. Lineage (NCBI taxonomy): Eukaryota > Metazoa > Chordata > Actinopteri > Cypriniformes > Leuciscidae > Scardinius > Scardinius erythrophthalmus. The sequence continues at coordinate 22,297,259 of NC_138226.1, read as the reverse complement.
TACCAGCTATCTCTACAAGTGCTGTTTCGTGCACTGCCCCGCAGTGATGTGCAATCCTCTAGTGCCTGTCGAGCACAAGGGTGTGAGTGTGAGGGAGACAGGCCGACACACAGCATGCACAAGGGAACAACACAAACAACAAACACAGCATACAGCCTCCATCAGTGCATAAACAGTCTTGCTCGTGAGAATTTGCCGTCTCTTTTCTAATGAAAGTAATACTTTTGAAAGTGTTCAAACTGTGTTTTTTTTACACAGATGATTATGATTACACTGCACAGGTGTAAACTTAAATGGCAGGTTTTAATGGCAATTTTTTATGTCACTTAAAAGGATAGAATAAGCATGGTCAAATTCATATTGAGAAAAAAAAAACCCTTCAAAATGATTTTGAAGGGTTTTTTTTTTTCTCAATATGTAATGGTCAACAGTATCAATGCAATCAGGTGAATTAATTGCTATTGGCTGACTGTGTTTCATACCATGAGACTAGTATGGTGCATTCTTAGCAAGATATTTCAAATTCCAGAATGGATGTAAAATGAGATTTTCTGTACATGGTCAGCTAGTCTAGAAGAATCCACAATATTCACGCACTCCTGTATACACAGTAACATCTAAGTGTAAATACTACAGCAAATACTGCATAATCTTACCTTATATAGTGCTGTGCCAAGTAATTCCTCAAAAGCCTTTAGTTTTAGGTAAGGTCCATTGTAAAAAGGATCAGCATGTGCCTTTCTGCCCAGCCAATATATGGTGATCAGAACCTGTGAGACACAACTGTATTAGTACATATTGCAACAAAGTTGTATATGTCAATAAACCATGCATGCCAATATATCAACAAGAACTAGATAAATCACATTGTACAATTTTAAGATATTATATACACTGGCCCTAAAAGTATTGAACTTTTTTTTTTTAATACCCTTTTTTGAGAAGTTTCCTAATTACTCGAGTGGTCATTTTAGTTTTTTATACATAAAATCAGTTCACTGTTTATATATTCTTTACAATTAGGACAAACATATAAAAAAAAAAAAAAAACAAGACAAGACATCTATTATATTATATTATATTATATTATATTATATTATATTATATTATATTATATTATATTATATTATATTATATTATATTATATTTAAAAATAGATGTCTTGATCAGTGTATTTGAGCTTTAGATGAAGTGTCTTGAAATGTTACTATGACATACCGCTACTGTGATACTTTAAGAAATAAACAGACAAACACAAACCGCAATATGTGAGCTGTTAAGCAAGCATTTTATCTGACACCACAGGAATGAAGCAAAGACTCCGAAAGCTCACAGCATATTTCAATTGAGCAAATTAGGGGATAAACACGATTTTACATTTACCCAAATAATTCAGCATTAGCACTTACATTTTTGAGCCTCCTGCTGCTCTCCTGGCGTCTGTAGGGGAGAAGAGGTGTTTGGTTAATCACTCACAGTCTGGGAAAAGGACAATAAAAGAACAGTGTTTTGGGTTTCTGTGTGCCCTAGTGAATGAGCTAGAAAGTGAGAGCACAATCCCATCAGGCCGGCTCCCAGCAGCTCTATTCAAAAGGATACAAACTGAAAACACGTTCACTCAAACACATTGACAAACACCGCGACATAGGGACGGTTGACAGCAGATATAAAGACCAGAAAACCAACAGCCAAAGAACCCTACTCACACAAGCTCCACTCTAAATTGACAATATATTTTATTTTATAAATGCAACAAGCAAAATAAGCAGAAAAATAAATAAAGATACTGTATATGTACTGTGTATGTTCTACTTTTATGTCACAATCTTGTCCTTGACTGGTTATATATGAGCACTGTCACCTAAGGTTAAAACCAAATAGGATCACTATAAAAATACCACATTCATTGATGTAAAACATGGCATGTTGAACTTAAGATTCCTGACATCCTTTTGTTGCATGTAAAGTGAGGTACTGTATTTCTTGCTGATGTTTCGACCAAAAGATTATAATACTTGAGCCATTAGTTATTGGAACTGGAGGGCCCCTTAAGAGCCCGCCTAAATAGGGCACTGTACTACAATATAATGAAATAGTAGTTTATTGATATGATACACTAAATTATTATGTATACATGCAGGGAATTAAGATATAATCTACAACAATAATAATCATTATCTTCGTCATCATTACTATTTTTAATACATTACTTAAGAAAAATAGACACAAAGCTTTTAAATGGATATGTGAATGGAGAAATATGCTTTTTTTGTGTGTCCAGAGTGCATATTAAAGGCATATATCAGCAGGATAGGCAAATAGGCCCAGGCTAACTATCCAAAATTTGACTCCTTTTGTCTTGCTTTTGTTATTCCGTAACAAAAATAACAAAGTTCCTGTTCCAGTTATAATGATTCAATGTTTGTGGCCTACATTACTGTTTTACAAAACTCATTGCCACAGTCTTATTTTTACTCTCATTATCACATGACACAATTTAATGTTTTGATATTAACATGTACAGTAAACATCATGTGGCCCTCATCCACATATGCCCCATTTTCCTAGAGATATAGGTAATATACCAGTACAGTAGCTCAGGCCTAGACCGTACATTTTAGAATTTTGAGACCCAAGAGTATTTAAAGTCACCACGAAATCAAAATGAGCAGTATTTATTAGAAATTATTTGTCCTTGCATGTCATTGTTTTACAAGAATTTTTTTAATTCAAAATTACTTTCAATGACACCTCTCTGATGACGTGTTTACTGGCACAAGGGCGGGACAACCTGTAACTCATATGACATCACAGCAGTAGCAAACCACAACAATCTAACAATCCAATCAATTTCCAATGGACTTTAGTGACACTGGTCCAACTGTTACTTACAGTACTAACAATACACTTTCAGAATACAAATACATTTTTAGCTGTGACAGCCATGATGAAAGATTTATGACATAAGCAAAAGAGTTCAACAGCTGAGAGGTTGAAGAGTGATTATGCTAGTCAGCAACCTGTGTTTTTCAAGCTGGTGAACCTGTATGACATGTTCAACTAGCTGAATGAAGGCGTTCCCTGCTCACGATAACAGCAATTTATTGCTCCAATAAAAGTTGCAAAAAAAAAAAAAGTCTGTCTGCCATCAGAACAAAGTCCACATTTATAAAGCTGTTTGAAAAAAAGAAAAAAAAGTCAAGAACATTCTAATGCTTGTTACCTAATGATAATTCATGATCCCTGAAGAAGCCAAAGGACTCTTTGTTGGGGTGAGAAGAGAGGGAAGGAAATTATTTTATTTTGGGAACCTCTAGGGTGTATTTTGATCAGCTGTTCACTCACATGAATATGAGGCATTTATTTATCAGAAAAAAAAAAAAAAAAAAAACCTTGAGAGAATGTACGAATCTTGAAAGGGAAAGCTAAATCAGCAAAATCAACATTTATGATCCAATCTGATTAAAGAGAAAGTTCATCCAAAAATGAAAATTGTGTTATAATTTACTCACTCTCATGTTGTCATAAACTCCTTAAACCTTGCAAAATGCAAAAGAAGAAATTTTGAAAAATTTACTGGCCCTCTTTTCCTTGCAATTACAATGAACCGGGACTTAAACTTTCAAACATCAAGGATGCAAAGACACCATAAAAGGTATATGTGAAAAGGTATCATAAAAGTAGTCAGTTACATTTCAATTCTGGTTTTATTCCTCACAAAAAGCTTGTAAGACATGCAGTAAAGCACATGAGTAGCACAGACCACTTTTCTAATACTTTTATGGTGCTTTATGGTGCTATTGTGTTCCAGATGAGTAATAAATATTAATGGGATTTTCTTTTTTGGGTGACCTAACCCATATCCAACTAGTGCATTTATGTTTAACAGCCGCTCTTGCCACTCTTAATTCTCCATCCTTTAGTAAGAGAACTGTGGCTGGAACATTCCAATTACAACAGCAAATTTTTCTACTCAAAACACTGTCAGACATAATCAGAGCACAAATGCTTTTCAATAGGGTCTCTATTCACACATCAGGCTTTAAATGCTTTGAACTAATGTGTCTAAACAAGTACAAGACTGCGTTAAATTGATTATAATCACCCGTCTGTTCCCAAGGCAAAAAATGTTGTTTATGTTAATGACCATTTGTGAGAATATAATGTTTGCACTGTTACATTCTCACAAAAGGCGACATCAACCTGCTGCATTCTTTAATATTCATGTGTAATGGACTCAGAAATTAAAGTTACATTCCCCAAAACTGTGTTCTGGCCGTTTTAGGGCCTAAATATACTGTCTAAGCAGGTCAATGTCATAAGTATTGTACCAGTCCGTGGGAAAGTCACAGTTATAATTAGGATTTGTCTCTCTAGAAACCAAACCATTTCTGTATGTGTGATTGAGTTGGAACATTTTAAAATAAAACACAATGGAAGTTTCTAAATGGCACTGTGCTGTTTCCCTCCAAACAATGTCCAAACCACAGTGGCTCACTGTTGTGAGTGAAAAAGTGGGATAGTCTATAACAGAGATAGAATATCACCTACACATAATGTAAAATACTTGCACATGGACACAAGTCTAGCCTTCAGTTACACAATATCCACGTCATATTTCTGGATTTTTAAGTCGTACATCCGTCCTCTATTTCGAAATACTTTTAGTCCATAAAAGGCCAGCCAAACCCTTTTGGGAAATGCAATAAAATGACAGTGACAATGGACGGGCAGGTTCATTACACATCAACACCCCTCATTTATAAAGTGGGTGTGTGTGCATAGCTAGGAGAGTAAGACCTCACAGACCTTTTTTTTAGTAACATTCAGCGGGTAAAGAATGTTCCTGGTTTTATGTACGAATGCCACTAATTAGTCATGCCAGCTTGCATCAATCATTCTTTGTGTTTTTACTCAGCTCTATGATACAACACATACATTTAAATGGAGGCATTGGCTGTGATTTATTTAATGTCTCCCAAAAGGCTTGTTACATTCTTATCCAATTCACCAGCTATAATCCACAAGTAAAACACTGTAAGGAATAATTTTCACTAGTCGGATGAGCGAGTGTTGCACAAATGCAGCTCTTGTTTGTCTGCTTATGGTATGGACAATTGAGCAATTCACAATATACCAGTGTCCCTGTCATAATGACCACTGATGCCATCCAGTGCCACACACCATTGAGCAAATGACATATTCATTCTCCCACAGCACTTATAATGAAAACATTATATTACAATTCACAACACTGTAGAAAAGTGGATATTTTAAATAATATAAACAAACAGTCCACCAATAGTACTTTTTACTGACCTAAACAGACTTGCACTACCGTTCAAAAGTTTGTGGTAGATAAGATAATTTAATGCTTTTGAAAGAAATGTAATTCCTGTGATGGCAAAGCTGTATTTTCAGATACTTCTGAGTCTTCATAGTCACAAGATCCTTCAGAAATCACTTTAACATGATGATTTTCTGCTCAAGAAACTTGTCTTATTATTATTATCGATGTTAAAAACAGCTGTGCTCCTTAATATTTTTGTGGAAATATTTGTTTTTCCAGAATTTGTTTAATGAATGTCAAAAGAGCAGAATTTATATGAAACAATTTTTGCAACTTTATAAATGTCACGTACTGACCCCAAACCAAATCTAATCTAAATGTATTCATAAAGCACAATAAAAACAACAGTAGTTGACCAGCGCTGTACAAAACCTTGATAAAAAAAGAAGAATAAATATAAACAATTTAGACCGCAATGCTATGAGGAGGAGGAGAGTACCAAAACACTGATAGGTGATGGATCCTTATAATCTAGGGACAGTTATAAGCCTAGGTAAAAAGACAAGTTTTTAACTTGGATTTAAATTCAGATTCTGAAGAGGTTAATCTGAGGGAAACCGGAAGACTGTTCCACAGTTTCGGCCCAATAATAGAAAAGGCACGGTCACCCTTCGACTTTAATCTGGATCTCGGGACCCTCAACACTCTTTGCTCAGAAGACCTCAGAGATCTAACTGTTGAATTTGGATTTAAAAGATCACAGAAATATTCAGGAGCCATTCCACTCAGAGCTTTAAAGATTTTTTGTGTGAAAAAAGCACACACAAAAAAATAAGTTAAATTATTAACTCAAGAGTAAATGCAAAGAGCATAAGAGAGAGGAGATGTGATCAAATTTGTGGTGTGCCAGTCAGAAGTCAGGTAGCTGCATTTTGAACCATCTGAAGATGATTCATATTTGATTACTTATTCCAATATAGATGGAGTTACAATAATCAAGCTGTGATGATTGTCGATAATGATGAACAGTAGTGTATTTAAATCTAATAAGGAGGAGTACATTCAGCACATCCATTTTCAAATATTTTACAATAACCAGCTTAAAGTATGCAGCAGCCAACGTCAGAGTACATTTGCATGTACTAGGAGAACTGCTTTAAAAGTGATTTCGGTCAATCAGTTTGGTGCTTGGGCATGAGATGATGGCATCTGCGGTCAATAAGAACAATACTGGCACACTCTGCCACACTGTATTGCTGCTAAAAAAAAACCTCTGAAACAGATACAGAATAGGGCTGGGTGATAAAACAGTATCGGTATTTACTATTTATCGACGGTACACCACTATCGGTAACGATATACTTTTTTTTTTTTTATATATATAGCACTCGATATTTTCATTAAAATGCGTGCGCATCGCCCATAGATCTTAAACAGCCTATCAGATGTTTTGATAAATCAGCGTGCTACCATTGACAAGCAAACAACCAATAAGATCTAAACAGCCAGGTTGCGTTGCTCTCGTGTTCCTTTGCGTCACCGCATTGACATCCCAATATCTCTTACAGTTTTAGAAGTTTGTATTAATGACATGAAAGCATTTGTGATCACATTTCTTTTATGAATAATTTGGCTCTCTTATATGGAGCAATGCATGGCTTCTCTTAAAGTCAATAACTGATGATTGTCCATAATTATTAATACGGTTTGAAATTGAAAAGTGAAGTGCTATCAAGACTCTTAATCAGTTCAAATGCACAACTCTATAAACTACTGGAATGCAGGAAGAGATAAAAATCTTTATCATTAACATTTTGTAAGTGCTAGTAACATGCCAATATGTTCACTGGACGAGACAATAATAAAACAGAGACAAAGTTCACACAGCTACCTAGATTTCACCATCTACAATGACAAAGAAATGAAACCTTCTAAACTATGATTCACCACTAGTCATAGTTTTCATCTACCTTGCGTACTTGAAATCATTAAAATGCTCTTATACCAATAACCGATACGACGCATTGTGTGTGCAGTGTTTGTGTCCAGACAAAGAAACAGACAACAGAACAAACAGAGACATGGAGATATCAAGAGATAAAAGATGTCTATCAATGTATCTAACTAAAAGAATATCAAACATAAATATTTACGTATAGCTGCTGTGCACTAGCTGATAAGTGTATTGATGCACAAGCTAGTCGAACGCACATCCATTTCTCACAGACAACACTGAAAAGTTATGTCAATAGCAAAGAGCATGCACACTTCTGTTGTATGCGCTTGATTGCTGATCGCTTAGTTGGATTACAACTAACTCTTACTAAATTCAATTTTAGTTAAAGTTACGTGATTTATGTATAACGTGTGGTTCCCTAACCCTACATTACAGAAAAAGGTCATGTGCCGCTGCACTGGAGCAGCTCTAATGTGCGCTGTAGATGAAATACGATAAACAAATTACAAGCAATAGAATGAACAGTGAACAGAACAGAAGAGTATAAGAAGCTTGTACAATCAGTTTAACAGGCATAATTAAGCATGAAAATAACTGAAGGAAACATATATTTGTGAATTAAGCAAACTAATATGATTACTTTTCTTTTGGTTTCTATAACCAATATTTAAATGATATATAAAAAAATATAATAATAATAATAATAATAATAATACAAATTCAATGAAAAAACAGCTAACGGTACTCAGTGTCAGTGAGTACCAAAAATTAAAGTATCAGTATCAGACTCATTCTGGAAAAAGTGGTATTTGTGTATCGGTAATAATAATTTATTATTAATAAAATTCTAATTAATAATTAATAAAAACTTTAACAGTATCTCAATGATATTTCAATAACATTGTTACTAAACCAAAGGATGTTAACATTTAAAAATAAATACTAAAATGATTATATATACACATGTACAATACAGTGAGTGTGTGTGTGTGTGTGTGTGTGTGTGTGTGTGTGTGTGTGTGTGTGTGTGTGTGTGTGTGTGTGTGTGTGTGTGTGTGTGTGTGTGTGTGTGTGTGTGTGTGTGTGGTGTAAAAAAGTAAAGTAATGTTGATCGTGTTTATAGGCACATGTAAACAGGCCATCAAACTGAGCAGCTGTCATGCTGGAAGAGGCTGCCAGTGGGACAGAAGACCTGGAGTTGTTTCCCTCTCTGAGACACTTGCTTTTCATGGACTGATGAGTAATAATGAATGTAGGCCCTGCTTATCGCATGCCTGCCAGCAACAGGCTGCAATATCTGCTCACGTTGCCTTCTGTGTGACTGTGAGCAGTCGCCATCAAACACCACAAAGGCAATAAACCTCAGATCAGTGTGAGAGATCTGAAAACTGTAATGTGGCGTGCAAACTCTGCCCTCACATTACAGATGGTTTACTGCCATGTATCGTTTACTGCTTGTATGTATTGTTTCAGAACACAAAAAAATGTTCTAGAATGATTTGGCAGGGGTCGTTGTAAAAACATTTAAAAATAAGCCCTACCATATATCTGTGTTGGACAGTGCTGATAGGGTGTAGTCTAATTATTGGCCAGCTTACAGTTAGTATATGCAAATTGCATGGTCTACACAAACCCGGAACAGAAAATACAAGCCAAAATGGTAGCCTTCTTGTTGTGTTCTTGATGTAAACACAAACATGTTTCTGAAGGATGTAAAGTTACACCAGGAGAATGAAGGAGAAAACAAGCTAAAAATAGTAACAGTCAGGAATCATATCACTGCTGCACTTCATCTAGTGTCGAAAAGTGACCTTTCAATTCTAAAATTAGGAACCCTGGAACTCCTCCGACAAATACCTGACAGTGGACGCAGATAAACCCTCACTTCATGCTCACAGACACACCCCCCAGACATAAGTGGCATAAGTGATTATAATTATAGCCTATAGGGATTGGATGAGTCCTGTTTAATCAGAGCCTCTGGACAGTTTCCATGGCAGCAAGGGTGTGGCATGGTAACCGTCATGCAGCAAGGCATGCTTTGTTTAATCTCGGCCCACAGGTTAGTGTCTGACAGCACTGTCACTTTTGCTGAGGTAACAATGACAGGATGGGCAGAAACATAAAGCCCTCCCCTTGCCCTATTCAAAGCAGTCTTATCAATATGGGCAGGTTGATTTCACATATTTGAATCGTTACTAATTTGTATGTGACGTAATACATCTATGATATGTCACAATGCCCCAACACACATTTTGTGCTGGACCAAGCCAGAGCTGAACACACCTAGTCAAATGAAGCTCACAAAAGGATCAACTATCGGAAAACACAGGAAAAGAACAAGAATCATTTGCAGACAGCCCACTAAATAATTAGATCACCCCAGATTATATATTTTTAATGTCGTTCCAAACTTGTAAATATGTTCCAAAAACACATAAGGTAATTTTTTTTAAAGAATATCATCAGAACTTTTTAAAATAAAGTGAATGATAACTGAAGCTCACCATAAAAAGCACCATAAAGCACAAGCAACATAAATTAATGTGGTTTACATGACTTGTGCTATTTATTTATTTCTAAGTCTTGACATCATATGATTTGTGAGTGGAATACACCAACTTTAAGCCATTATTCACTGAAAAACTTGACATTCGCCCAAACTCTCATTGGCAAGGTCATGAGAATTCAAGAGAGCTTATGAGAGTAATAGTGATTGCCAATTCACAAATGAACCTATCTTTTCAGTGAATTTGATTAAACAGATTGAACTGATCCAATTAAACTTTTCAAGTTCAACTCACTGACTCAATGATCTAGATAACAATCCACTCACAGCAAAGATTGTCAGTAAACAATTAATCTGTTAGTCACAGCTATTAAATTACTTTAGAAGATTTGGAAAATAGCACACAAGTCAAACAAACTACTTTTATTATACTTTTATGGTGCTTTTACTTCCTTTTTCTGAAGGTTGACAGCTTCAGTCCCTATTCAATGCAACTTCACTGGGTAAAAAACAACCAGCACATTTATCAACATTTCTCCTTCTGTGCTTCATAGACTATAAAGTCAGGTTTTGAATGACATGAGGGTAAGAAAATGATGACAGAATTATTATTTTTCTGTGAACTGTTGCAATGAATTCTGAAACTTTCTAGTTCATTTAAGTCACCAAGAAAATATAATAGCATAGGACTTGTGTATTTGTTCACAAATATTAAAGTGCTTGCGGTGATGAACATGTCAGAGCTGGACTGACAGATCTCACAACGTCACTACCTCCCAAAGACACACCTGTGAAAATACTGAACAGGTTGATCAACATGCCATGTTTTTCCACCCTTTTCACAGACATGGGCTAATCCGAAACACTGAAACTACAACAATATAGCATGATTACAGCATGCACAGGACATTAACACCTGCAAGTGGCAAATTTACCCATGGCGCACACACACATAAAGTCTTTAATCTCTCTTCATCTCGAATTTACACAGTCACAGGCCAATTGTCAGCTTGTGTTTCAGTGATAATGAGAGTTTATGCTTCACTCATGAGGGTGATTCTGCCTTTTTAAGATCAGATTATAGTTTCATTGCAACTCACCTCTGCTCTTCTTTATTTATTGGCTCTTCTCTAACTTTAATTTCTCACCTGACAAAGAGCGCAAAGCTAATTCATGATTTTTATTTAATATTCAATGCATTTTCACAAACAAGACATATTCATACAAGCCAGGCATGACTGTATGATAAATGTTATTAAGCGATTATGTCAACAACGTGCCCATGAATCTTTTTAAAATAGCCATTCACATTGAGTTTCATACTGACTCAGTTGAATTTAAATGACTGGTTTAGTAATACAAGCCTGTTTTACAAAAATATGTGGATATGAGACCAGAGGACAATAAGAGCTGCCAAAATCAGCCATAAACAGTGGTTGGACACATTCTGTTATAGCAAAACCACAGCTATTTTCACATTGGCGGAAGGTCAAGTTTATTACCGAACATTGTAAGTTGAGAAAACCAAAACTTACTTGACAGTCACACGTGTGGAAAAGTCTTGCAGGTCTCCTGGGTGGAAAAGTTGGGCCTCTTTTAGTCCAAACTTTGAACAGGCTTTTAGGAAGAGGTTGATGTTGTCCTGTCGACAGAGAATATGTGTCCACCTTCTGAGTTAGACAGCACTCATATGGGAATCTTTGGCACACACAGTCCAGAAATCATTGCTTCCAAAGTTCAGTCCAGTGAGCTGAAGCAGTGGGAGGAGACGAAAGAGGGCAGGTGGCAAATAAAAAGTGACACCACAAGAGCAAAGAATAAAGGCAGGATATCACTGATTGACCTGTGACTGTACCTGTGAGAGCAGGAGTTTGGCCTCGGGGCGGCGCAAAAGTATGACAGAGAGTGTCAAAGCCACTGGTACCCTCCCCCACACATGTACTGCAGTCACACAAACACACACACGCACTCTCTTTTCATTTGCTCTAGACTAACCCAAACACATACCTGCATGTGCACAAACATAAACTCAAGCACACTCTCACTTTTCACACCCAGAAACCGCCACACAAATCTCTCAACAGAATATTTGAGGAATCTTTAGGGCGGTGGATTATTTTGGAGACGAGGTTGCCATGAAACACAGGTGACAGAAACGACAAAGTATTTCCCCCAAGCAACTGTTAAAATTGCTAGGTGGGTGGGTCAGGAAATGCTTTTAATATTAAGCAAACTAAAGATTGTGTCTGTTCATTCACATACACATCTGGTATGTTGAGAAATGTAGACTATCATGGTACTGAAGTCGTGTTATGACATTATTTCAATTAGACTTGATCAACCGTCTGGATGATAGTTCAGAGCGTGCAGCCCACCCTTTCCTGCTTTCCCGCTTGCTCTGAAATAATTACAGGGTGCTTTGGCCTATATTTAAACAGCAAACATGCTTATTAGCAGATGGCAATGAGGAGCTCTACTTCTGAATCACCTCCTCGCCTGCTGTTTAAATCCTTTCCCGAGGTGCAAGGTCAAAGGTCTCACCCTGACCCTGTGTGTGGGAGTCAAAGGGTCAGTTGAAGTACGTTTTATCTGTGTTTAAAGGTGACGAATGAGATACACCACACAGAAAATGAATGTCAACATCAAGACGTCTCTCATTGTTTGTTCTGTTCCTCAACCAAATTCTCACACTCCAACAGCTTGATCAGTGTCCTTAAACTTTAACCTAGATTTATGCAATATATCTGAGATGTGAAAAGGTCCAACTAGTCACCTGTTTACCTGAATACCTGAATGCTAAATGTCTTGAAGCAGGTGGTTAGGAACAAACAGACTATTACATGTTTAACCTCTACTTGGAATTTTAAATGACCTACAATTCCTCAACAGGACATGTTGGTTAAAACACTAATATGTTTTAATAATTTTGCACAGATAGCTTTGGGACAGTGACATAATGAATCTCTAACTTTACAGCCAGTGCACATACAGTAATGCTGTCAGAAATACTCATTCAGCGAATACAACCACCAGAAAACACTTTTTTTGCAACTGCTGGTTGTTGGTTTGTTGCACAGGCATTACTGGTGATATGTATGTAATCTGAAGTATGCTAAAGTTACATTTTTGTGATAAACTGTGTCAGCATAGATCAAGCTCTCATATGAATCATGTTGTTTTCAGTAAACTATTATGTGAATAGGCAATAATGCTAAACGAAATTACAATTACAACACTTAGACATTATGGGTTCAATTAAAGTAAATAATAAAATATAACTCCTTAAATGCACACTTTTAAGAGCAAACAAGCCTGGTGGCCTGTGGAAAATCCTATTCAAATAATTAGTTCTGCCAATTCTCTTTTCACAGTGGTGAGACTCATTGCAAATATATCCATCCAGCCCAATTATAGGGGGGTTTATGAAGGGCTGTGCTCTAGAGTCATCTAAACCTCAGTCCAAAGCCCTGCCAGAATGACTTTTCTAATGTGGCCGACCAGCGTGCCACACAAGAGTAGGCTTCCTCTCTTCAAATTGTTAAAAGGAGGATCAGCTATCCGGGGAAACACAAGGGTAAACCACGGCTCCGGATTTGATGGAACTATGGGAAAGTGATCCAAAGATCAACCAAAGCCAAACCTTGAGTAGAGTTTAGTGATCCAAAGCTAGAGTCGCTACACCGTCCACAAAACCAGAGATTTCCACTCTTGCACTAATGAGCCTTGATTTAACAAAATATAAAACCTCAGTATTAGAATAAAACTGCGTCTAACAAAAGCCAAGCTGCCAGAAGGAACAATAATAGTGCTGGGAAGATTTCAGAGGCTTGAATGAGCCTTTCATTCTGTGGAAAAAAAATCTTTCATCAGTCATAAACATTGTTGGATAAGTGCATTATGTTCTTTTGCAACTTACGGTTTGCTGGTAGCTCAGAAACAGCTCTCTTATGGACAAACTTTACAGGCTCAGCAGTATTTAGCAAAACTAAAATATACTCCAAACTATGTGTTTTTCTTTGCATGCCTTTGCTTAGCCTGTGCCATGTAAGCCCTCAATTGTGAGTTTAGGCTGTGCTCGATAGGTTTTGGGGTTGGAAGCATTTTATGGAAATACCGCTGTGATACTGTTGGACATGCAGATGCTTATCTAAGCTTACCTGGGTCAAGAGTTTTAAAGGGAAATAGGAAATAAATTAGCATGTTTTGCATTGATTAGGCCAAAAAGTTTAAATAAAAACAGCTTAATTCAGGCCCATATGCCACTTGTCTATGCTCTTGCATTAAAAAGCAAGAGCATAGACCATAGCAAGAACCATAGAGCATAGGTTTTTGTACTGTCCAAGACAACAAGTAATATATTATATTATTTTAAAATCTAATTTCCTCTTCTCTACATACATGTGTATGGATCGTTCATAATAGAAAATTGCAATGCTTCCTGTTTGGAAAATGGTGACAAATGATTTCTATTAAATAACAGGCAGAAGTAAATCAACTTTTTTCAATTCATGCTAAATACCCATGTACATGTCAACCATTTAGTAAATCAATCAAACTTCTTTTTAAGATTTAAAGTTCTTATCAGGATGGAATACTACAGCAAAAATCCTGTATCCATGTCAAAGTACAAACAACAACAACAACAACTTACCAAGCCAGCAATAGGTGTGGATAATCTGTTTAATTTCTTGATAATGCCAGGCTTGATCTTGTTGATCAGTCTAGAGAAAGAAAAGCAGAACAAAAAAAGTCAACACAAACAATTACATTGCGTGTCAGTTGCCAGTTTATGGCTTTCTTTACTTCTGACCATCTGGCTTCAGTTTACAAAGCCATCTAATGCCCTGAAAAAACACCAACAGCTCTCTGTGGAAACAGACATCAGTCAAAAGCCTCCAAGTAAGTCTAGTTTTGTGTGTAAAACTGGTTTGGGGAAATACACAGGCTGAGTGATGAGCATGAAATGATGTGCATTAAAGGGAGAGGCAGTCATTAACATTTTTATGACTCGTCTCATACAGTGTATTTTCTCTCATTTAGTGATGCGCAATTCCTTCTGTGGTAGAATAAAAAGTCAGTGAGTAAAAAAATTACAGGATTTTCATTTTGGGTAAAAACTTTAAGGGAATAACATAGCTGTAATTTTTGTTACAGGTCAATACAGGCTTTAGAATCAATATCATGTAGTGCATTTAATAACATGCAAAGAATAACAAAATAATTTGTAAATATGTGATTGGTTGAATGCTAAATTTAACAGTAACATTTCTAATTAAAGGTAATTAAAATGTAGAATCTGATTGGTTAATAAAGCAGCGGCATGCCAAAAGTCGGGTCATAACATGGTAACAAAGTCAGAGATGTGTGCACCTGTTTAAAATAAATTACTTTTTAAACACCAGTATCTATATACTAATATACGTAACTAGAGCTACACAAAGCTTTTTAAAATTAGATTGGTGGCCCAAAAATGTTTTTATATAATAATATATATATATATATATATAGTATAGATACAGTATCTAAATAATATGTAGTGTTGGCCATTTATTCTCTGTCTGTAAAACACATCTACCCATTCACACATCTAAAAAGTATTTGCACACTCTTTAAGCTAAAGTCAAGCCTTTGCTGTGCCGGCCCCAGCAGTAGTTTCACAGGACTCATTGTTTAGACGTGAAATCCAGAGTGACAGTGTCCTCAGGTAATGTAGGCTTTTGTTAGCTCATGTGGAAATAGCAAAGCTAATGGCTCGGTATACAGACTGTAAGCAGGCAGCATAAGAGCGCAGGAGCAGGACGATGACATTCTGCACTGGACTGTGGTAATTAGTCTGCTGAGTCATTCGACTGACACCAGCGTGTCAAACCGGCCCACGCACTGCCCCAAAACCATCCAGTCAGGTTCAGAAATGTGCTGAAATCCCTGAGCTTGCAGCATGTCACGCCCAGTCCACCGACCCAACGTTCCCTTTACATAAACAGCACAAGAGGCCCGAGAGCTGCTTCTCCCCGTGTGCCTGTCCTCTGCTCAGGTTTCTGAACCCGGCTAGAGTAGCTGTATGGAACACCTCTTCCCAGCTGTCCTTTTAAATGCTCTGCCATCCATGTTGTTTTCCTCTGCTGGGCTTACTAATGCTTCCTGGGATGGAAGAGTCTCTGATTGTGACAGCAGGGTAAAAATTATTTGTTTTAAAAATAGCTGCAAGGCATCATGCACGATAAATTACATGCAGCTGGAATTAGATGCAAATTCCAAATGAAAAAGTTCAGGTAGTGTTAGCTTGCATCATATTTCAGCCAACAGGTAAAATATTGTTTCAGTGCATTATAGAAAAGTAGTTAAAGGGATAGCTCCAACATAGGCTCAAAGGAAAAATGTTTTTAAACTAATGGCAGATTTTTTATTAATAAAGACTTATTTTTGCACGGTTCCTTGTACAATACTATGTTAAGACCTCCAACAATTTTACTATGCTGCATGATTTGTAAACTATACCATTTTGAGCTCCATATGTTTGGCTTTTATGATGTAAACTTGCTTGGTAAATTACCTGGTACTGCATTTCATTTGCAATGCAGAACACACATGTATGAGTCCAGTAAAACATGAGTGATAAAAGAGCTCAAAGTCTTGTAGAAGCAAGCTAAATGGTTACTTCAGCGCAGTCTTGATGGTGATGCATTACAAGTAATGCGAGTTAAGTAATTAGATTACTTTTTTCAAGTAACTAGTAAAATAAAGGGGCGGTCACACTACACTTTTCGTTCAATTGACTTTCACTCATACGCATACGAATGCATCAGACCGCAAACGCAAGCTCATGAGAAAAGTTTTGCATTTCACGGAGTTTCAAAGTTCAGTTCGAGTAGATTGTATATTTTGAATGCATTGCTATTTGTTATTTGTTGAGTTCATGTTTATAAAAAAGTCCAGTGTGACCACAGCTAAACACATTACTTAGAAGTTACAAGTAAATTACAAGTTACTTTTTCAAATAAGTATTGAAAGTTACTTGGTTTTCCCATTCATTGACTGAAACATCTCCTAGACCCTATGTTGAGAGAAATCGGGAGTAAGTGCAGAGGCGTTGTGTGTAAACATGATGGGTATTGTAGTTCTAGACTGAATGTGAGCAGGCATTTACTCATCTCACTTTCAAAAATAAAAGCAGATTTGTTATTCCTAAAAATGAATAAAAACAGTGAAATGCATTGCAAACTCAGAATATTTTACAAAGCTGCAATAAAAATAAATAAAAAATAATAATAATGTTAAATTACACAAATAAATGTATAAACCTACATTTATTAGGTAGGTATTAACCTACCTCTATTATTCTCAATATATATGATGCCACTTGGAAATATTATAAGGAAACATGGAATTAGTTTCCATTGTTATGCTGATGACACTCAAATATATATTTCATCACGGCCGGATGAAAACGCTAAATTATCCAAATTGACAGAGTGTGTTAAAGATATAAAAGATTGGATGACGCGTAATTTTCTTTTATTAAATCCAGAAAAGACAGAGGTACTACTTATCGGTTCAAAAAACCACCCACAAAACCAATCACAATACAACTTTAACATAGTAGGATGTCCTGTTACTTTATCCTCTACAGTAAAAGACCTGGGTGTTATACTAGACTGCAACCTGTCTTTTGAAAATCATATTTCATATGTTACAAAAACAGCCTTTTTCCACCTTAGAAACATTGCTAAGCTACGTAATATGCAATCAGTTTCTGATGCAGAAAAGTTAGTTCATGCATTCATGACCTCGAGACTAGATTACTGTAATGCTTTATTAGCTGGTTGTCCTGCATCCTCAATAAACAAGCTACAGTTAGTCCAAAATGCAGCCGCTAGAGTTCTTACTTGATCAAGAAAATATGATCATATAACACAGATTTTATCATCACTACATTGGTTACCTATAAAGTCCCGTATTAATTACAAGGTATTGCTACTGACTTATAAAGCCCTAAACGGCTTAGCTCCAGTCTATTTAACGGATCTTCTATCGCCCTATAATCCATCGCGCTCTTTAAGATAACTAAATTCGAGGCTTTTGGTCATACCTAGGATATCCAGATCCACCAAAGGAGGGAGAGCATTTTCACATTTAGCTCCAAAACTCTGGAATAGCCTTCCTGATTCTATTCGTTGCTCAGACTCGCTCTCCCAGTTTAAAACTAGATTAAAGACGCATCTCTTCAGCCAGGCATTCATATAATATTTTTAATCTTACAGTTAAATCCGGCCTCTAGTTCATAAACGCCAGAGGAGAACTGGCCCCCGACTGAGCCTGGGTTCTCCCACAAACAAACAGGCAAGCCCATCCCAGGTGAGAAAAAGTAATGCAAAATTAACTTTAAAAAGTAACTAAGTTACTACTCCATAAAAAGTAACTAATGGCGCTTTTCCACTGCATGGTACGGTACGGCTCGGCTCATTTTGTGGCGCTTATCCACTGCATGGTACGGCTCACTTTAAATGGTACCACCTCTGTTGAGGTTCCAAGCATACTGTACAGATACTAAAATGCGATTGGTCAGACAGAACCAACGTCATCGGATTTGCAACACAAGACACCAAACCCGCTAGATTTAAATAGTCAGCAACAGCCACCCAAGTATTATTTGTTTGCAATATTTTTAAAAATAAAATAAATAAATAAATAAACTTGTAAAAAGAAATGGCTGAATAGTGGTGACTGGTCAGTAGACGAGGTGCAAACGTTCCCCTCGCTGGTAGCCGAGGAGCGGATCCAGCGAGAGCTGGATAAGTGAACAGGAATGAAAAAGTTCTGCATCAACTTTAACGTGCAGTCTTTAATCCCACCCACTTTGAAGCGGTACTAAACTGCAGTGGAAAATCAAACCGAGCCGAGCCGAATCTAACCATGAAGTGGAAAAGCAAAGCGAGCCAAAACGTACCATGCAGTGGAAAAGTGCCATAAGTTACGCAAGGCGTTACTTTTTTAGGAAGTAAATGCAATGCAATATTGCAATGCAATATTGTAACACATTACTTTTAAAAGTAACTTTCCCCAACTCACATTTGCTTTTGTTAACACCATTGCTTATCATCAATAAGTGGTTACCCTATATATATGTGTGTGTGAGTGTGGTTTTTTTTTTGGTAACTTTTTTTGTCCACACAATGAGTCAGAGGTCAGTGGTGTCCAAAATTCTAAATTCATTGTCATTGCTTAACATTATGACACAAGCACCAATGAGGTTTGAAATTGAATAACCACTTAATTCTTGCTCTGTTGATCATTCAAAGTAATTTTGATTCAGGAGACTTCATTTAAACCAGTTTACTTTTACCTTACCTTTATGTACTTTTGGAGCTCAAAACTTTTGGACCCCATTGACTTTAATAGTATGAGAAAAAAAAAAAAAGACTTTCTTCAAAATTCTTACTTTGTGTCCCATAGACGAAATAAATCATACAGTGTTGGAACAACATGAGGGTGAGTAAATGAAGACTGAATGTTCCCTATTTGAATGAACTGTCCTTTAGGACTGTTTACATTATGTTTGTGGTGCACAAAAAGTGCAACGTATATCAAAAACCATTACAAAATGATAGCCTAAGCCACAAAATTATAGCAGAATCCTTTTCATGGTTTAAGCAAGAAAACCATAGTAAAAAAATAAAAATAAAAGAAGTCTAAATAAGCATAGCTTTACTTACTCACACAACAGAAGTCCATTCTCCAGAGAACTCCGGAAATTACTGCTCCCAAACTTCTTCTTAGTGACTGCCTGCGAGACAAGGACAAACACAGGAAGCACTAAGAACCAGTGAGTGGGAAGGTAGGATGTCCAGGGAAAGGAGAGGAAAGTTGTTCTTCCGAGCTTTAAGTCCAAGCGTCTAGCACACCAGTACAATAACACAGCCTCTTTTGGAGAATCGTGGGTTATTCAGTAATCAGAGCTGGAGCCCAGTGGCCAAACCACAGAGAACGAGAGCATCTGGAGGAATGTCACAGTTCTACACACAGCTTCATGCCTTTCCAATGATCTCAAACTACTCCTGCAGGATGCAGAAGGCAGGCAGCCCATTGTTTTTGCTCACACACAGGGAAGCATTTATGTTGTGTTTATTCCCTCAGACTACACTGTTACAATGTGAGCCCTGTTGCTCCACACCTCATATAACAATCTATGACTAAAGCCCTTTTTCCGATGCAAATGTTCTCAATTTCCAAGTTTAAACGCCAGTAAAAACATTTTTACAGAGTTTAGCTTTCATGAGACAATGTCATTATGAGTAGGCTAATACTTTATAATATGCTACTGGTATAACATTAAATTTAAGAAATTAACTACAAACAATCAGGCTAGACATACTGTATTGTAATATCTCCAAAACAGTCTTGTTGCAAAAACAAAGTATGCAGAAGATATGAAATCTAGAGATGTCATTAAAGGGTAACCACTTATTGATGTCTGTTTTGTAGAACAGGACATTCTTAAGCTGCTTTTACTTGGCTGCCACTCAAAAACATGGCATGTATTCAGAGGGTGTGGAGGGCCTTACATGTAAAAGGACACTGGTTATGTTGAGATCAGCATTGACTGCGAGATTTGAACCGCAATTGTTCTCTTTTAAGAAGCAGAACTTCAAAGGAAACTTTCTATGTCTGCTGAACAAAACACGGACAGAAATAATGTATGGACAAATATTATGATCCTATAGTACTAGATCCAGTTACACTACAAGTTACAAACTAAAGGTAGATTATTTCAAAGGGAATTTTGTATTCCATGTCACACTGATCTAAATCTTTTAAAGCTTGAGAAAAAAAAACAAGATATTCTTATAATACAGCCAAAAAGTTGTAAGTTGTCAGAATATTAAAGATCAATGTTTTTGGAATTAAATGTCAAATAGCTTCCTGTCCCCTTCATGTAGATTTATGTAACCATTACAAACCCTCACAGATATGGAGAGCAAAGAGACAAGAGGTTAATCATATGAAGCACATTCACACAGCAGTAAACTGGTGCAGTAAACATCAGTGTTCAATGACATATGAAATCCTGACCCCTGCTGTTCCTGTCATTGTAATGTCCATAATGGCTTATTGTTTTTAAACAGATCTCTGTAGCAGGTGGATAACAATTTAAGAGCTTGAACAATACATAACCAGATTTTTTACATAACCAATAAAAAAAATGAACAAAAATATTAACTATAAAATGATATAGTAATTGTAAAAGGAAAAACATAATTTATATAGCAAGAATCCATTCAGTGGATCAAAAGTGACAGTAATCAAAGAATCCTGCAAAAAAGTATCACAATTTCCACAAAAATATTAAGCAGCACAACTGTTTTCAACAATGATGATGATGATGATGATGATAATAATAATAATAATAATAATAATAAATGTTTCTTGATCAGCATATTAGAATGATTTCTGAAGGATCATGTGACATATCATGTGAGTGATGATGATGAAAATTCAGCTTTACCATCACAAGAATAAATTACATTTTGAAATATATTAAATATATACATTTAATAATATTTCCCAATATTATTGTTTTTACTGTATTTCTATTAAAAAACATAAATTTGAGATTCTCTAAAGAATTCAAATTAAACAGTCTCACATCCCTTACCTCCACACATGCACCTTTTCTACCAACAAAAATCTACTCCAAAAAAGGAGTTTTTACTACAAACTATTTTTCCTTCAAGCTCACATAATGTGATTACATATTAATTTAAATAGCAGGTTTTGATAATGCAAGACATTATTTTAATTCAGCTGCACTTTTGCACACAACGATTGTTCATTCATGAAGGAGCAATGAGGCATTCCAAGTTGTTTGGACACACGGAATGTTGCACATCGTTAATTGTGCCAAAGTGCTTTAATCCCTTTGCCCAAGTAAAGTCTGCTGAGCAAGAGGGAATATTGGGAGAAAATGCTCAACACCACATCACTAGGGTCATTTTAGGATAAAAAGAACAATCAATTCAAATATGTAAAACATAAAAATTTTAATTAAATAAATAAATAAATAAATAAATGACCTTATGTACAACTACAAATTTAAACTTCAAATTAGATGACCCAGATTTACCTAAACAATAATGGATGAGATATTTAACAAAACTTCTATGTAATATGATTTTACTACAATAATGATTTAGCCACAGTGGCTAATGGCAACTTTCTACACTTAGACATACCAAGCAACTTCAGAAGGGTGGCTAATTTTAGGTTTGACTTTAACAAGCTGAGAACTACCCTGGAGAAAAAACAGGAATGTCTCTGCCCACAGACCGGGTGCAAGAATGAGCACATGTGACAAACTCCAGATCGTTCAGCTGACCATGACACCCTACACACTCACACACTCAGACTCCAGCACTGCTCAGTGCGCCCTCACGCCTGACAACCCGTTAGTCATTCAGATTGGAAGCTAAGTGGCACATCCCCTTCCTTTGCAGGGGAGCAATCGGCTTGGGGCTGAAACTGCCCTGCCAAGGTCCACTGCCTGTGACAATGAACCAGTGTGCATTTGTGTGAGACTGATGTCACACTGAAAGCATTTAGATTCACCCCTCATGAATTAAGAACAATATTTGTTCAGTTACAGCCAGTGCTTTGGCCCTGCCATCTCCCGCTGAGAAGGGAATTCGCAAGGATAGGAAAGTCCTAATCATTTGTTCCCCAGACTAAGTGGGTTCCAAAGGGTTTGGAAGAATAAACCCAGTAAAGCGTGTGCAAACTTTTGCAGGACTACTAGTTTTTTCACTGTGAGCTTGATGAAAAAATAAAATAGATCAGTTTTTTCTAAAAGGTTCTTTAAAGCATAGTTCTAGCCAAAAATGAAAATGCTGTTGTAATTTATACTCATCCTCATGTCGTTCCAAACCTGTATGTTTTTCTTTCTTTTGTGGAACATATTTTGAGAAATGTCTCACTGTTTTATGCCCAGTGGAGGTCAATGGTCACCAAATTGGTTACCAATATTTTTCAAAATATCTTCTTTTGTGTAACGAAGAAAGTCGTACAAGTTTGGAACGACAACAAGAGGGTGATTGATTGAGGACATAATTTAAATTTTTGGGAGAACTATCCCTTTAATGCATCACTGTTCGTGGAATAAGATACAAAAATGCACTGTCATGTCCTTTTAATCACATACCCAAAATTTGTTGGTGGTGGACAGGAAGGTAATAATTAATAAATATAATGTATATATATATATATATATATATATATATATATATATATATATAATAATGAATAAAAAGTTGTATTCGTTTAATTAATCAGTATTAGATAATTATGTTATTTATACATTTTTAGAATAATATAATAATAAAAACCAAAGAGTATCTCCGTTTTGTTGTTTTGACCATGATATGAAGTGCGACAGGGTACTAGAAATGTTATTTGTGAGTGTGACCTTTAAAGAAAGTTTCATATAAAAGTAAACAGTGATACATTAAAGTGATCGTTCACCCCAAAATGTGAATTCTGCCCTAATTTATTCACCCTCAGCGTTTGGTAAAAGTAAATGAGAACAGAAAATTCTCAAACTAACAGTAGGGGTTCAATCTTCAGCTGGCTGGCAGGAGTCACGTAACCTGTCAGTGGCTGGTGGTGGCAGCTGGCAGTCTGATTCAGGCAGGTCACGTGACAAGGCTGGCAAGTCAGCCTTGCCAAGTTTCAGCAACCATTGATTTTTTTTGGCAGATTTTGTGTTTTGTATTCCTCCCTCTGGTGAATTACATTTATTTATTATTGTGCATCTCTTGATATGATTATGTTCTTTTACATGATTGGTGTTTTAGAGAATTTTATGGTAATTAAAACAGTCAGATAGCCCTGGTGGATCACGACCGGCTACCGAGGTTGAGCTATAACACGTTCCCAATCACACTCGCTGCAAGGAAATATATTATTTTATAATTTATATGTATTCTTATGAATACATTAATTTACACAATCGACATGTTAGAGAGGTTTATCACAAATAAAGTGGTCAAATGGCCATGATCCCTACTGGTTGGTTCCCACTCTCATTCCAGGGAATTATTTTTCACCACTCATGTTTTACACCTGTAATAAAATAGGCCAAGCTACAAACTCCAACAAATTTGTGCTGAATTCTTTAGGCCTATATGAGTTTAGTATTTTATCTTTCATAGGCCTACTTTAATCTGATTCATGGAATGTTTTTCTTTTTGTGGCTTTATTATAATTGAATAAATATAAGTTTTTTTTCTTTCCATTTCAGATGGCACTTAGAGGCTTTTGCATCTGAACTCTTCATATATATATACACATGCATACATACATACATAGGCCTATATATAAAAAAAACAAGAATATATACTCGTAGCTCATCCGCGGCTGACTGGATTCAGCGGCCAGAGAAGCGTCAATCAACCAGGGCTATCTGACTATTTTAATTACGATAGAATTCTTAAAATACCAATCATGTAAAGGAACAATCATCATATCAACAGATGCACAAAAATAAATTAATGTAATTCGCCAGAACTAGAGAGGGAGGAACACAAAACACAAAATCTGCCAAAAAAATCAATGGTTGCTTAAACTTGCCAAGGCTAACCACCAGCAGATCACGTGACCTGCCAGAATCAGACTGCCAGCTGCCACCAGCCACTGACAGGTCACGTGACTCCTGCCAATCTTCAGCCAGCTGAAGATTGAAACCCCACTCCAAACTAATCATAAACAAACAGACACTAATGTCTGATTTAGTAACCTATTCACCATCAGGTTTTTGGAGATACTTATATTTCGCATGCAACACCATGCTATTTTTAGTTGGCTTTTTATAAATTCTTGTTAAAGGAGATTTCAACAGGTGTGTCTGGGTATAATTCAACATGAGTAAATTAATATGTGCTTTATCGTTTTAGTTACCTCATAATTTGGCAGTGTCAAGTGTCATTTTCCTGAACTATATTTATTTAAATGAGAGCACGGCAAGTGTAAAAGTGAGAACAGTTCTTACCTCAATCCATCTCTGTGCTTCTGAGTAAGCAGCCTCATAACCCACTGCAGACTGCGCTCGCCACTCCATCACCGGTCTTCTTAAGTGGTGAAGATGTAAGGAAACAGGCGTCTACAATCCAAGAGCCAAGACGCGAGAGTTCTGTTCTACGATACCGCGTCGCGTGAATATTTTTAATACTAACGTTACCTGCTTTCTTAAAAAAAAGAAGAAAAAAAAGAAGTCAGCCGCTGAAACGCTTTTCTTGTTCGACTACCAGTTTCAAAACTATCACTCTATGCAATCGAACGTCAACGACCGTAAAGAACGCAGAATAAACTCTTAAATCTCCCCTTGTTCTTTTAGCTACTCCAGAGAAACTTTAGAGTTGTGTTGTGTACTTTATACGCCCCCTAGTGCGTCAGGATACACACCTAAACTACCGTCAGGTTACGTTACAGGTGCCAAACTAGGACAAAGAAAACACTGGAGAAAAAACAAAAACATAAAAACTAATGTCTAAGATTTAGTTAAACACATTTACAAGTACAGAGTAAAAACAGAGTGAAAATATTTAAAGATCAGAAGTGCATTTAAAAATGGTAAATTGTATCTAATTTAAGCAGAGGATGGCGACTTTCAATCATTTAAATACAAGTTTTGATTTAATATTTCTCATGACAATAGGCTACAATTCAAATACTTTTAGCTTATATTCATCATTTTGATTTTTAAAGTGCAAGTACATACTAGTTAATATGCACATAAGGGATTCATTTCAGTCAGCTAGTCATTTTGACTAAATTGCAATTAACGAATAACAAAATTATTATCATTAGCTTACGCGAGAAGACAGATCTTCCAGAAACATGGACCTATCAGCATTTATTTTGTAATAATAACCAGCTGACCATACATTACATGCTTATTTCAAGGGTATTTGTCAAATAATTCTTAAATAAATCATCACAGCTATGTAGGAAACAAAGACCTCATGAATTTCCATAGACAACAGTCATTATTCAAACACGCGACCACTGAATGCGGTATGAAAACAATTAATTTATCTTAAACATAATTAAACCTTACATTAAAATATAAATCTGAATCAATTATTGTGGTAAACATTTTAATTTATTTTTAGATAACATTGCTGTTTTGATGGGGGGAAAAAGTATGGATGTAAAACCAAAAGAGAAATTAATCATTGCTTGAGTATTCACGGAGTGAACTGTTGTCACTCATAATACAGCAATGAGGCCAACATGAGATGAAAACACTGGACATTTGTTCTTTATTCTTTTAGTTTTAACTGATTTTTTTGCTGTATTCTTGAGAAAACTGTATTTAGAACACCATATGTAGTGAAACACTGCCATCGGTCTAACACTTCTGTGAGAACAGTACATTTATTTTTGTCAAAATATGTGTACATATTCATCATGAGAACTTTTATTTTAAATGGCTTCTTTTCTGGCAGAAAAACAACACCCTTAGGTCAATTTGTATCATTAACAGAGAATGCATTTCATATCATTTTGAAGAAATGAACACAAAGTATTTAGTCAGAGTGTCAACATTCAGATACAAAATAATTTTTTATGTGCATGTACATTTCTTGATATTGGCTAATTCTAATTTGCTTCTCATTTGCCTTGTGGTCAAAACTTTCAACAAACTTTTATTTTAATCAGTCAAAATGTAACCTATACTGTATAAATGCTAAAGTTTTAAAGTATTCAGCACTTCTGAATGATTGGCAGCTTTTCTTTTAGGTAAAATAAAAACATTTATGCTTTGGAGAGAGCCACCACAGTGAAGCGGAGTTCCTGGGGATCACGTGCCATAAACTTCTTGCAAACCTCTGCAGAATCCTGTGGATCAAACACAATTTAAACAATGCCTACAAAAAAAACAAGTTCCAAATATACAACCTTGTCAGAGAGTCTATACATCTATAGAAAGTCAATGACAAACATCACACCTCAAGAAATGTGTCGTCTGTGGTTTTCCCATGAACAATTGGAAAAGGTTTACGTCCATCTGAAACACATGAACAAAACATTAACACCTGTAATAATTATGTATAAAAATATGAAGTGTAATTCTTTAAATAGGTGTTGATACTGTTAATCTTTACATTCTGTTTGCAGAAGTGACAAGCACCTAAAACAAAATGACAAAAATACATTTATTAAAATGTACCTACCCAGTTCATATAAATATCCCTCAACGTTTACAAAGGCAATGAAATGCAAATCCACTTTTTCATCTAAACCTGGAGCCTATAAAGGTGAGCAGAACAAAAAAGTTAGCACTAGCAGGTTAGATTTTTTGGAGTAGCTGGAGTAGCAACAAGACATAAAAGCAGAACTGAGATCCAACACAAAGAGAATGCTAAAGGCCTCAGAGTCAGAGAAAACAATAAGGTCATTAAGAATAAGGGAAAGTCATCTCAGTCCTTTGAAAAGCCGTGAAACCAGATTGGAAGGGCTCTTAAAAGTGATACTGTAGGTGACTGCAGAAAAAAATGTGGGTGTGCAATTTCAGATACATTTAAAGTGGGTCTCTTACATGTAAGACAGCAGCAATTTTCAAGTTCAAAGGCAAAAACAAGAGATTTATTCATGGAAGATGAGGACAGTGATAAGCTGTTATAAGGTTGTCTGTTTTTAAAAAGAAACAAGGACTAACACTTCAATATTTCCAATATAGTCTGCATTTCAAAATGTCTGCAAGTACAACAAAAGAAAAACATAACATAGAACATTCAGCAATGCGATACAACTTCAAAATGTGTGTAGATACTTGGTACTGTTTTGAATGCTGTATTAACAACTAATCAACTACTATATTTAACAAATACCAACCTCTGTTTGTCCTTCCTGAGCGCTTGACTCATGCGTTACTCGGATACTCTGAAAACATAAAAATATCAGAGGTTTGCTGAAAACAGTCAGAAGTTTTTTAAACTTCCAAAAACAGTTCCAGTTGCAAGCTGCTGCACCAAAATACACATTTATCACCTCATCTTTTTCAAGGAAAGCTGCCTTTTCTTCTGGGCTCATCTTTGCAGACTGCAGTAAAAATGCCTTAAGGGGCGAATTCGGCTCTGTAAAAGAAGAATTTCATGAACATACCATAAACAAATATATTAAACATACAAATGAACTGACTAATAATATACTTTTCAAAATAAGGAAAATCATTCTGAAAATGAGCAACTCATATACATACCAAACTCCAGATGCCTTTGATTGTTTGCCACGGCATGAATCAGCCCTATTGTACCACAAGCATTGCCGATGGTTTGTTTCATGAAGTACACATCCGAGGACACCTCTTGTCCTTGTGCCTTAATTTTTGCCTCCTCTTCCTGTCTAAAGGTTTCATACTGCATTGAGGAAAATAATTATATTACTAAAATAAATCTACAGTAAATATCATGTTGTAAAAATAAAATAAAAAAGAATGACAAAGATGCTTCATTCTACTGACTGATTATGAATATGGTCTTTTTTAGTGCTTTGCCAAAGAAATAATCGGAATACACTTTGTATTTTTTAATGTTTTAAATGTTGTATGTTTTTATTGTTTCAGCATGTTCATTAAAGGTGCTCTAAGCGATGTTGGGTGACGTCACTTCTTATTGACGTTCAAAGTATTGTCAAACAAAACGGAGGCTAGCTTGACCCTCCCTCCTCCTCATCCCCTCCCCCTCCCTTCCATGCTTTCTGAAACAGTCATGAACCATTTAGAAAAGCCAAACTGGATTTACCCACCTGTCCAGCAAAAACAGAGCCACCTGAATTTCGGATTGGAAGCCCTTCTGCCGGCGGTGTTCTAGCCACCTTTTGAACGCTTTTCTGATGTAAATTCAGGACTTTGCACGTTCCTTCTCCTTTTCCCTATTCTTTGTTATTTGTTCATCGGAACGTCGTCTCTTTGGTCGTGTGTTGGCCATATCAAAATTCTCAAGAATATACATTTTTAACGTTAGTCGTTTGTCGTGGACATCTCTCCTCTAGCTAACTTCCCTCTTCATGCTTCTCTCTCCTCCACTCCCCACACCCCCCTTCATGTGCACGCGCACTAACCCCCCAACCCCTATCCTCAAATCATTCTTGTCGGTTATTGGCTGGAACACTGTTTGTTATGTTTCGTGACCAAGGCTGGGCCAGTTTGTTTTTGTTGCCGTTTGTGGAGCTTGGTTGTCTACAGAGACCGCGTTTTATTACAGTGTGTTCAGTGGACAGGCAGCTAGCGGATAATGAGGAGATGTTTGCTGTATGTGACAGAAAATGTTTTGGCCTAAAAAATGCGTGACATCGATTAGACCACCTTTAATCTCCCATTTCCATCAATATAGTCATAACCTTAAACGCTGATGATCGATGTTGTGACTTGTTTAACACGATCAACCCAGTTATTTTTGTAATGATCAACTCTAGAAGTATTCCTTCATTCAAAAAACTTTATTTGATCTAAGACTGGAGATTGCATAGGAAAGTAAAGTAAGTGGGTGAAAGCAATGGTACATTGTTTAATTTATATCATCTTTACTCTTAATCTGGTGTAGTATAGCCTACCCTTGTTTAGTTCTAATTAATGCTCTTTAATGTGATGGGTGTTCTTTAATTTCTTTAATACATAAGTGTTCAGATTCTGCCGTTTTCGACATGTTACACATATAATATAAATGCTTTTCATCATACAAGATTAATGTTGGGAAAATTAAATTGGTAGATTAAGTGCTCTATTTGTGATCAATTGTCCTTTTGTTGAATAAATCACAAAAAAATCCCTGCTGTGTGCACTGCCACTGATAGAGGGTAAAGTGCAAGTTGATTTACACTAAGCCATTTGAAGCGTCTGCCTTTCAAACAAGCCACAGACCTCATTTAAATATTGTGTGAGAAACAGAAATCCAATCGGTTATCCAGATACAGAGGCCACTTAATGTGAACAAATGAAAACACTCCTTGTCCTGATTGGCTAATGATCCAATCTGCTTGATCAGATCACAGTGATCGCATGTTAATGCCTCATGTAAACACAGCCATTGTTTGTCTGAAGATGATGACTAACAACAAACTCTTGCTTGTATATAGCCTACACATTTTTTGTTCTTCCTTGTCTTTCCTTTGTCATCTTCGCTTATTTTTTTTTTTTATTTTGCTTCGCTTCAGCTATGATAAACTGACATCCACTCTTGCATTGTGTAGGCCACTTGTTATTTGGGGGCGGAGCAATGAAGGGAGGGGTGTGTTTGTTTGGGTTGATTTCAAATACCAACAGTGTTTCTCAGAAATCACTTACTGCAACGTTAATACAAATTACTTGTAATAGCTTGTAGTTTTGTCTTATTTCTTCATTTACTGCAGTGCATAAGTAACTTTGTTAGATGGTATTGTTAATTAACGTTTGTGCATGTTTGTATGAGAGCCCAGGTTTGTATAACAAATACAATTTGTCACATGTTTTATCATGCTGAAACCTAACTGCCCAAGTCACTAACACTAATTACATAACCACATAAAGATTAGACAGATTATCGCTTTAATTCCAAATCAGGAATATCATTAGACATTTGGTACAGCAAACTCAGTTATTTTGTTTATTTTGGGTCATAATAAAGAGAAAAAATTACTAAAAATCATGATGAGACTGCTCGGTTCCATTTCATGCAGGTCAAGTCTTTGTATATGAATCTGGTACACACATACATTAGAGATGCACCAATGTATCGGCCAACAATCAGTATCGGCTGATAAAAGCAATTATTTTCACGATCAGCCATCGGCCAATTGTTGAAAAACAGCCGATGATCAGTGCCGATTATATCCTGTCAATCAAAAGGGTGCGGTAAAACATGACCGACTGCAACAAGAAAATCTCTTGTGTTGAATTTAAGGCAAGTTAATGTGACAATAACGCATTAACAGCTAAAAACAGCTACATAAAAGCAGACTCTATTTGACCCTATGAACCCCCGTAGGGTTGCCAGATCTGCATTTTTTACCTATACTAAACATTATTTGTAGCGCGCCTCTCACCCAATAAATCGCAAATAACTTCTAAAAAGAAACAAACGCTTGACGCTCCTAAATGTGACGTGACGGATCGTTGTAGCGCCTCAGTTCAAGCAGCAGTCTATTTTTCCAATTTAAGACAAATTATATCTAGAAAAACATGCATGAATATCAGAAGGTAAGTTGAAAGTTACAGTACAACTTACCGAAATCAGTTTCATGTCTCATGTAATCACTCAAACAGTGTTTCAACCGTGGAAAGATGTCAATAAAACTTACTTGTGAAGCTTGAAACTTGCTTGTGAACAATATCACTTAATGTTGCATTAACCTTAGGAAAGTCATTTGTTTGTTAGTTAGCCAATCTTTAAAAATATATATAAAAAATAAACTAGAGAGGAGCTTATTTACTGTTAATTATATATGTATGTTTGAATAAATTTGCCATGAAAACAAGTGCTTATGAAAACTATTAATATGTGTAACTGAGTTGTATACAAACATTTCAGCTTTTATTTGAGTGTAAATATTATATCTGGAAATAACTAGCAGTTGAATAGCTCTGTTGTTAATTTTAACCTCTAATATTATAGTGTACCAAATGAGAAGGTTCTCTGTATAGTTTGTATAGTTTACTCTGTATAGTTATATATATATATAAAGGGAAAGAGTTGATGCCAGAAACAACCATATCCAGTTTAATGTCCACCATCATTTACAAACAGACAACTAACTATAAACACAGAGCTTGTTTACGGACATGGAGTCTATATGAGTGTAAAGTACAGTCATACCTTCTCTGTTATAGGGAAGAGCAAAAGTACAGCGCACACAGGCCTTGGCACCAAACTGAGAACTTCGGGCTCCAGACCATACACATCCCCAAACTGCCAGGTGGGTACCAAGCCAAGCTGCCGTAAAAACTTAACAAAAGTATAACACAACACGTAGATTAAATACCAATCATATAAGACTAGTAAAGGGGTTTGAAGTGCATGAACATACATAGACACCAAGGGCCTACACAATCCAAAAGCATTTCTACTTAAACTTGTGAATAATAAACTAATGTGGAACATAATATACATTTTACATTAGTACAAATGCAATAAAGTTACAAACAATATACCAAGCGCGGTATTATTGATAAACATAATAAATCAAAGTTGATAATTAGCTTTATCACAAGCGTGCTTTAATAAACCTGATTCATTCATTTGGCACAAG
The DNA here is from genome assembly GCF_964197995.2 of Scardinius erythrophthalmus. Taxonomy (NCBI): domain Eukaryota; kingdom Metazoa; phylum Chordata; class Actinopteri; order Cypriniformes; family Leuciscidae; genus Scardinius; species Scardinius erythrophthalmus. The sequence continues at coordinate 22,265,228 of NC_138226.1, read as the reverse complement.
TTTTGAATCCTAGACACACCCAGATAGTCGAGACATCTACTCACTTGGTTCATAACCTGTAAGCAGACACAGAACACAAAACAGTATCATATAAGTTAAAATATGATGTAAAAGACATAAGCTGCAGCTTACCGTTCCTGCTAAAATGAACCAACGAACGATATAAAATTAAATGAACGGCGAAGGATCGTGAGATTGGGGAGAAATTCATACCTCTGGGTTAGCCTCCAGTGGTAACCAGCGCTGGCCCTCCATCTCAGATTAAGACCCGTCTGATATCCTAAATAAAAAAGATGATATTGCTTCCACGAGCAATGGTGTGGACGCTTTGACAGCTGAGGAGGAAGTTCAATGGAATATGTGCGCGCGCGTGGCGTGACGCGTGCGTGTGTGAATTCAGCGACTGGCCTAATGTCCCAGCGGAAATGCAGGCATCAATTTCAAAATAAAAGTCACAGTTACCGTAGAGACGATCTTTGATATTAGGGATAACGTGCCTTTATGCGGCATCATTCGTGTTGTAGTATCACGAAGATCTTTGATAGTCTCACCATGCGTACATGCACATCAGTTTTCTATTAAAGTCGATATTGTGGTTAAACCTTTATTCTGAAATCTTCTCTTTTTGTGCTTTGTAATTATTTTATCCTTTACTTGCTTCATTTTATTCTTTCATAAGGCTACTCTAGTTATTCTACTCTAGTGACCTTTTTCAGGTCCGTCAGAGAGGTTTTGGTTAGCTGGTTTGTTCCTGTAGGCTGTCACTCAACAGATTTAGTCCAGTGGGTGGCGGTATGTACTCAACAGTTGATTCTATAACGTTAAACCGCGAGCGAAGAAGAATTCTAAAATTCCGCGGCAATGTTTGGTTTTAAATTTGTATAAACCGGTTTAATTTGTACGCGCAGTATTTGTTATCCGAATAGAAATGCATTATAACAAGAATAAAGATAAACCACATCAAGCCTCGAGTTTGTCGTCGTCTTTTATTGCTGGTGAGTAACGTTAGACAGAATATAGCATCATATTCTTAACGGCTGTGTTTTATTCCGACATTGTATACGTTAACGTTAATCACTCATGCCTTTTCAACAGCGCCCAATGATAAAAAGGAAAACATACGACTGGGCAAACAGACGTCTGTATACGCAGCCAAGATAAAGACGAAAATACACAGTAAGAAATACTCGGAAATGCCAAACTTTACTTGTGCTCTTTTATAAGTTGACCGATGACCATAACTTTTATTATGGAAATGACGATAATAATAATGTTTTCCAGATACCTCATCATTCTTTAAGTTCTCTTTGAAAAGCAACAACAAGGCTCTGGCCCTGGCTCTGGTTGCTCAGAAGAAGAAGAGCAGGGAGCTGGAGGAAGAGGTGGTGCGGCTGAGGAAAGATGCGCAGACCACTAATTTCGATCTTGCTTATCAGCGTCATAAAAGCAAACAATTGGTGAGACCATTAGGGTGAAGTCTGGTTATATGGAATTTAATTATTCTGGCACGAAGGTTTGTTTTTGTAGGTTACTTTCTAAATTTAGGCATTCGTTTTAACTTAAGCCTTGGTTCCCTGACTCATATAGGCTACTTGTACAGGCACAAAGTCTGACTCGTATATCATATTGAGCTTGTACTGTACTTTAAAAACACTTTAAAGAACATACATAACTTATTATTGTTATTTTTATTATTATTATTATTTACAATAGATGTAGTTAATGTAGTTTCTTTTCTTTCCCTAGTTTTCCATTATACGAGAGTTTTATGACTCTTCTCTTAACTGGATGACAAAGGCTGTTGACATTTTTTGTAATGATGAGGTAAGTCAATATAATTTTCTAATAATTAAGTTATATGGCTAATAATAATCAGAATTATATGAATCATTATTATTTTAAAGACTTCAGCCAAGCTTTGTTGATTGTTCACAAATAGCTAATTGTTAAATTATTATTGCTGTTCATTAATAATAATTATTAATATTATTTTAAAGGTTCCAGACAGTATGGACACTGAACACAACACCAGTAAAGGTATGAGAAGACAGTGTAAGCTGTTCATTGTATACAAGTTTACTTAAGAATGTCAGTCAAGCTTAATTTTGAAAGTATAGTCAAGTTTGAATGATTGGCACTGTTAGAAAAGTTATGAATTTTCTAATGTTTGTTGATGCTGTTATTATAATTTTAATTAGCTATTTATTTATTTTTCAGACCAATTGTTTGAAATGGAAAAAGAGGTTGAGAATTTGCCAGAGGGTCCGTTGTGTCCACAGCAGGGCAATGTTGTGTCTGTACCAGTGGATACAGCTATGGTTAAAGAACCTACAAACTGTGATGTTCTCAGCCAAGAGAGAAACAGTCCAGCACAGCAAAACACCCTATATGACTCTGAAATGGAGATGACTGTTAATGACAGTGCTGCTGAAATTGTAACAGTTGAGACAAATGCAAGAAGAACCTCTAGAGTTACAGAAGAACATCAGGAAAAGAAGGATTTGTGTCTTCCAGGAGAAGGTAGTGAGCGTGTATATGCAGAGGAAGACTTACCAATTGAATTTAGTAGGTCAGGTTATACATCAGCTGTGCCAAAAGAGTTGACCACTGTGACACAGCAGTGCTCTCCCACTGTTCAGAGCGAGGTGGCGAATGAGCATGAAACGGAATCAATAACTGCACGCAGGAAGACTCACGTCACCTCTCGTTGCACTAAAAGTAGCAGGCGCACATGTAAACGGAAAGAACCAAACCCAGATCCAAGGAAAACGTACCTTATCTCCCAAGATCCTTCTAATGACATTTTTAATGATTGTTTCAGTGATCTTGAGCTTCGGAATTCTGAAAAAAGAAAGACAATTTCTTTAGATGGAAATATTTCAAGTAAAGCTGCTAAAAACAAAACAAAAGAGTCTCATGCTACCCAGGAACCCAGGAGAACATGTATAGTTCCAGACGAGCTAAGACCTCAGAAGAGCAGGAGGACCAAAGTCTCATCCCTTATGATGGATCACAGTGCATCGTATGTGCATGAAAATGTTGAGTCTGCTGGTACTGTATGGCCAGAAACGGATGGTACTGACGTGCATGCAAGTGAGAGTGCAGTTCAAGTTAAAAAACATAAAAACAAAACTCTGGCACAAAAAAACAGAGGAACATTTGTGATACAGCCAAGTCAATCATTCAACAGTTCAGAAGGATCACAGGAGGTAGCACCAGGAACCCAAATGACAGCTCAAGATATTGGTTTAGATACTACTGCACAACAGCACAAGGAGCCTGAGCATGTTTCTCATGACATATTGAAGGAAAACACCTATCATCCAGAATGTACACAAGATTTACATATCAGCCTTGTACAGGAAGCCTCTGAATTTCCATCATCAGTTCCCGTTAAAGCTAAGAAACACAGAAAAGAGGGGGCAAATAAAAATAAAAAATGCAATGCTGCAGGAAAAGAAAAATCCAAAGCATTAACAAAGAAACAAAACAGTTGTGCTGCGAGTATGGATAAAAATGTGTCGACTGAAAGGCAAGATGCGATTGATCTTCAAAATGGAGCAGGATGCAGGTCTTTGTCTAACACTTTACAACTACCAGGGATATCTCATTGCTCAGAGGAGGACATCAGGGATGAACATTATGCAGAAACCCCTGAAATACGCTGCCCTTCCTCTGTTGACGAGCTTGATCAGGCTGACCATATCAATATGGATGCTCTTAACGTAGATCTGGACCAAACCAACAAAGCTCATGAGAGCAGGTGCAGGAAAACGTATGTAATTTCATCTTCTCATGAATCTCTAAATAAAGAAATGACTGACAGTGGTGCTTCCAGCAGAACATCATCTTCTGAACATCATCTTCTCACAAATGAAATGGATGATGTTTCACCTGCCATGAACTCGAGCATGTTTATCATAGAAAAATATAATGCGACTTCAGACCGTTTTAGTGAACACACAAAAGACATTCAGCTCACAGAGGAGAGGCCTCCATGGGAGACTATAGATGGTTACGCTGAAACGCTCTCAGTCGAAAGCTCTGCCCACAGCCCTCAACCAGAGGCCCGCTCTCAAACTATGAACATTTACCAGGACCAGGACTCAGAACTGAGGCACCAAGCACCAGGTAATCCTTATGTGTTGGTTTAAATGCTTTGTCAATTATTGTATTTTGCAAGGTGATTCAAATAATAATTACTTTTTTCATTTCACATGTTTGTATTTTATACGTTTTTATTCTGTGAACAGAAGATAGCAGGGTTATGAAGAGTCTAACAAATACAGACGTTAACTCTTTAGGGAGAACACGAAGAAGAGCAGCACCAGTCTCCTACAAAGAGCCAACTCTCAATTGGTGAGTCACACTTGAATAATATAATGAGATAAAATATATTATGATTTATTTCTGCCTTGATATAGAATCTGTAATAAGTTTGGATAACTTTTGTATTTTCTTTCATTGATTTATTTATTTGTTTTGCAGCAAAATGAGGCGTGGGGACAAATACTCTGATACAAAATTCTTAAACTCTCCGGTGTTCAAAGATAAGAAGAAGAAACAAACTTAGAAGTGAATTTCCCATTGATTGATTTCAGTCTTTTATTTAACTTTATTTTTTGTTATTTTGTTTTATTTACTTTTTTATGCAATTAAATTGTTTAATGGATTGATCTTAAAGCATTTTAATGACAGCTGTTAATTAGCCTTCAGATCTCAGCATAGTTTCATTCTTGTGCATTTAGGCGATTTCGTTAGAATTTTAAATGATATTTATTTCTGTGGTTAATAAAGAAAACCTGCTCTATTTGCTGTTTATTATTAACTTGATTCTGCTTTCCAACCCAAAGTTGTGTTCCTACTGATCATATGGAAGTAATCTCTAATCTCTTTCCTAACTCATTTTATACATACATGAATGTTGTATCTGTGTTATGTAACTGAGCACTGGCCGACAGTGTTAAAGTGATTAAAGGACTGAATGAATTATTTAGAGGACTGTTCACATGAGAGGACTACAATTCTGAGATCGAGTAGGAGTGTCTGTTCAACCAGTTTATACTGTCTGAAAGCAGATGGAAGCTTCTGACATAGGCATCTTATTGTGTTATCAGGAAGTGTTAGTTTTAGGTAAGTTAAGGTGTTTTCTTAGATTACAACAATTTTTACATGTTTTTTATATGTATCAGTCTTTTTGTGTCAAGGCATAAGTAGATGCATTACATTAAAATGTAATTGGTTTATATTCATGGACTGTTTCTTATTTCATTAGTAACTTGTTGGATTATCCCAATTTTTTGCAAATGTTAGTCTTACCAGATGCCTCAGGTAACCTAACACAAGTCTGTTAGATAACCTGTCAAATTTTCGTCTCACTTTTCCTGTTCAATGGAAACCAAAGTTTGCAGTTTGCTTCCTGTGTTTAGTGTTGCCCCTGGCAGAGGATTAAGTACTATTTGTTTCTTGTAAAGCACTTTGAACTGTTGGTTTTAAAAGTTCTTTATAAATAAAGATTATTATTATTAATAATATTATAGGTAAAGTTGAACTCGTGTTTTTTATTTATTTTTTAACCCATAATGTTTATTTTTATTTTTCCTAGCATTACTGTTATAATGGAATTTCAACTATTTTTCCAGACTGAATTTTGGCATAAAGAATTAAGTGTCTCAACTGAGGGTCTACAACATGGAGGCAAAGCGATTGAAGAGGGATGTTAAAACTTTGCTGTAAGTAGTGTGAAATAAATTCACTGATGTGTATCAGGATAAATAGGATAATAAATTGTACTTGCGTAAGGACACACATTTAGAACAAATCTTAAAACTTTTAATTGCTGCTGAAAATGTATATATATTTTAACATCTTTTAGTGGTGAATATATTGGACTGCGACTCAGAGAAAATGGTTTTGATCCAAAAGGGAAAAGCACTTTTACAATGTTAGATGATTTGGTAAGTGGTCAATATTAAAACAACAGTTAAATTTCAAAGGTTATATTGTTCTATTGAGATGAAAATTTAGTTGTGAGTTGATGTTTTTATGTTATAATCATACATGTAATAAAAAAAAAAAAACCACAAGATTCATCTAGCTTTGGGTTGTATTGCTAAATATTCATCTTTACACATTCATATAGGCCCATTATGATTTGGCTATAAGTGTGGCTTTGTGGTGGCTCAATAAAGATGATGAGAAGAATTTAGTTGAGAACAACTACATGTGAGTAATTTATATAACTGGAATTTGTGTATGTTTAATAGTTTCATGCTAGTTTTGCAGTGTTTGCATAAAATCACATTTGACCATGCTATGTCTTTGTAGAGGAATTGGCAGTTTACGGCATATTAGCCAGTACCCTAATCGTCTGGAAAGAGAAGCAATGATCCTTTCTTCCTTTGCTGGAATGCTTCTGGTAAGGTTCAGAAGAGAATATAATTTGCCGGTTTTATATAATTTTTAAATAAATATAAAAAAAAAATGTAAAAAACAAAAATCCAGTATTTATATTTTTATTTCCTTATTTATGTATAGTTGTAATCAAAATAATTCAACACCCATTGCAAATCAGGTTTATTGGCAAAATGTACAGACTTTCAGCAATTGAAATAGCTCAACACAAATGTTTCAAGTGGTTTCCCCAAATTCAACTGAAAATGCAACGTGGTTTGCAATGGGGGTTGAATACTTTGTTACAACTATAATTGTGTTTTTTCCACATTTACTTTTTTATTTATTTATTTACACATTTATTTATTTTCACATTTATTTATACATTTCTTTGAGGTAAAACGCCCTCCTCATTAGCATACAGAGAGACTAGAACTCAGAATGGCAGTGCTGAAGTTTTGAGGCACAGTGACACCTTGTGGTGTGACCAAACGATATATACCGTAAATGTAGATATAAATTTGGAAAAAATACAATTATACATAAATAAGGAAATAAAAGTGTATATATATATATATATATATATATATATATATATATATATATATATATAATTTTTTTTTTTTTTACATTTCTATGTATATTTATTTATGTATTTATTTATTTATTATTTTGTCAACTTTTGAATTCCAGAGGTTTTCAACAGCAATTCTGTTTTTGACAAGTTGTATAATGTCCTCTCATTTTCAGAACAGCTTACCTATAGAAGACATTCTGTCTCTGTACAGTTGCAAACCATCTGCATCTTACCCTCATGATCACGATAAGGTATTTGAGAGTATTTATTATTTGAGAGTGTTTGTCACACGAGTGAGCTGATGTCATGCAGGATAAAAATTGAAGGGATATACATGGGGGCCTATACCATGGAGCCAATTTAGGTGGCTAGCCAGGTATGTTTCAGTTTAGTTTGTGCCAACACTGGGTTTTAGGCACCATGAAAGTGGTTTGGCTTTTAGCAGTGTTCATCGCCATAGTAACTTGCACGGCTAACCTGGTCCGGGGCAGGTTATGCTCCAGGTAAGAGATCTCATACCAAAATTGGATCAAAATCAGCTGTGAGCAAAATAAGTTTCTACTCCAAATTAAAGGTCACTACATAGCAACTTATTTTTAAAGACAAAATCGTCTGGCTTTTAGCAATGCTTATAATAATAATTGTGTATGATTTAGATATTATTTATGCAATTATTATACCCTTAATCCATTACACATGTACAATTTTAGTTGATCAACTATTATTATGCCCTTAGTTAAATGATTATAAACATTTAAAGGTAAAATAAATAAGCTTTAAGGTGATGATACACAGGGCAACTTTTTGGGCAATATTGCTGGGCATTGTTGCCGTCAACGGGCAACCAGATAAGACACAGGGCCCACGACCGATCTAAATTATCCAGATATATATTTATTGCCCACTTTCAATGGGAAAGTGCCCAAGCAACAATTGCTAGGCAAGATTGCCCACACTGTAAAAAAAAATTACATCCCCAAGTCAAAAATTTCTAGTGACTGATAACATCTAAATTTTTAAATTAGTCTGACGTATTATTTCTCATTGAGCCAATGTTAACAGACTATTGCAACAAGAATTGCACTTGGGCCAATTTAAAAATTTAGACTTTTACTTGCATTGATATAGCAAGATTCCAATTTCTTTTAGTTGTCCTCTTTCATAGACGGCTCTTTTCTTTTTGCTGTGTAAATTTGTTTAAATTCATAATAATTTTCAATCTCATAATTTTCTGCAGAAGAGAGAAGTGAATCGCAGTTTCACTATTCCACAGCATGTGATTGGCTGTTTGCTAGTGATGTCACATCTAAACTCCTAAACTCAGGATCAAAGCCTGAGTTGACAGAGAAAGTTGATGATCAGCGTCATGGTACCAACAAAGCCTGATTGAATTGTTTGGTTTTGTCAACTCAAAACTAATCCTGTAACCCTGAGTTTGATCAATACCATCATGGTACAGGCCCATGATCTGTAAATAGAAAGCCTTTAATTGTTGTTTAGTCTGCCATCTCACATTATACTTCTCAACCAGAAGGTCAGGACCCACTAGAGGGCCTCAACAAACATAAAAGAGGTCTGCAGGATGACTTAAAATGAACACAATTTTTTATTTATCTTTTAAAAATCTATTTATTTATTTATAGTTGTATGTATTAATCTAACCGCATTACTAAAAATGTAATAAAAATAGTAAATAAAAACAGTAATAGTTAATGATAAAAAAGCAATAATATTTCTTTTTTTTTTTTCCTCAACAACTTTTCTTGATAAATATAGTCCTATAGTTCTTGAAACTTCTGAAATTACCAACTGAAACATGATAAAAAATTATATATCAGTTTATGTTAATTAAAAAAAAAGCTTGAAAACGAGCAGCCTTGTCATAATGACAGCAGACATACCAAAATCTATATTTTATCATACAGTATATGGAGGGCCTTCATATGGAGGGCTACTTTATACCGTCCAGACATACAGTACAGTGTCATGAAAAGGTATTCCAGAATCCCTCTTTAATTGCTTTAACTGAAGAGTTTCATGTCATCAAATTTCAGCAAAGTTTTAAAATTATTTCAATGTCTTTTCCTCAACAGGGCAACATTGTTCACCCATTGTCCCTCTCTTATCATCCATTTGCTATGCTTAGTTCATTCAAAGCAGTAGAGCGCTCAAGAAAACACAGTATGTGACCTTTTACATATTTTAATAAAAACATTGTTAATGCATAAATTGAAAGTGATCACTAAAATAGAACAAAAGGTTTTATTGATTGTTTATCATTGCCTTTTATCTCTTACCAGCCCAGGTGCTGAAACGCTGGATCAAAGAACACAGTAAGCAGAAAGTCTCTCCAGTAACAGAGACACTCGAGTCCTCCTCCTCTTCCTGCTCCTCATTTAGTGTGAGTGTAAGTCTGCTTTTCCTCAGATACATTCTACCACAATCTGTTATACTATACACTCAGTAAAATAACAATGCACTCATAAAGTTGAAAATTACTGCCATCATGTGCTCAGATTATGTACTGTAATTGTTGCATCTGTCTTTTGACAAAAACAGGACAGTGAGGACTCTTTAAAAGATGAAACCGCTCACTATGAGGGCTTGCAAGAATCTCTGCAGGACTGAAAACAGCAGCTGTCCAACAAGCAAATATTAATTTGCATGGTTTATTAAACACCGCTATGATTACACATTTAACATCCTTGCAGGTGTTTCCTGGTTTGTCTTTATTGTTAAAATATTGGTTATTTCCCAAGACTTTGTTCACAGCCAGGGAATAATAAAGAGAGGAGATTAATTTAGAATAATCTATTTTATAAATACCAAGATGACTTGTTTTACTGACTTTCTTAATATATGTCCGACATGTCACACATTATCTTTAAGAAATAGAGGGTGTGTATAATTATTTTGCCCATGCATTCTCATTTTATAGTACATGTGAATGAAGATGCAATGTTAAATATGCTGTAATCAATAAAGTTATTGAACTACTTCTTAACTCAGTAACCCGTGGTACATTGCAGATGTATTTCGTTCTGTTGATGCATTCCATGTCATAAGCAATCATTCCATCACATAAAGCATCTCATTAGTGCCTGGATCAAAAGAGAGGAGGGCAGCTTAGGTCAGTAATTTGCCAGGTAGGAATTTTGATTTGATGAATCAGGGCTTTTAAATCTATGGATAGGATTAAGAGGTAAGCAGCACCATCAGAGTGACAAATCCCAGTCATTGAGAGGACAAATAAAGTTTGATCCACCATGTTGATGGAGGTTTATAAAGCAGACCTCATGCCCTAGTTTGTTTGACTGTTTCTCCGGTTTAGGACTGTTTCCTGAGGCTCACATCATAATGAGTAAGGTAAATGAGACGGTCAAAGACTTTTGCATTTCTCGAGGAAACTTTAGGTTAGCATTTGACTATGAAAAATTGTTATCCAAATGCTTCTTATACTTAACTGTACTTTGACTATGAACATAACAACAGAACCAAAACTGCTTTAAAGTATTGCTTTAATCGCTTGCTTGCAGATTATTTTTTATGAGGATAGAAACTTCCAGGGTCGCTCCTATGAGTGTGGCACAGACTGCCCAGACATGCACCCTCATTTCAGTCGATGCAACTCTATCAGAGTGGAGAGTGGCTGCTGGGTCCTGTATGAAAGACCCAACTACTCTGGTTTCCAGTATGTGCTAACCAGGGGAGAGTATCCTGAATATCAGCGCTGGATGGGCTACAATGACACTATTCGCTCATGCCGTACATTTTCCAATGTGAGTAATATGCATGTTAATGATTATTATTCCATCTGTGTAGTTTGCTGTTCTGACACACAAAAACTTTGTTGTTCTCAGTACACACAGTGTTTAAGCCTCTTGTTGTATTTTGTGTTGTTGTACACGTTAACACAGCACACATTCAAACTCTTGACTTGAACTATTTGAAACTTGCAGAAAAGTGGTGGATCCAACCGCATACGGATCTACGATCGGCCAGATTTCCAAGGTCGGATGATGGAATTCAGTGATGACTGCGGGTCCATCCATGAAAGCTTCCAGTGCCGCAGCATTCACTCTTGCAATGTCATGGAGGGATACTGGACCTTCTATGAGCACCCCAGTTTTCAAGGCCGTCAGTATTTCATGCCACCCGGAGAGTATCGCAAGTTCAGCGACTGGGGTGCCATGTGTGCCACCATTGGCTCCTTCCGCAAAATCACTGATTTTTAGAGTCCACATTATTAAAATAATTGTGCCTTTACTGGCATTGACTTGTCAATAAAATGTCACAAAACCATATGCTTTGCAGTGTATGTATTCATGCTGCAGGTGCGTCATTCACACTCAAGTTGATTATTACAGCTGTCCATCATCAAAAAGATATAGATTTCAGACTATGTGGCATCTGTGGGGGATGCTTTAATTCCTAAAAGAGAATAGGGCTACACTTTATTTTGATGGTCCACTTTAGACATTCTAGGAACTTCTCAACTACATGTCAACTAATTCTCATCAGAGTATTAGTACTGGGTTAGGTGTTAGGGTCTGGTTAAGTAAAATAATTTGACATGTAGTTACTTATTATCAGTAGAATGTCTGTTGGGGGGCCATCAAAATAAAGTGTTAGCAGATATTAAGCAGACAGTCTACTAAGACTCTAATGACAGTTAGTTGACATGTAGTTGCAAAGTTACCTCTTGTTTCTTAGAATGTCTAAAGTGGACCATTGGGGGAAAAAAGTGTTCACAAGATAAGTATTTCTTCATGTTTGCCAATGTAAATTATTTAGAAATACACTGTAGGCATTACATATCCTAATTGATGGCACTTTTGCTTTTGGAATCAAGCAAGTTATATACTACCTGTTATATAACGATTGTAATGACAAACTAAATGTCACTACTGGCTATCACGTAGATCATACCATGCTGGTAACATTATTAGTCATTGACAATTATTTTGATGAAGCAGCCATCCTACACTGGCAAGGTCCTGCAAAACATTAATTGGTCCAATACATTAGTTAGTGAGATGAATAATGGCAATGGGACTGTCATTGACATCAAACTGACATCACATTTTTTTACAGATACCCTCATGAAACATATATAAACATCCACTATCAGCTATCCTAAAGACATTTCACAATTTCAGAAGCAAAACTATTCAGTTTAAATTCAATTATTTTATTTAAAATGTGTAATCCTAAAATAAATGCAGACTAACGCTAATGTTGTGTTGTTTCCCCAGACCTTTCCAGCAGCTTTCAACAGAGCAGCTTTTGCTGGAAAAACTAATGTTACGGAGGCAATCACAGTGATTGTTTAGGCTAAAACAGACAGTCATGTTTACAAATTTCCTGTACAGTTTCTGCTGACATGAGTACACTGCGACTTAAATGACAACACAAACAGTAGTACCATTATGTTCTCGGATATATATTATAGTTCCAGCAGCACTTGGCACCTCCACAAGAAAGATTTCAAAGCCCCTATAAACATGGGAAAGGTCTGTATGAATTACAATAACGCATTAGTCATAAATGAATTATTATTGTGCTTCTCTCATTATCTAAATATTGTTTTCTCTAGATTATCTTTTACGAGGACAGGAACTTCGGCGGCCGTCACCATGAGTGCATGAGTGACTGCGCTGACCTGCATTCCTACTTCAATCGCTGTCACTCCATCAGAGTGGAAAGTGGTTGCTTCATGGTCTACGACCGAAGCAACTTCATGGGACACCAGCACTTTCTGAGAAGGGGCGAGTATCCCGATTACATGCGTATGATGGGAATGAATGATTGCATCAGATCCTGTCGTATGATCCCAATGGTAAAGACTGAAGCAAATCATTATCTAAAGTTATCAATGGTCTTGTTTTAATATATTGAAGTTAAGTACTCAGCCTTAACTCCTGTTTTGTTACCCATTTAGCATCGTGGGTCCTTCAGAATGAGGCTCTATGAGCGCTCTGACATGGGCGGCAAGATGATGGAACTCATGGATGATTGCCCTAATCTTATGGACCGCTTTAATATGTCCGACTTCCATTCCTGCCATGTGATGGATGGTCACTGGCTTGGGTATGAGCAGCCCAACTATATGGGCAGGCACTTCTACATGAGGCCTGGCGAGTACAAGAGGTACAGTGACTGGGGTGGCTTGAGTTCCAGGATAGGCTCCATCAGACGTATCATGGATCTCTAATGAAAGGAGTCCTTTTGAAATGTCTGCTGTATGCCCTTTTTCACACACTAAATAAAATGGTGTCTGTGCTGAAGTGTATTCAGATTTGTTCTTGCACCCTCTACCTGGGGGGGTCACTGTCTGATGATGACACTTGCTACAGGCTGCCAGACTACTTTACACTGTTCAGTAACCTGAATAAAACTATAGAAACATTTTCCTCCATGAGACAGGTGTTGAGTGTTCTCTTTGCTTGTACTACACATTAATCTCACTCATGGTGAATAACTAATGATAAACAGATGAAGTGTAAAAAACGTGCTTTTTAATAATACGGCCAATGTTTAACATTGTTTATGTAGATGAACATTAAAAAACAGGATGGTGTATAATCTAAATACGGGGTGTGACTTAGTGGCTCTTGAGCAATACACTTAACCCCAGTTTAGTTCAGGTGAAGTAGGCTAATGCAGGGGACACACTTAACAACTAGCTGAAACATTCTAAGACTGAACTGAACACACTTACAGACTGTTTCCAACAACTGGAGCAGATTTTAATCAACGACTGTGAACACTGACTGAACGCAACTGTCTCTGACTCGGCGCATTTGGGCATGATCAGTCGTAAGTACCAAATTACATTCATAATCAGCTTACAGTCGTTAAGTGTGTCCCCGGCTTAAGTGAACTGTATATATATATATATAAACGTGCTTTTTAATAATTCGGCCAATGTTTAACATTGTTTATGTAGATGAACATTAAAAAATAGGATTGTGTATAATCTAAATACAGGGTGTGACTTAGTGGTATATTATATATTATATATTAATATATTATATATTCCCCTATTTTACCCAATGCAACTCTATCAGGGTAGAGAGTGGGTGCTTCATGGTGTATGAGCAAGGCAAGGCAAGTTTATTTATATAGCATTTCATACACAATGGCAATTCAAAGTGCTTTACATAGAAGAAATAAATAAAATAAAATAATAAAAAGAAATAAGAATAATTAAAACAGTTTAGAAAAATAAAAAATAAAATACAGTACAGTACAAACAGTCGGACGAACATTGGCACAGTGCTCATTCAGTAAATGCATATTAAATGCACCCAAATTATATAGGACAGCAGTACTTCCTGCAGAGGGGCAAGTATTCTGACTGTCATATGTGTGTGTGTGTGTATCACCATTAAATATATAATTTAAAATTATTAAATATATTTTCAATCGATTTTTTTTATTGTAAGCACATGGTGAGTGAGTAACCCTAGCTGTAACATATATATTAGAAACAGTGATATAAACATATAGATATAAAAGTTACTATTAAATGAAATAATCAGTAACATTAAGTACTTAAATAATTAAAATACATACATTTACATTAAGCATGTTTATCATTTTATGAGATATGCAAATCCCACAAACCATTGTAAATTCATAGATTTAAATAAATATCACATGTCGAGACTTGAATGCAATTTGTAAACAATATTTCAGGAATTATTGGATATTGGGTATGGATATTAATGATTTTTTAATGTGATTACAGTCTCTATTGTATAATCTATTTCACAAAATGGCAGTACAGACAATATTTTTTTAACAAAGAATACCAGTAGAAACGTTTTTCCCCCTTTTCTTTCCCCTTTTTTTGCAATTGTAATATGAATGACACACACAGTGTCGGCACTTCGTGTCTACTATATATACCAAAGAGTGTCCTCAAAGTAATGAGCAGTGTCACACTCCCATGGTACAACTGCACTGTCAAAAATGGGGAAGGTACAGTATGCAATACTGTGAGGAAAGTGAGAGAGGGCTAGGGTTTGGGTTAACCCACAAAAATAGGCTTTTGTTTTGTGTTATATTGAAGACATGTATGATGGTTTACTGTAAATTGTGCATGTATAAAATTTCTTTTTTTTTTCTTCTTTTTTTAACAGATAATTTTCTATGAAGACAAAAATTTTGGGGGTCATAAATATGAATGCAGTGATGATTGTGCAGATATGCTCTGCTATCTTAACCGCTGTAACTCCATCATGGTGGAGAGTGGATGCTTCATGATCTATGAACAACCAAATTACAACGGCCAACAATTCCTGGTCCGTAAAGGAGAGTACCCAGAGTTTGAAAGCTGGTTGGGCAAAAATGATTCTGTCTGCTCCTGCCGTGTAATTCCCATGGTGATGATATGCTACTATATATGATTGATTGATTTACATTCAAAAAGAAATTCCAAATTTCACTTTTTTTTATCACTCCAATCATTCTTTTACATTTCAGGATTTTTTTCTTAAAAAATGAGTGGATAGTAGCTAATTTACATACACTTTTTGTTCTTCTATCTATCATACACAGGGATCTTCTCATGAGGTGAAGCTTTTTGAGAGAATGGAGTATGGAGGTCAAATGATGTCTCTTGTGGAAGACTGTGCAGATGTTATGGACATGTTCCAAACAAACCACATATTCTCCTGCAAGGTAATTGGTGGAAACTGGCTCTTCTTCGAAAATTCCAACTTCAGAGGCAGGATGTACCTCATAAGGCCTGGAGAATACACCAGATTCACTGAATGGGGAGGAATGAGTGCCCGTGTGGGTTCCATCAAACGAATCATGGATTACTAGAATTAACTTTTAAGATTAAAATCAACCTAATATTTTTAAACCTCATTTAAAACTTTGCTATATTTAATCCATTAGATGCTTTATTTTATTACTTGTTCATTTTGTATTGTAATATTGTTGTAAACACACACCAAGCTTAATACAGACTTCAAATTGGCAATATTTGCTTACTTGGGGCCTGCCATGTTGAGCTTTGACACTCTCTTATGTTACCTCAAAAATAAATGTTTATAAACTCTGTTTATTTTTGACTCATAGAATGTTTTACTTCATATTTGACAGTATATTTTTCATAATGTAATTTTGTTTCTACGACTAATAAATCAAATAAAACCGCTTATAAATGACTGTAATGTTTTCTTTTGTAAAAGGACACTGCTTTCATGTTAGTTTACTGGTATTTTTTTTTAGTTTGGTCGTTATATATAAGATGAATCTTATAACAATATTTCAGCTTTCATCCAGACTAAGCATATATTACTCAACTGGTTCAGTAAAGGATCTTTTGCATTGATTCATTGTGCTGATTGCAGCCAGATTGAAGATTCTGCTAGCAGGACAGGAGCATTTTGTTGAATATGGAAAAACTGCACCAGGCCAAGCCAAACATAATCAGATTGTTTCATTGTCCCCCTGATTATAGCCCCTATTACTACTCCCTGGGCTAGATTTATTTGAATGACAATACTTTATGCTGACAAAACTTTATCACAGCTGCTTCTAGGTTTTATAAAAGACAGTGATAAATTGGATGCCAGTGTTGAGCAGTATAGCCCTGCCAGATGCCAACATGACTATCGGAAAGGTAAGATTGTAATTTCCCTCACTCTCAGACTAATAGACTTATAATGGTTTTATAACTCTCTAACATGAATCCAGTTTACAGCTGTAAGCTCATATTATTGCAAACTTGAATAGTAAATTTACTGTACCACTTTTCTTTAATAGATCATCTTCTACGAGGACAGGAACTTTCAGGGCAGCCATCATGAGTGCAGCAGTGACTGTGCAGACCTGCACCCCTATTTTACCCAGTGCAACTCTATCAGGGTAGAGAGTGGGTGCTTCATGGTGTATGAGCACCCAAATTATATGGGACAGCAGTACTTCCTGCGAAGGGGCGAGTATTCTGACTGTCAGCGTATGATTGGTTTCAGTAACTATATCAGATCATGCCGTATGATCCCCATGGTAAGTGATCTAAGGGAATAAATATTAAATGATAAAAAAATAACCATGCACTAGTTCATGAATTCAAATAAATATAATGCTTTTGACTGCTGAAACACACTTGTTCTTATGTTCTTGCCACATGAAATGATAAATGTGTTGCTTAGTATATCCCAAATCCGTGTTTTCTTGTAGTATAATGGTAACTACAGAATGAGACTATATGACCAGGCTGATATGGGAGGTCAGATGATTGAACTCACAGAAGACTGCCCTAACATCATGGACCGCTTCCATACATCTGACATCCACTCCTGCCACGTGATGGACGGCCACTGGCTTCTATACGAGCAGCCCAACTACAGGGGACGAATGTACTACCTTGGACCAGGTGAATACAGAAAGTACAGCGACTGGGGAGGAACAGCCCCAAGAATTGGGTCCCTCAGGAAAATAACCACTTTCAACTAGACAACATGAACTGTGCAGCAACATATGCACTAAATAAATTCTCTTGACTGAAACATCTTCTTGTCTGGCTATTATTCTGTTGTAGTGTTTTAACGTGAACTTAAAATCACCATAAAACATCATTTAAATAATGAAACTGTAATTATAGTTATTCTAAACTTAATTTCCTTCACTGACCTATCAGTGAAAATCTGGTTACCAGACTGGAAAATATTCATTGAAAAATTCAGTAAAGCAAAACTGAGGGCAAACTGTCTATCACACAACTTATGCTTTTGGCTGAACAATGTGGGGCTCAGTCTGGATTATCTGTCCTCATTGTAGTTAAATCTATCACTACCATGACAAAAAAACAAAAGCAGCTCTGCTATTTAAATGCACGTTGACCTCAAAGAAATTAGAGGACGTATTTAATACACATGCATGCTATCGTGGTACAAAGAAGCTATCAAATACCAAATTACAAAGTTTTTTCTCCTAAACACCTATTCAGCTTTATAATGTAAAGAAGAAGACTGCGTAAGAAGACAAAATCAATCAATCTATTAAGTCATTCTGGATTTTTAATGAAAGTAAGTAATTTAAGTTGTGATTGGGTGGATACAGTTAAATTTCTGATAATATCTGCTTGTTTTTAAGGCATAATCCAAATAGCTACATCAATGCCATGCTGTACAATTTTGTAATTAACTTAATGCAAGTTTTTTTTTTTTACATATACACAACATGGTATGGATAAGTACTTTACTTGGATTTATGCAAGTATGGCTTTGTGATTATGTGGTTATTTTTATTCTACTGTTAACAGGTTTGTGAATCATTTTTCCTTTTGTGTGACTGATAAAAACTATTTGCACACATAGTCAATTAGTAGTTTATGATATCACAAGAACATGTAATGATTACTGCTTGCTTGCTTGGTTTTTACTGTGTATCCTAGGCCTTTTTCTAAAAGATGTTTGTATTTTTTTCCACTTTCATTTTACTTTTACCATTAAAAATATTTAGGCTATTTATCCACATGTAGAAGAGATTTACAAAAAGCACATACATAATACACATGCACGTTACAGAAAATTTGTTGGACAAACTTGCTGCAATTTCTACATTGAACTTTTTCTACTTAACTTTTGCAAGATGCTGCATCCACAGCTGTAGGTGTTAGTAAGAAATTGAAAATGACCATCATATTGATAAACAAAACTTGTTGCTTGTTGCTAATATTGCTAGTCTAACTAATAGCTAAAACAAACTAAAAGTTTTATTAACCAATATCTATGGTTTTTAACCAGCACCAAAACACATCCCTGGAAGTTTCTTGATTAGCTGGTTTAGGTATGTTTATTTAGGGTTGAAGCTAAACTCTTCTGGATAGTATCCCTCCTGATTCTGAATGTGACACCCCTGTTCTAGAGACGAATTGACATTTGAATGAGACAGTGCTCACATAACACTTGTGTTCAATCATTCCCAAAACACAGTTAGGATTACAATAGGTTTTTTTTTCCTCTCTGTTAATTTCCCTTTGTAAATTCTCCATATAATTTCTGCATTTTCTGTAAAAATTCTGTAAAGTATGTCAGTGCAGCTGAAAGTCCTATTGAGAATGGAATCTCAGTAACCGCTCCCTCTGTTGAGCAACTTCTTTAATGCAAAAGGGATGTTCCATATTGTTCTGTGAGCATTGTGCTGTGAATGTGTGGGTGCCGTACCAGTCATTTCCCTGGACCATGCAAGAGAAAACACCAAACATGTAATTATATATCCTTTTTCAAGTAAAATCCATATTTTGAACCCAATATTGTGCTCTAACAAAAAGGTAACATGTGCCAGTACCCTGACATATTCCTGTGATAATTTGAATAACAATACTTTGTTTGTCAAGAGGCAGTATAAAAAGCTTGGGAAGCATATGGAATCTCTCCAACGGTGACCATGGGCAAGGTAGGATTTTTGGCACCACTTTCATGACTTTTACATTGAATTGCACCTCCCCTATGTATACTAACCTTTGATGCATACGGATTACTCTCCTAATAGCGGCACTAAAATGAAGTGTTGATTTTGTTAACTTTTTCAGATTGTTTTTTACGAGGACAAAAATTTTCAAGGTCGTAGTTATGAGTGCAGCAACGACTGCACAGACCTACACACTTACTTCAGTCGCTGCAACTCCATCAGAGTAGAGAGTGGCTGTTTCATGATCTATGAACGTCCAAATTACATGGGCCACCAGTATTTTATGAAGCGAGGCGAGTATTCTGACTACCAGAGATGGATGGGCTTCAGTAGCTGTATTCGATCCTGTCGCCAGATACCAATGGTGAGGTTCACTGAATGTGCTGCTTTTGTGGACATGACGGTTTCTTTGATGCCAGTGTACTGAATCCTTCCTTTGAATCTTGATGTCAACAGTACAGGGGACCATACAGAATGAGGATCTATGAGAAGGCTGACTACGGAGGTCACATGATGGAATTCATGGATGACTGCCCCTGTGTGTCTGACCGTTTCCACCATCGGCATGTGTACTCCTGTAATGTGATGAATGGCTACTGGATCTTCTATGAATATCCCAACTACAGAGGGAGGCAGTACTTCCTGAAACCTGGGGAATACAGGAGATACCGAGACTGGTGTGCTACCTGCGCTATTGTGGGCTCCTTCAGACGAGTCAATGATTATTAGCCATTCTGCTTGCACTAATTTATATGAACTGTTCATTTCCTGTTTATAAGCATAACTGTTTATAAACATTTTGATTTTTCACTTCTTGTGCCTGGATCTAAAAAAAATAAATAAGAATAAAATGATATTTGTAATAATAAAGTACTCTCGTTTTACTGAATTGTCAGCACTAAATCAGACTTTTATAACAGAATTAACTGGCTTTTTTCAACTTTTTAATTTGATTTTTACATTATTACACATTTACAAATCTTACAATTATTAAAAGATAAAACAATAATAATAACAACAAATTGCATTTATATCAATAAATGTAAACCCAAAAAGTATAACTTATAATGAGTACCTTTTACTCAAAATGTGCCAGAAAGTTTAACTATTATTTTTGAGTTCATTCAACATCTATCAGAGATTTAAGTTAACACTAGATATTTTTTAAGTTAACATTAGATATTTTTTGAAGTTTTTACAACTCCGATAAAGTTGAGAGTTTAGGGAACTTGAAAAAATAGATTCAACCATAGTCAAATATTTTAATGTCACACATACTGTAAACCCTAACGCTCAAAATAATTAATTGGTTTGAGTAGGGCCAACTTAAATTATACAAATTTGTTCAATCAAATTAACTTTTATGAGTATTTAGAACTTTCTTTTTCTTTTGCGTTCACAAAACTGACACACAAGTTGAATTGTTTCATTGTTTTGAGTTCCATGAACTTGTTTCTTTTAATTTAGACAAACTTATAATTTAACTGACTATTTATTTTTTCCCACATTAATTTCCCACATGTCTACTACAATTATGTGTTTTTGTTTTATTAATACAGTATATACTTTTTTCTTGATATACCCCGAAAGAATGGAAGTGAAATGTGACAACATGCCCCATAGGGTACATTGTAACATGTCGTGGGGCACATTGTAACATGACCATATGACAGCTTAAAATGTTATCTGATCTAATTAAAAAAAATTCAAAACATAGTAAAATATTTTCTAAATATAATACAATTAAAAAACTTTTTCATATAAAATAATGGCAATTTTTAATAATTAAATATAAACTCATTTTTGAGCTTTGACTACGAACACAAGAAAACACAGCTATACAACATATGTCAAAACAAATAAATAATTAGTAATTTCAGAACATTGACTCTCAGTCTTTATTCCCCTTTTTCTCACGTTTTCTCAATAAAATTAATAAAAGTATAGAATATAATAGCATATTTCTAATAGGGGCACATTGTAACACAGTGTTACAACATGCCCCCGTCTGCACAACTGGGATTTAAACCCTGCTAGTGTCTTCTGCTAGTTAGCAAAGCATTAAATAACTATCTCAACTGTTAAATAACATCTTAGAGATTAAAATAATATCAGATTTGTCTTATTTTAAATAAACACAAAAAATAGAGATGAAAAATTAACTTAAGTAAGAAATTTACTTTTGCTATGGTTTAATAAATGTCTATGGATAACTTAAAAAAAAAAAAAATTGGCGGATTTTATTTTATTTTATATATATATATATATATATATATATATATATATATATATATATATATATATATATATATATAGTGTTGATATGGCAACTAGTAAGTACACAAAGTTTCGTCATCCAAATATGTGCGGAAGTATTTAAAACAAGCGTGTAACAACTAACCCCGCGTTAGGTTGTGCCCCGCGCTCCCCAATACTAATTTCTGTTAATGTTGATTTTAGGAGAATTACCATCATGGTGACAAGTGGTGCATGTGGCTTGGTTTGAGAACAATGTTACAAGCTATATATTGCTGCAGTCATAAAGAAAATGCTATACCATGCTATTGTTAACATGTTAGCAAATGAGCAAGTTAGCATTTATTGAACTAGTTTGTTATAATTAGTACAATTATTCACTTTGAGATTACATGAACATTTTAAGTTAAATGTATGAAATAGTCTACTCAAAAATGTCAAGTTAAGAACAAGTAAAATGTATGAGTACAAAATAAAAATCTGCCAGTTCTGCTTAAACTTTCGATTTCTAAACTTAAATTTTTTTTTTGCATTTTTTTGAGTTTTGCCAAATTATTCGGGTTTACAGTGACTGTCTAAGTTGTAAAATGTAGATATTTGAGTAGAGGAAACTTACCCCCCCCCCCCTTCAAGAATTGAAGTTATATGAAATTATATAATTTAATTTAATTTAATAACATTTAAAGTGACTTAAAAAAAACTACGTTTAGATAAAGTAAAATTTTGATATGAATAAAAGGGATATTTTAAGTTGCATAAGTGAAGTAATTAAAGTTGTCAGTACTTAAAAATTTGAGTTGCATTAAATTAAGATGAACAAAACACTAAATATATATTTTGATTTAAATTAATGCTTATTTGTTATTTACAGTTATAAAAAAAAAAAAAAAAACTAGCTATGCTTACTGATGATATTTAAGTTGGCAAACTTTAAAAAAATTAGAGGCAATCAGTGGCCTCAAAGTTTTAGAGTTAGTAGAACTTATCCGGAATACATACAGGGAAATATTTAACAGGATTTTCCATAAATTGGTCATAAAATCTGATCTAAACTAAAGTCACTGCCTAAACATTAATAAACAAAAAATACATTTTATTTCTCTATTGAAAATAAAAAGCACATATATTTATAAGAAGCATATACTTCAGAACATCTAAAATCATACTCACTAAATATTCCCATCCACGTGTTTAAATATATATAAATATATTTATTTATTCATTATTATATTTATTCATTTAATTATATATATATATATATATATATATATATATATATATATATATATATATATTTTTTTTTTTTTATTTTTTTTTTTTTTATTAAAATAATACATTTGATCCAAATTTTTTTTTTTTTTTTTATTAAAATAATACATTTGATCCAAATAATACATATATTTAAACAACTTTATATATATTTAAATATATTTATTATTTGGTTTAAATATATTATTTAATTTAAAAAATACTACTTTTGCTTGGTTCATTTGATGCTCATCTACCATAGTCAATGGTAAATGTAATAAATTTAGGAAACTGATTTTTCTCTGTTTCCATGTGCAATATTTAAATATGAGTAATAAATGTATATATATATATATATATATATATATATATATATATACTGTGTATAATATAAAATAAAATGTTTAGCACATTTAATGATAAATGGCACATGCATAGTTACAAGAGACTTTAAATACAAAGAGACTTAAATATTGTCAAATGCACTAAATGTTGTATGTTTGTATGTGATGAATGCTATACTTGTGCATAAAGAGCATTTATTTCCATGGTCCTGACATCCAATCTTACCTTGTTTGAGTATAAAAATTACATGTATAATTCTAGAGGTTAGTCTAAAGTCTATTTTGTCCCTTTTGTAAACTAGTTAATATGATAAGGGAAAATCTATCAGCCACATTGTCTGTCATGTGAACATGGTCACATTCGCTCTGGATGTGACTAAAGCTTTGTCTATACTGTAAAAGACAATGCACAAAAAGCTGCCAGAGATGTATGGATAAAATCTATTGTTTCAGTTTACAGGACCACTTCAGCAGAAGTCATACTGCTTAATCGTCAGCTTTTGGCATTTGAATAACAACAAAATGTGGGCCCCTGATTCTTGTATAAAAACCACAACCAAAGGCCATCAAAGTACAGCTGGTACAGTGAGCTGAAGCACTGGGAAAAACAACACATCACCACCATGGGCAAGGTAATAGTGCTTGAAATAAGTATGCCTCATACAAATGCTTAATAATTGATAGAAAGCTATATATGTTCATATTGAAGCCAGTGTGTATTTGTTTAAACCCTGATGCAATTCAGATCTAAAAAGCATTCTGTTTATTTAAAAACAGTGTATTTTTTTTCATTCCATCAACAGATCATCTTCTACGAGGACAGGAACTTCCAGGGCCGCAACTATGAGTGCATTAGTGACTGTTCTGATATCTCCTCATACCTGAGCCGCGTTGGTTCCATCAGGGTGGAGAGTGGTTGTTTCATGGTCTATGAGCGCAATAACTTCATGGGCAACCAGTTCTTCCTGAGGAGGGGCGAGTACCATGACATGCAGCGCATGATGAGCATGGGCATGACGTTCGACAGTATCAGATCTTGCCGCATGATTCCTTCAGTAAGGGTCTCACTTTGTTAATGGTGTTGTGCAGATTTAGCAATGCACAATTTTTTCATAATTTTAACGGTATACTATGCATGCATTGCTGAAAGACTGCTAAATTAATAATCTTTCTTTGTTTAACAGTACAGGGGATCCTTCAGGATGAGGATCTATGAGAGGGATAACTTTGGAGGACAGATGTACGAGCTGATGGATGACTGTGAAAACATCATGGAACGTTTCCGTATGTCTGACTGCCAGTCCTGTCATGTGATGGACGGCCACTGGCTCATGTATGAGCAGCCCCACTACAGAGGCAGGATGTCCTACTTCAGGCCTGGAGAGTACAGGAGCTTCAGGGATATGGGATATAGCAACATGAGATTCATAAGCATGAGGCGTATCACTGACATGTGTTAAATCGCTAGAATTTAGAAGCAAATAAAGTGTTATTTTCAGAACTAGCTTTCGTGTCCATTGTTTCATTAGATTACTGAATGGCTGACATTTTAAAAGGGTTAGATCATGCATTTTTAAACAATTTAATGCTTTTTTTGTTAGACTTAAACCTAACTTAATAACATAAGTCACTTTGTTAGACTAAAACAATCATAATTTAGTTTTGCATGGCTGTTTTTCACCCTCTTTCTGAGCCTTAAAATTAAATAGGGCTTTTTTTTTTAAGTAGGACTTTTTTTGCTTCGTGTCCAAAAGGTCCAAACATTTCAGAACACCCATTTGCAGCTTAATTTCAATTCAGATTTGAAAACAATTGCATAGATCAACCTAGTTTAATTTAATTTAAAAATATTAATCCAAATTAGGTGCTACATTTATTTCATGATACCCTCACTGACCTTTTTATAGTTTTTTTTTTAATAGTTTTCCCTATAATCCACATCAAAGGCAGAATATATGGAGAATAATAAAAACATGTCTATTATTAGTAGTTATTTGTACTAAATTTTGTACAATATACATTTGATCCATTGACCCGCTGACAACTCTGCAGTATGCATGTGTAGGAGGGCAATTTTTATATTTAGGCTACTGAACTTGAGAGAGAAGATAAGTGGAGACAGAGTTTATAAAAAAATAATAGAAGCTGAAGCAAGAGTGGAATCTGTTATTTTCAGATTATATTTTTAAATTGTTGTTTGTGAAGATAAAAGTCCATTTACAACAGAGGTTCTAGTTTATTGTGACTTCCTCAACTCTGGTGAGTTTTCTCCGAGCACATGTTCTGTACATGTGTCTGGTTAATTTGATATGAACATATGACAATTTATGTTCAATGTTTAATGACTATAAAATGCATAAAAGCATTATAAACCTTCAAATGTAAAATATATCTAAATATATTTTAATGTTCAGCGCAATTTCGGTCTACTGGCGTGGGAAAAGACGCTCAAAATTTTACAGTTTTGCAGCTGTGAGGGCGTAAACTAGGGATGTCCCAATACCGATACTGGCATCGGGGATCAGGCCGATGCTGTCCTCATAGCCTACTCGTACTTGTAGGTCTACTCATAAAAATTCACCGATACCACGTAGTACATTTTGCAAAACGAAACTGGCCGCCGCGAGTGCTTTGTGGAGGTGAACTGAGGCATAGGAAAGTATCATGTCGGCGGTTTAGGCTCATTTCACAGGGTTCGTACAAGGTGCGTGTGTAGCATAGACTGTAAAAAATATGGACAAAGCGTCTGTGACGTCACCCATAGACTTTCTGAAGAACGGGTTTGAAGCCGTTTATGGGGGGTATGGGCGGCGCCATCTTGGAAAATCTTGGGAAATGCTAACCCCGCCCACCTTCTAACGCAGCGCGCGTCACTCAGCTCGCTCTGCTACTCCGGTTATATTTCAGGAAATGAACTATTTTTTTACAGTCTATGGCAACGAAATATGTTATAAAACACCATACTAACTCTTTTCGTTTTCATTTAAAGAAATCTTAAACATTATAGCCACACAAATGTGGTTCAGGCAACGCATATTGATTATATTCAACTGCACATAACGTTTGCCTATTTATGAAAAACAAAACAAAATATAACACAAATCTGCCTCTTTTCATTTTAAATATAATATAAAAATATTAAACATTTTATGGTCCAGGCAATATATGCATTTGTACTAAACAACAGATTTTGCAGTAAACAAAATTACATATCATCTTCGTTGTATTAAAATGACAAAACTCAACCCAGTCTCTTTTTGTTAAATGTCAGTTTTATCAATGTTAGCCATTATAAAAGTATAAGTAAAAGGTATAAGAAGCTATACAAATAAAGCAAACAATTCAATCAAACATACAAAGTCAGCGCGAGTTTACATCGGTAAAGTCAGTGCTTTAAGTGGGCCGGTACGCGCCGGTACTCAGTACCGCCACTTCCAAATATAGCTCTTGAGCGTACCGCCACCTCTCCGTGCGCCCAGAACGTGCTTTTAGCGTACCGGTACGCTCATTTGCACATCTGTTTTAATCCTCTGGCTGCGCTGCCGCTTTTCAGAGCGCCCTTCACAATGCACGGCGCGCGCTCTATTTCAGCATAATGGTTGTTTGTTGCCATGACAAAGGAGGAGGAAGCACAACTGAAACCGCCATGGAAGCACGAGAGGACCTCCCGTTATCGTAAACGACCACCCGCCAACTCTCACGCATTCACCGTCCGTGAGACACATGCACGCAATAGACACTTTTCACACGCTCTCACAACACATCCATTTTCTCACGCACAGAAAAATCGCGAAGCAAAGAGGACACGGAGACAGAGCAGGTTAGTTATGATATAAAACAAAATCCCAGCTCTCAGATTCTGTCATTTTTATAACGAAATTCAAACAATAAATACCGTTTTGGCGCTTGTAAATGTGACATGACAGATCCCTAGCGCACGTGAACCGATCATCTCTATTAACACGAATGAACACAATGTTAAAAGAAACAGTACAACTTACCGAAATGTATATTCAGCCTACATAATATCGATCAATCAGTGTTTTTCAACCGCGGAAAGGGTCAGTAAAACAGCTGGAGAACAATTGTCACATAATATTTACCTCAGGAAAGCCATTTGATGACCATAGGCTATAGCACGTGAGTTGGCTAGAAAAAAACAGCTATAGAGAGTATTTTTGCTAAATATGTGTACTATATTACACTGTAAAAAATTTACTGTAGAATTTACAGTAACTTACTGGCAACTTTGGTTGCCAGTAAGACTGTAAAATTTACAAGAGTCCTGTAAATCATTACCTACAATTGTACTGTAAAATTTACAAGAGTCCTGTAAATCATTAACTACAATTGTACTGTAAAATTTACAGTAACTTACTGGCAACTTTGGTTGCCAGTAAGACTGTAAAATTTACAAGAGCACTGTAAATCATTAACTACAATTGTACCGTAAAAAACACAGCACACTGCCTTATATATGCTGTAAAATTGTTTTTACAGCTGTAACTAAAATTACAGTCGAAATAATGTTTGTGAATGCAAGTGAAATTACAAGAGCAACAATGAACTTACATGTACTGCTATACATTTTACAGTAAATTAGAGCATTTGCTGTGGAATTCAATTCACTAACTACATTTGAGATTTTTCACTGCTTTGTGTGTACGTTTGCTGTAAGTTTCAGCCTTTGTCAAATAAAACTCACAATAACAGGTTTTCATTAATATAACAAATTTATTGTGCAATAATGGCTATTTAACATAAGCACCAGATTCCAAAATATATTGGGAGAAACAAAAATGGAGATTAAATGAAAGGCTTTAGCCTTGGAAAGAACCACTGAGAACAGCGGCACTTAAAGGATTATTTCACCTCAAAATGAAAATTTCCTGATAATTTACTCATCCCAATGCCATTCAAGATGTTCATGTCTTTCTTTCTTCAGTGGAAAATAAATAACGTTTTTTGAGGAAAACATTTCAGGATTTGTATCCACACAATGGATTTCAATCGCAACCAACATGTTGAAGTCCAAATCAATGCAGTTTCAAAGGGCTTTGAAGTGCTTCAAACGGCTCTGCACGATCCCAGCTGAGGAATAGGGTCTTGTATAGCGAAACTGTTGGTCATTAAAAAAATAATATATACTTTTTAACCACAAATGCACATCTTGTACCATCTCCGAGATGCGCTACGTATTACTTCATCACATTGGAAAGGTCACGAAAAAACTAAAACAAAAATGTCGGACGATTTTGAAGTTGGAGGAGAAAATTAGATACATTTTTCGCCCTTCCCTACCTTTTTGAACCGGAATACACAGACAAATAACTTAGACCGATGACGTGACCCGTGACCTTTCCAACGTGATGACGTAATGCATGGCGCGTAGCAGACCAGCACAAGACGAACAATTGTGGTTAAAAAGTATATACATTTTTATTTTATTTAGAAAATTACAGATCGTTTCGCTAGATAAAACCCCATTTCTCAGCTGGGATCGTGCAGAGCCGTTTGAAGCACTTCAAAGCCCTTTGAAACTGCATTGATTTGGACTTCAACATATTGGTTGCGATTGAAATCCATTGTGTGGATACAAATCCTGAAATGGTTTCCTCAAAAAACTTTATTTTCCACTGAAGAAAGAAAGACATGAACATCTTGAATGGCATTGGGATGAGTAAATTATCAGGAAATTTTCATTTTGAGGTGAACTAATCCTTTAAGTATCAACTATACAAGGCACACATCCCTAAAGTGTGACTGAACTTCAGTCATAAACAAAAGAAATGGTTTGAACTGTGCCTACCTTTAATTTGCCAAATCCATAAAAAAAGGCAAGAATGTATTGAACATCAATCATGAACTTGGAAATCAGGTCAGAGTCTCTTGTATCAATTCCATTGGAATACTTTTGTTTAAATGGCAAGCCATTCAAAGTCCATAGTTTCCGTAACAGTGTGCATACATATGGGTTCATTTCATGCATTTTCTTGTTTCCAGCAGCAACTTTTGATCCAGTTTCCAGGTTAATGCCCACAAGTCCTCTGTGGAAAAAAAAAACACACAACATCCAATTATCAAAAAAACAGTATACACTTAAACAATAAAATACAAAATTTGTCAGACAACTCATAAATTACATTTAATTTCAATTAATGAAGAGTTAGGGTCATATTTAATTTTATCCAAAATTTTAATATAAAAATATTTAGCCTTCCATGTTTGCAATAAACAAAATGTACAGATTATATCATTATTATACAGATTTAATTTTAGTAATTTTAGATTTAGTTATTCATGAAAATAATTCTCTATTCAGTGTGTGGTTAGCAAATTTTTTTTTTGTTCATTTGAAAACTTTTCCATAAAATATCTAATCCTGATAAACTATCCTAAATTGAAAACCTAAAAAAAAAAAAAGTCAAGAAAATTTGAAAGTCCACAATAAATATAGAGTAAGATTTTATGCTCTGAAATACCTCTGAATAAATTCCAGCGTGCATGCAGCGTCATCCTGATAAGCAAGATTTAAGTTGTAATAGGTCGCAAACAACGCTGCCAGGCCCTCAACAAATGACTCTGAAAATGGGCCCAGGACAACTTCCCTTTCGACTGACATCCACTTGCTTGGGGTCATGGATTCACCTATAAAAAATAAAAATAAAATACGGCAGAGCATAGATTAATAAGTGTTGTAAAAGTATGGTTCATGGGTAGCTCATGATAAAGGGATAGTCTGAAAAGAATGAAATGAAGTGAAAATTACCATGATTTACTCACGCTATCATAGGAGTAAATTACTTTCTTCTTTCAGACAATTGCAATCGGAGTTATATTAAAAAAATGTCCTAGCTCTTCCAAGCTTTATAATGGTAGTGAATGACGGCCAAGATTTTGAAGCCCAAAAAGTGCATCCATCGATCATAAAAGTACTCCACATGACTCAGGCCTTCTGAAGTGAAGCGATGCATTTGTTTAAGAAAAATATCCATATTTAAAACCATTTAAATTAAAATATCTAGCTTTCAGCATATTTATGGCGAAAGAGTGAACTCTGACCTGACGCAACGAAGAACACGTAAGTGCAGAGGATAGAGCAAAAAAAAAAAGACTCGAATTAGAAGTCTAAAACAATAATTTTTAAAGACAAATTTCTGAGGATTTCGAATCGATATAAGAGAAGACCTTAAGTTTGTTACACAGCCCTATTTGTTTGAACCACGAGAGGCGTTAAAGCTTACACTATACATCATGTCAGGAGTTACTTTCTTTTGGCATAAGTCGACTTTTGTTTAACAATGTATATTTTACTTACACAAACACATTGCTTCGCTTCAGAGGGCCTTTATTTACCCCCTGGAGTTACTTTTTCCTGGATTACTTTTATGATGGATGATGCACTTTTTAGAGCTTTAAAATCTCATCCTCCATTCACTGCCATTATAAAGCTTGGAAGAGCCAGGACATTCTTTAAAATAACTGATTGCATTTGTCTGAAAGAGAAAAGTCATATACACCTAGGATGGCTTGTGGGTGAGTAAATCATGATGTAATTTTTTATTTTTAGATAAAGACACTATAAACTATGGATTTACAATGAAGATTAATGTTACTAATAAGGATTTTTGTTACTAATGAGAGAGAATGGTTCAGAGATAAAAAAAAAAAACAGGGCACAGAGAGAGCTAACTATGGAAGGAATATAGGAATGAGAATAGAATTGTGAAATAGAATACAGGAACAGAGGAGGCAAAATTGTATTTTTAAAATGGCCATTAAAGTGAGAAGAAAAAAAACAGTACAGGACAAACAGTTATCCATTTAAAAGCTAGAGAGCAAAGAAAAGTTTATATGATGGAGACACAGACACAAAGTAAAGCAAAAAACCTTGGATGATCAGTGCGGGTGAATCCGGTAATCCCTCTCTTTCCATGTCGGCTGAAGTTGCTGCTGCCTAAGAAAAACAAAAATTAATTTAGCATTTCAATGAAATCTTTAACACATTAAAAATCTAAATGTTATACTTACATCAGCTTCAATTATAAGGGATTCTGTTCTCTCTTTAAAATGGGCCATTAAGAGTTGCAAGATGCACAGGACCATAGAATTTCCCTCTTGATACTTCGACAGAACAGCACACACCACATTGTTTGTTGGCTTTTCTTGAAAAAATCTTAGAATCCTCTTTCCTTTCCCTTCAATGCTCTCCATGATTTTCAGTAAGCAATTGGAAATGTAAAAAGATCCCCTTCAGACAAAACAGGTAAGGCCATGAGTTCTTTAGTTCAGACAGTGGTGGAGGTGGCGCTGACGGTAATATGTGACCTCCATCAACTTGTGAAGTTCTCCTCTATCGGCTCCAGACATTCCTTCAGAAGAAATTTACTGAGAGAGACAAAATATGTGGGCAATCAGGTACACCACATCTAAATCCTGATTTATGCACATTTCTATGCAATTTCACATGCTGCACAAAACTCAGGATTGTACTGCTCTCATTATTACAAAAGTGACAGAACATGTTCAACTGCCCAAAAAAAAAAAAAAAAAACCCTTCACAAGCTAATAAATGCACAGCAATAAAGCATGTGCACAGCAAATACCAATGTCACGTTTACACTACTTTCTATTTAACAACTAAATTACAAATATGAATACCAAGCACCCTTACAAATAATATTAACATAAAAATAAAACAAAAAAATACTTAATTACACCATCTTAAATCGAACAAAAACGTGCTATTACATTAGCTAATGGCTTGGCAGTCAAGTTAAACACTATTTAGTTGCATAAAACCTACACAATTTAATTGCAATGTTTAAAAGCTTACATGTCTAACGTTACTACCAACAACAATGTAAAATCATTTTATACCGAACAGTTAACAAAAATGTAGCACTAATATAAAATGACAGCACGGCCACACTTTCACGGTGAAGAAAATATAACAGTTAACGTTAGCCAGCTAACTTAATCGTTCATCTGTGTCTGGACTCATCAAGCAAATTCAGTATCATAAAATTGGACAAATAATCTAGATTATCAATTTTGAAACGTCACAAAAAAAAATAAAAAAAATAATAGTTAATATATTGTGGATGTAACAGGATTTCACGTTTACACTACTAAAGCATGAATTACTAGCGTTACACACCTCGTCGTCTCACTCTCATTCGAGGTCCTCGTCCTCCTTCGGTAAACTTAGCGTGCATGAGGTGAGCGCGAAAATTGAGTGGTGATGATGATGCAGCGCGTGGAAAGTCCCAACGGTCCCCCAAGATGTCCACTGAAGATGACGATTGACGAAATGACATCACACGCACTGCGCTACGCCGATGTCGTTGTTTAATCATGGGAGTTTTTTTAAAAGCCAACAGTTTTAAAGTACTAGAGGTGTACGTTATATAATCAAATGTCAGAGTTTAAATGGTGTAAATAATTCGCTAAAAAAAGGCTGTATTTATTACAGTTGACTATTACTTTAGTGTTATTGACTTGTGAAGCAAAAACTTTTGCAACCGTTTTTTTTTTCTTAAAACATAAATAAATAAAATAAATTACAGTGGTATATGCGTGATATCCAGTAGCATTTACTGCATACCGGTAAGCATGTTTCCACAAGTCATAGGAACATGCATGCTCCCACATGGCAAAATACAGTAATACTGTAAATTTTAAAATACAGTAGTCTATTGTAAATATTTACTGTAAAAACTACAGCAATTTTTAACAGTGTACATATTTATTATATTTTTTTACTTATATCATTAAATAAAGTTGTTATTAGGATAAAAAAAATGCATTATATTTAATTTGAATTATTTTTAACCTTAAATAATACTACCAGCTGATAGGGCTCTCTGTATGTTTACATCATTAGGTGAGATTTTTTTTTCTTGAGAAAAATGAATGCCTATCTTGTGTACCTAATATTTATCCAAATTAGATTAAGAAAAAGATTATTTTTTACATCCCAACAACCCCCCCACCCACCCCACCCCACAATAAAGCCACAATAAAGTTCACAATCAAAGTTCTAACTGCTTGCTTTTAAAAAATAAAATAAAAAAATAAATAAAAAATACTTTTACTTCAATTACTTAAGTACATTAAATATCAGGTACTTTAAGACTTTTACTTAAGTAATATTCTAAAAGGTAACTTTCACTTCTACCAAAGTCTTTTTCTGATACTTGTACTTTTACTCAAGTATTGCTGTCTAGTAATTTATACAACACTGCGTCTTATAAAGTCAGAATTCTGACATCTTTTCTCAGAAATGTGAGATATAAACTATCTATAAAGCTAGTCAAATTCTAAGGGAAAAAAAGACTGACTTTTTTTTTCTCAGAATAGTTTATATCTCACAATTCTGACTTTATAACACGCATTTTGCGACTTTATATCATGCAATTCTGACTTTATATATCCCAATTGCGCCTTTATTTCTCAGAATTGCGACTTTATATCTCGCAATTGCGACTTTATTTCTCACAATTCTGACTTCTTATCTCGCAATTATGAGAAAAAAAGTCACAATTCTGACTTGATATATCGCAATTGTGAGAAAAAAAGTCAGAATTGTGAGATAACAAGTCGCAATTATTATTATTTATTTATTATTCAGTGGCGGAAACAAGCTTCCATAGTTACCTCAGGGGAGGAGGGGAGTCAGCAAAAAAAAAAAAAAAAAAAAAATTAGAGTACCGGCACCTCTTTTGAGCCACTTAAAGCACTGGGTAAAGTTAAATAGCTTATAAAGTTATGAAACTTCCCCTCAGCCAAAACGATTGCCCAGGGAAAAAAATATAGATTCACGAGACCAAAAATCGCCCATTAGATATACACAAGATGAATTATAATCTCATGTTTAACCACTACAGAGACGCCAGAGTCCGCGGCATTGGCGGCAAACCTTAGAACGTCAAGCCGATGAAAGACCGTTCCAGGCGGGGTACATCGCGCCGAGCACCCGGTCACGGCTGGATCAACTGGATAAAATTTTCATAAATCTTTAAATAAACCACAGATTTGAGCTTTAAACAACTACATTCTCGCCTGAAAAACTCTTAAAACTACATTTCATGATACAGAAACAGTAGTATTATATGTCAACTGTATTAAAAAATGGCGCTTCTTATGTTGTCATTCTCCGTGGCGCTGTCTTGTCAGCTGTCAATCAAGCTGTCAATCAAAGTTAACCACGCCCTTATTGTCATACATTTTATATCTAAATACGATCTAAACTAACGAGTTAGAAAAAAAATCACTATCCTCGCCGTTGTCAGGCACTTGGAACCTATCGAAAAATACAATAAAAGTCCATGGGACCAACCTGTAAAGACATGAATTTATGCTGTGAAAACGGACATTTTAACATGGGGGCTATGGACATTTGCTCCCTTTTGGGACCTTCCCCTAGCGGATTTTCGATGTATTGCAGTTTTTCGCACTTCCGGGTAGGCTTCATTTTTCAGATCAGAATGTTGCCGCTTGGTGTGTAGTAGCCTAGCCTAACATAGCTGTGGTGCGCGAGCTGATAAGAGAAAAACAAGCAGTGGATTAAGTGCGCACATCCCTTTAAACAGACGTCAGTGGAAAGTTTGTTCAGTCGGATGTCAATGGCAAAGAAAATAAAAAGAGGCATGTAGCTTATTATTGGCGTTAACTGACGAGAGAGAGAGAGAGAGAGAGAGAGAGAGAGAGAGAGAGAGGAGGCATGTAGCTTATTATTGGCGTTAACTGACGAGAGAGAGAGAGAGAGAGAGAGAGAGAGAGAGAGAGAGAGAGAGCGCACTTCTGTTGAATGCTCTTGATTGCTGATCGTTCACATGTTATTTGGATGAAAACTAAATCGTATATGTAAGTAAAGTAATATATGAACTGTTACCTTATTTAAGTATAACGCGTGGTTCACTAGGCTACATTATTACAGAGGACGTGTGCAGGTCAAGAAGTTCCATGAACGCAAACATCCAAAGCGCGCGCCCCGCAAACCAGCGTCTCAGCGCGCGAATACTGAATTAAATTGTTTTCACGTCTTGCGCTTGTATGGACGAATTCACACAAAATTATGTAAAAACGCCCGTCTTGGCGAGTATCCTATAGTAAACAAAGTCGGTTATATCTCAAATGAACGTAGCATGATGTTCAAATGCTGTCCGTGCGTTCGGTCTTAAAGGGGCAGCAGTCTAATAAACCTGCTGCTGTGTTTTAATGTTAATCAAACAAAGGACAAAGAAATACTCAAATACTCTTGACTAAATAGGCTATCCTTTTAAACTTTACAAAAATATCTATCTATATATAATTTATACAGTAATAAATATGCTTTTTTTCACATTTGATTATTTTATTCAAATTTCTGTACCTGTTAGATCTACCTGAAAAACTCTAAAAACACTGTTTATTTCATTTGTAGCCTTTCTTTGTTCTATTGTATTTATTTTAATAAATTAAGCCAACTAATAACGATTTATATTCTTTTGGTTTATCTACTAATACATTTAAAAATTACAAATGCAGTGAAAATTCAGGGTTCGGTTACGGTATCGGTATCGGCGAGTACCAAAAATCAAAGTATCGGTATCGGACTCGTTCTGCAAAAAGTGGTATCGGGACATCCCTAGCGTAAACTATATTGTAACCAGGGCCGTTTGAAGGAATTTGGGGGCCCCAAGCAAAATGGACATGGAGGCCCCCTCAATACGCACGCAAAGCCTACAGGAACCGCAGCAGCCTATAGTTCACTCACACTTTATATAAATAAAAAATTTTTACAGTGCAAATACTGCTGTTGCATATACTGTGCATAAAATTTTGAACATTTTCAACAATTGAACATTTGCAGTAACCTTGAAGTAACTGTTCAAGATCCATTGGTAACTTATAAAAATAATGTCATATTTGCACAAACTGTCACTACCGTATATCCCGACACTAGCACATTAAGATAAGCTATGAAAAAATGTTCCTCTGCCTCTTTCTGGTTAAATAATGTTTATAGATGGGTTACAAAGTAGTAAAAAGACTTGTTTGCTAACAGTTAAATGACAATTAACTAAAGATTAAATAACTAACAATTTACCATCTATTAATGATGGTTATTATAAAGTGTTACCAAAAAGATATAGCATTTCCATATTTTGATATTAGAAGGGAAGGGATGCAGCTGCTTTCACAACTACCAATGCTTAAAAACATTCCAAGCTAATGTTTGATGCAAGGAATTTATTGTGTGGTTTTCCTAACCCCCATTTGGTAAATAGATTTTCACGGTGGAATAGTTAGTACACTGTAAAAAATTATTCTGTGGCTTAGTAAATATTACAGAAATTTTTAACTTTATTAACTTAATAAAATCTCTGTATATCGTTTACTTGATTGTTTGAGTTAAACATACCAAAATAATTGAGTAAAAATCCAACAGTTAATTTTATCTAAAATTTACAGATATATTTAAGTTTTTTTCAATAAAATAATTTAGTATTTGACTAACCAATTATTTCTTTATAATATACTTAATATATATGTGAAATTTCTATCAAAATATTTGAGAATGTTTAATTAAACTGATCTGTTTCAAGAAACAAAAAAATTACTTAATTCAAATCAATATTATTAATATATTTAACACGCTCTTAAAATTGAGTAAGTTTACTCAATTAAAACAATGCCCCCCCTCCCCCACCCTCTGACGTGACGAAAACTCGACGGTTGGAGTGAGCGTGGCTGTTTGAACTCTCCAGTCAAGAACAACAGCTCTCTTCTCAGCGTCGCAGATTTGGTGCATTTTCACTGTGAAATTCAGGTTGGTGTATGTTTTATTTTATCTATAAAATCATTACTGTGCTTTAAATCATATTTAATGCAAAACAACATAGCCTACAGAGGCGTAATTCGACACCTAAACGAGACGAGAGCCGCGTTTGTCTTTTTGCGTGATTGAAACGCTTTGCATAAACACATGACTGACTTTCATAATGATAATGAATATAATTATTATCATTTGGATGATAAAATGTCCTCAGAACTATCACTTTTTGTTTATTGGCAGGTTATGTCAGTCGCTCGCAGTATATTTCGGCTGTGCCTCAGACAGTGACTGTGAGTGAAATGCAAGACGGCGGTATGAAGTTCAAAGTTCACCCGCAGAGCGCGAGTCTGTCTCCGGCACGAGGACCAGCGCAGATTCGGTGGATATTGGATAACAGAGTGGTTGATTACACTTGAATTTGGCTACCTGAATGTTTAAATATTTCATTTTTACTTGTTAAATAAGTTTAAATGCAGGCAATATTGTATACATGAAAAAACAGTCTAAAATGTGCTGTATTGCTGTACTCATTGAAAATAAAGGCCAATGTAATGTATAATGGTGGTTGTCTGGAGTACTATTTTTACAAAGGTTTAGAGAAAATAAAAAAGTTAATATTACTCATTAATAAAAACAGTTAATATTACTCATAAATATTGTTTTTTTAATGTTTAAATGTTAAACTATTTCTACTCAATTTTATTTGTTAATGTACCAGATGCAGTTACTCAGATTTACTTAATTTTTTTACTTGCATTTACTCAATTCATACAGTATATTTCATTGATTTCACAGCTTTAAAATTTACTCAATTTTTTTGAGTGTAAAAATGTTTCACCAATAAAATTGAGTAAATAATAGTTAAACTTTTTACAGTGTAGGCTATAGCATGCTATGCCACTTTCATCAAAACCTATTACAAAGCTATAGCAATGTCATGTCATTAAATACGATAAACAGTGATTCTGGAACAGATCTGCGTCTTCCTTATCCGGTTAAAAAACATATTATAGTATGTAACCATATTCCGTCCGTTCGAGAAAAAAAAAGTTGCACTTACTGTTCGCTACAAGCTGCATTTGCCGTCAGGCAGGTAGCTAACATAAACATATTTTTGCTAGCCTACCTGCTGCAAAATTACACCATTTGTACAAGACAAGTAGAGCTATTTTATCCAGTGTAATTTATCACTTAGCACTATCTTGTTTACCCTTTCTCTTCTTTCTTTTCTGGCTTCCTGAAGCATAATTCCGCTTCATGATGACTGCCGAGGAGGTTTTGTATTTTGCCGGCAGCACAGATCACGTGGTTGGCTGGCTGCTGTCAGCGACGAGGGGGGCCCCTTGAGGGGGATCCCGATAACAGTGTCATTGCACTTTACTGCATTGACTATCAAAGGGGTGCTCACACAGTTTGTCGTTGCATTTTTTTCTTAACCAGTCTTTGTCTTGGGGCCCCAGGCCAGCTCGGGGCCCCAAGCAATTGCTTGGTTTGCTTGCCTTGTCGCGACAGGCCTGATTGTAACGCAGTTCGTTGTTATAGGAAGAAGGAGGTGGGAACTGGCGAACATTCAAAAACTTTAATGATACAAATAAAACAAATACAAAGTGAAAGTAAAAGACAGCAGCCCCTCACGGACGACTGCTGTCACATATAATAAAACAAATGGAGTCCCTCGTTCCCTGCTCCTCCCCATCAAGGCGGACGACAGCAAGCTCCGGCCTCTGGCAAACGGCGGCGACTCCTATGCTCCCTCATGGCTGGCAGCGAGCTCGACCGTCCACCCGGCAACGCACACCAGCGCACCGCCTCGAGCGTCCATGGCGACGGGACTGCTCACCATGCTCGATGGCACCGCAGATTCCCTACAGTGGCGAGGGCTCTTTGACAACGCGTTCTTCCTCCTTCTTCTCGGGTTTCGGCACCAGTGTAACGCAGTTCGTTGTTATGTGAAGGAGGTGGGAACCAGCGAACATTCAAAAACTTTAATGATACAAATAAAACAAATACAAAACGAAAGTAAAAGACAGCAGCCCCTCACGGACGACTACTGTCACAAATAATAAAACACAACACAAGTTCAAGCCTGTCCTCTCTCGATCTTCACTGTCGTCGCTCCCCCTTTATGCTTCTGCTCCTCCGTGAGAGATACGAGACCGGTGTGTCACACAGGTGTCGCTCATCAGTAATCACGCCACCGGCCTCATGCCACTCTCTAACGGCCCTCGGCCTTGTCCTCATCCTGCTCGCCACATATATTGTGACGCCAAATTGAATTTTACTTAGATGAATCAGGAAAAGGAAAAGTCCACGAGCCAGGCCTCAGACCAACAGCCCAGAATCAGTTTTGTAAATATTAGAACCTCATTGTGTAAGAAACATGAGGGGAATAGAATCTGAAGGCAAACAATCCAGCTGTCGGAATCTGTTCCCCCACCCCAATGATGAGAGACGTTGATGTAGTGGCTTAAAATATGTATTTTTGGGCGTTTTTGCCTTTTATTATGATAGGACAGTATGTAGACTAGAAGAGAAGTGGAAAAAAAGAGAGGGATGGGATCAGGAAAAGACTACAAGGACTCGAATTTGAATTAGAACCTCATTGTGTAAGAAACATGGGGGGAACAGAATCTGATGGCAAACAAAACAGCTGTTGGAATCCGTTCCCCCACCCCAATGATAAGAGATGTTGATGTAGTGGCTTAAAAAATGCTGATTCTATTCTGTGTGTGGATTGAGCTTAACCAGCATTATTTTAAACAACAGTACTGTCTATTGAACACACTGTAGTTCTGTACCACACATCCTTGTTCCTGTCATAAATTAAATATGGAGCTACTGACTAATAGTACTTTGTTACTTTAGGTACATGGTCGATAAAATCATAATATATGCACTATTATCGGGGTTGTAGCTAGGGAAATCTGGGCCCCCTTAAAAAGCATTGATGTGGGCCCTCCACTTATATCATTTATAGTATAAGATATGGGCATTTAGGAGTCCCACATCTGGTGCCATGTAGTGTAATAGGGATTTCTTACTAAATAACAAAACAGACAAATAAATAAATGCAAATAAAGGTTTTTATTGGACATCAGCAAAAGCAATATAAATATCGCCTTCTCTTATTTTAAATAAAATTATATAAAGTTGATATAATATTGTATCAAAATGGCATTAAGCGATTAATAACATCTTGTTTAATGTAATCAAGCAATCATTCTCTACAAACTAATACAATAACAACAAAAGACATGAATTTAATAAAATAGTAAAATAAACCTAAAATAGTAAAAAGAGACCACTGAGAGGAAATTAGCACAGGACGACCACAGAAAGACTGTGACAGAA
The DNA here is from genome assembly GCF_964197995.2 of Scardinius erythrophthalmus. NCBI lineage: Eukaryota > Metazoa > Chordata > Actinopteri > Cypriniformes > Leuciscidae > Scardinius > Scardinius erythrophthalmus. The sequence goes on along the minus strand of NC_138226.1, from coordinate 22,224,802 downwards.
AACATGAAACACTGGGTGAATCTTCTTAAACTGAGGGGGTAATTTGAGTTGAACCGTCACTGGGTTAAGCACCTTGGTTACGACATACGGTCCAATAAAATTGGGTCCCAGTTTACGTGCGGGAAGTTTGAGGGGAATGTCCTGGGTTGACAACCAACCCTTCTGACCACACATGTAAAGTGGGGGCCTAAAACGGTGACGGTCCGTCGATGCCTTGTTCCTCTCACCAGTCTGGGAAAGGGCAATGCAATGTAACAGGGAGGAGAGAAAAGATGGAAAGCTCCTAAAGCTTAGTTCCATATAAATTCACGGATAATTTGTTGTTTTGTCGTTAGTGAAAATCAATATTGACCTTGTATTTGAAAAAGGATGCTCATATAAGAAGCATTTCTAAAATTCAGAGTCAGTTCATTCACATTCGGAGATCGACTATTTTTGACTGCCAAAATGCCGGCGGACACAGCTACAGTGAGTTGTTCAAAATCTTTCTTTTTAGTAAACTCTGTGTACACAAACAATGTTCTCAATGCTCGAGTTCATGTGTAGAGCCCCTGGTCATACTTCGAGCAAAGTTTCATGTTGTGTCGAGCCTTCTTAGTGTTTTAAAAATAGCAGAGGTGCGAGTAAGTCACTAAATGCAAGTCTCAAGTCAAGTCCAAGTCTTAACATTGCAAGTCAAAGTCAAGTCAAGTCATTCTGTTGTAAGGTTCAAGTCAAGTAAAGTCAAGTCATAAATAAAATATCAGTAAGAAGCACTTTAAATGCTCTAAAATAAAAATAAATTAAATGAACACAAGTAAACAAGAATTAATACAACTTTTCCCATCTTGTGCTATCCCTACATATAGTTATTTTGCTGTGATGTCCCCTATGAAAGTGTAAACTAAACAAAAACATTCAAAATTTCAATTTAATCCAATTAGGCCAACGTGAACACGCTTAAGCTATGAACTAAGAACATATATCTGGGAATTTCATATTATTGTAAGTTTTTCAGACAGTAGAATGTGCTGATGTTCCCTTCTCAGGAGGAGTCAGAACTACAGCTGTTAAACTGGATCATTTTTATCTATGAATACCCTGATGTATCTGTGTAAACATGGAGTGAACATTGTCACATGCCCCCATCTCAACATATAGTGATAATACCTATAATGCAAACACATGTATGGTCAAAAAAGAGAGAGATCGAAGCCCTCGCCCCGCGGCAAATTTCCAGATACTTACATAATTGTGATGAATTTAATCCTTTTTAAGTTATTATTTTGCAGTGTCAGATTACAGTTAACACCTTTAAATATTACATAAATGTATTATGTATTTTTTTTATTAAACTTAATGAGTGTATAAATCAGCAGCAAAAAGTAATTCTTGAAAAAATCTGCACAGTAATTTTATAAAATCTAAACATGTTAATAAAAACTAATTACTATTAGTACTCTTATAAAATTAAATCAGGCAATCATACATTTCACAATTTTATATTTATATATTAATGTCAAGAATTCAGAAGTGTATTTATATAGCCTACACTACACAGAAATAATATACAATTAAATTATGCTTATTTTAAATGTATTGAGCAGGCTAGGTATAAAAAAATATATAGGCTTTTAATAATCTTTCAGTGCGCAAAACCATGATAATATGAAACGCTTCAAAACAGAGCGCACAAAGTGCGTATGCGCATCGCGGGTGCAGAATGATGTGCTCAAAGGAACATGGAGTCACAGTGTTTAGCGCTGCGCTGCACAAGTGCGCATTTAAAAGTTCACGGCACAAAGCGAAGAAATGTCCAGCACACAAATCCTAGTGTATATCTGTCCAACAGTTTATTGATCATTTGTTTCACAGTTTTAAATTCCAGTTATTGTGCGTTTGATGCCGATTCATAGTCCTTGTGATGTGTGTGATCTAACAAGCACACGGTAGTGAGTCGTTTAAAAACAGCAACAAACTCCAACAAAATAAAGTCATTTTATGCAAATCCACAGCCTTTTATCTACAGATCATGCATTATAATGTGAATATATCATATTGGAGAGAGTTTTAGGCCTACCGTGCATCCAACCGGAAGAGGCACGCGCGCTGTTTGAATACTGAATGGAGAATGATTGACAGCTGCAGAGGAGGGAAAACGAGTTTCCGTAAAAAAAAAAAAAAAAATCACATTAATTGAAAAAATTATATTTTCCACAAGTAATTTCAAGTAGCCTACAGTAAATAGGCACAAGTCCGAGTCAAGTCTAAAGTCACAAGGAGCAAGTCTAAAGTCAAGTCGAGTCTTTTCAGAGATCTAGTCAAGTAGCCTAAGTCTCAAGTCCAGAAAATTGCACTCGAGTCTGACTCGAGTCTCCCACCTCTGAAAAAGAGTGATTTTTGATACTATCATAGTAGGTAGTGCCCCAAGCACTCCCATTCAAAAGGCAATTTGACCGAAAACGAAAATACGGTCAAACTTAAAAGTGGCGTTTCCATTCTAATTATGCTTTTAAACGAAAGTTTGCCTCGGGTAGATTAACAAAAAGACCCTAGGTTGCATTTTGGCAACAGTTATCCTTTAAGCCTAAGCAGACAGTGAATGAGAGAGATCGACTGAGCGTGTGCGTTTACCTGCGTCTGTCTTTGAGGTCAAGTCATTTATATTCGTGAAAAGGTTGCTGTGTCCAAAGAAAGCAAAATATTTGTCGGATCATCCTTTTAACGTTTAAGGGTATTCCATGAATAGCGTCAGCGCTGGTCAGCATTCCACAGTGCGAAGAATCCGCGGAAAAAAAAACAAAAAAACAGCGAGTCACGCATTGAATCAATGCCATTGGTCTCTATTAAGTGAAGCATCTTTCAGCATTACCCATAGTAGGTTGGAAAATGTGTGTAGGCTATGTTTAAATAAAAGAGGAAAAAAAGACACCCCTTTAAAAAAATGTTTTTATTGTTCATAAATGTATGTGCCTTCAACATTTGTTTATTGATGGTTAAATTAATCGTTACCTTTGTTGTGGGTAAAGAAAATGTGTTGCTGTTTTTATTGTCTCCTGTAGAGGGTGTTTAGTTTAACGCTGTTGAAGGTAGCCTACTGCGCCCGCGGGTGCTGCAGACTGCAGAGTTAATTAAACTTTGCCGGAGCTTGCAGCCTGTACTCCTGTCTCACAGCGTGTCATTTATTATTCTAGGTGAGAAAAAAAAACCCGATTCAAAAACTGGTCGAAACTGATGTTAAACACTGTGTTTCAAACATGTTGATTTTTGATGGGTTACTGAGAAAGTCTGTTAGTTTTAATATGCATGCAGTAGTAATGAGTCATATATCGGATTACACACGAGCGACAAATATGTGAATTTTAAGTGAAATGAGAGAAAATACTCATGACTTTATGCCTCCATGTCCCCCCGATTGCCTGCGAGCTTCTCTGTCTATACGGTAATTTACTGTGCGACAGAGAGTCGGTTATGACGCAATTGTTAACCTATTTTTACAAAAACGGCTTCTATGGGACCATAATGTAAGATACAAGGTAATGGAGCCTTTTATACATTGTCGTGTTTCTTTAGAAATAAACAATGGACAAATAGAGTCTTTAAATGCCTCAGATGTAAAGTTATCCGCTGTCAAAGTGACGCCAAAATGAATGGGAGTCAATGGAATGCTAACAGCAGGTGATGGCTTGTTAGCCAATAGCCCCATACACTTTCTGGATGCTGGATAACCCCCTTGGTAAAACATGAGGTTAGTGTGAAGCCAAATGCGAGACTCGTTTATGTGGCAGTGTGAAAATGGAATTAATGTTTATGATGATGTGAAAACATGTGAAAACACTGTGGCAGGTCAATGTATTGTGATTGATTCTAATGTTGCAGAACAAGTCAAGTACAGACAAAAGTAACTTCTGACAAGCCTTTATTGAAATGTTATTTTCTTTAATGGAATGTGTTGTGTTCCAGAGAAACAAGTAATTGTTGTTCTGTAAAGTTAAATATGTTAATGTTGTGAATACATAAAGAGCTAAGAAAAGCTTGAGAGTTAATTAAACTTTGCAGAAACTTGCAGCCAGTACTCCTGTCTTAAGTCAAGTCCAGTCAAGTCACCTCATTTATATAGCGCTTTTAACAATGTAGATTGTTTCAAAGCAGCTTTACAGAGATAAACGTATAATTTAAGGTAATAGAGATTGTTTTGGCTTTATAGTGGTTCTTTAATAAAGTTATTTTCCAGCTAAAGTTAGTTTTGATTGACTCGCTTCCGTCGCACCGATCATTTGTTATTAAACTAGATGTACCGCATGGCGGTACAAAATATGACCGCCGCTCAGGCCTGCACTGGCTTTCCACAAAAAGAAATGACGTGGAGCAATTTGGCTGTATTGCGTGTTTATGTATATACCTAAAAAAAAGTAGTAGTATTTGCATGTCTGTCTGTGTGTGTGTGTGTGTATGTGTGTGTGTTTGTGTATGTGTGTGTGTGTGTGTGTGTCTGTGTGTGTCTGTGCGTGTATGTATGCGTGCGTACATGTGTGTGCGCGTGTGTGTTTGTGTGTGTGTGTGTGTCTGTGCATGTGGATTTGTATGTGTGTTTATGGGTGTGTGTCTGTGCGTGTGAATGTCAGTGTGTGTGCATGCTTGCATTTGTTTGTATTCCTGCATGTGTGTGTGTGACAGTTAGGGTTGCCAACTTCAGAAAAGGAAAATGCGGGACAATCATGGTTATTTATAGGAAAATGAGGGACACTCAAAATATCTGTACTGTATCACACAGTGTACGTCATTTCAGTGTCTGCAGTTAAGTTTGTGTTTAAAAGGTTATCAGACATAAACACATTTGTATTGCTTAACCTATTTATGTATTTAATTCTAAAAATAATTTTAATGTCATACATGAAAAAAAGTCACATTACAAACAAACCATAGTTCAAAATAACAGCATTTATCTAAAATAGAAAGCTTTTTTAACATTATACACTAGGCTTACAGTTCAAAAGTTTGGGGTTAGTAAGATTATTTTTTGGGAAAAAAAATAAAGAAAGTAATTGCCTACTTTTATTCAGCAAGGATGCATTACATTAATCAAAAGTGACAGTTAAAGTGTAAGTTGCAGGTTAACCACCACAGCCAATTAATGTGTAAATTAAAGTGCTCTATATGTATATATTTAATTATTTCTGTCTTAAAATGCGTTAAAATAATATTTATTGGGGTTTCTTAAAAGGTAGCGTGTTTTTTCAGTTACTGGGTGATGACGTCACAAGAGGAATTCGCAAACCATACTCCGCTAGATTCCTACTGTATTATGGCTATTTGGAAAACAACTGAGGATGTGGGAAACCATCAAATTCTTTATGGACCACACAGCCCTACAATTTTTAACTGGTCAGGCGTGAGAGAGGGCAGCCATGACACTCAAAGAGTTATTAACATAGATATCATATAAAGGCTAGATGTCTCGTCCGCGCTGCTGGCCAATGGAGGTCGACGTCCGCACACGGCGGCCATCTTACGACAGGGTGCTCGCTCACTCGTAACATGGTGCAGTACTTTTAAATAACCATAACTTGCTCAATTTTCTACCGATTTTCAAACGGTTTGGTTTGTTATAAACGTCAGAGATGTAGCTATGACACTGCATACATATGAATAATTATAAAATACATGTTCAGGCATTCGGAATTATAGCCACGTTAATAACGTTTGTAAGAAACCAAACCGTTTGTAAATCCGTCAAGATTTCAGCGAGATAAGAGGATTTGTGTGCGTGCTGATCACTCACCTTAATTCACAGCTTCCCTGTCTTAAGATGGCCGCCGGTGATGCCGGAAGTGACTCCGCCTTAAGACATCTAGCCTTTATATGATATCTATGGTTATTAATGCTTGGTGTGAGGAGAATTAGTGGAGGGTTGGCCAGGTGTCCTGGTGAGTAACGTTAGCTACGTTAGAGCTAGTCTGGTGCAAACTTAACCCGGATAATATAACGGAACAAGCGAGTCTTTTCAAAATATTGCCGTCATGTAGAAAAGCAAGGAGGGACAACGACTGAAGACATTATTTACTTACAGTAAGTCAGGTCAAATCAGAGCTGCAAGCCTGCAACGTTAGAGATGCACACACTGCACAGGCATCAATCGCTAGTCTCATCGACGCCTCAAACGTCATGTAATACCCTTCCTCAATCCACGCGTTATCAATTTCTCACGATTTAATTATCGATGTTTATTGTCAGAAAAGAAAAAGAGAGATGATGTCCCCATCACTGTGTTTGTGTGGGATATGCCACCCAGTTGAATCAGCAGTGGGGAGTGTGTGCTGCCGTGAGGTGAACGCGTTTTGTTTAGTGGAACAGCTCGACCCGTGACCGGCTGATCTGACGTGCCTGAACCCGTTTGTTTTGCGAATAGCGTATTTCTTATTTCAGGCAGGATCACGATCCCCTTGAAGTCAGCACACACGACGAGTATGTTTACAGAGTTATTTTATCCATAATTTTTTTTTATCAAATAAAACATACAACCTTTTCTGAAGTTATGTAAGGCATCTATAGCAGCTAGTGTACGGTAACTCTACTAGTGAGTTCCTCTTATGACGTCACGCCCCATCTAGTGGCAGGGAGCGGGAGCGGTTAAAACCACTGTTAAAAGTGCCAACTTTTCATATTATATCAGCATTTTGGTATAAAAAACAATGGTGGGCGGTTCTTATCTTTATGTTTAATAAACACATTGCATTACTTCGTGAAAAAATTAACCTGCAACTTACACTTTAAGATAATGTTACAAAAGCTGTCTATGTACTTTCTAAAAGCTTTAAAACATTAATAATAATCAGAAATGTTTTTTGAGCATATTATTCCCTCAGGTAGATTACATGTTTTCTTGCATGGCTGGATGTTAGACTCATGAACAATAATCACGTAAGCCGAAATCAAAACGTGGACAGTGAAAGGAAATTACCGTTAGTGCGAGACGAGTCCGGCTTGAAGCGGAAGCGACCAGATGGCAGAGGATGTTCGCAAATCAAACAATGATTTGTCTCAAAACAGTGATTAAAAAAAGCTGTGATTGGATGATGACAGGTGTCGGTGATCATTCTCAAGTGTCGTGGTCAGCACTGCTGCTGTTGCTGTTGTATCAGTCGGTGGTTTATCAGCTTGTCAAAAAACGGGACATGGGAGGTCACACACGGGACAAATAAATTAGGCCCAAAATACGGGACGTCCTACCTAATTCGGAACAGTTGGCAACCTTAGTGACAGTATCATTCTAAACCAGCAACCCTTCGCTCAACAGCACCATCTACAGGCCGATGAGTGTACAGTCACTAAATGTGCACATAAATTAATTTATTTTATACCCCCCCATGGATGAAATTCTACGAAACTTAGCATACCCCCAGAGGATGTCAAGTTAATCATACACATACGCCCTTAAGAGCAACATACCATAAAAATGTCTCCATCCTCGGTGCCACGGTTCAGGTAGTTATTTAGGAAAAACTGCATTTTTTGGGTTTGGGGGGGCCCAGCGCGGGGGGGGGGGGGTGTCCCCCGGGGACCGAACGAAATTTTTCCGTAGAAGTCTAGTGGGGCTACATGCCCACCAAATTTCATGTTCCCCGGTGTTTCGGTGTCCCTGGTATCGTTGACAAAATATTCACGGGGGCCCCAGCGTGGGGGGGGAAGTGGCCCCCGGGGACCAAACGAAATTTTTCCGTAAAAGTCTAGTAGACCAACATACCATAAAAAATTCTTCATCCTCTGTGCCACGGTTCAGGTAGTTATTTAGGAAAAACTGCATTTTTTTGGGTTTGGGGGGGCCCAGCGTGGGGGGGGGGGAGTGGCCCCCGGGGACCAAACGAAAATTTTCCGTAAAAGTCTAGTGGGGCTACATGCCCACCAAATTTCATGTTTCCCGGTGTTTCGGTGTCCCTGGTATCGTTGACGGAAAAATCAGTTAGATGACGAAAAAAAAAAAAAAAAAAAAAACTTTGCCAATCCCTATATGACCGCTTTCGCTAGCTACGCTAGCGGCGGTCATAATTAGGGGCCGCTAAAAAGACACCATTCTCTCTACATAGACTTTAAACGCGAACCTGTGAGAAACACTGATGGCGTTCACATGCGCATTAAGAATTGGTTCTATAGTTATGTGCGTTTTAATATATGTGCGCAGGTTTGGAATTCCCTACAGACTAAACCTAAACAAAGTACTGGTCTTTCCTTATAAATTTTGATACATAATTTTATTTTATTTTGTCACTTCGGGGTATGCTAAATAGGAGAAGGATCTACTGCCAGCAGTCTATTTATATATTCTAGGTATTATTAACTGGCCGGAATTTTGAGATCGCAATAGATGTGAAGGACTATAATGTGTCAAGAGCTCGCTTAAGTACTGCGGAGCTAAACCATTTAGTGCTTTGTAAGTAATCAGCAATATTTTAAAATTTATGCGATGTTTAATAGGGAGCCAGTGCAGTGTTGACAGAACCGGGCTAATATGGTCATACTTCCTGGTTCTGGTAAGAACTCGAGCTGCTCGAGTTTTGGACCAGCTGTAGTTTGCTTATTAAAGGGTTAGTTCACCCAAAAATGAAAATTCTGTCAGTAATTACTCACCCTCATGTTGTTCCAACCGCGTAAGACCTTCGTTCATCTTCGGAACACAAATTAAGATATTTTTGATTAAATCTGAGAGTTGTCTCACTCCTCCATAGGCTTTCAGAGGGACCGAAACTTGCTGGCCCAGAAAAGTTATTAAAGAGATCGTTAATAAAGTCCAAGTGACTCCAGTGGCTTAATCTTAAGTTCATCAAGCGACGAGAATACTTTTTGTGCGCAAAAACAAACAAAAATAACGACTTTATTCCACTATTCATTTCCTTCTCTCTGAACAACTCTCAGATTTAATCAAAAATATCTTAATTTATGTTCCGAAGATGAACGAAGGTCTTACGCGGTTGGAACAACATGAGGGTGAGTAATTACTGACAGAATTTTCATTTTTGGGTGAACTAACCCTTTAAGCGTGCAGGGCAACCACCCAGTAGAGCATTACAATAATCTAGCCTTGAGGTCATGAACGCATGAACTAATTGTTCCGCATTTGTCATTGAGAGCATATGGCGTAATTTAGATATATTTTTAAGATGGAAAAAAGTGGTTTTACAGATACTAGACACGTGACTTTCAAATGAAAGATTGGTATCAAAGAGCACACCCAGGTTCCTAACCGACGACGAAGACTTAACAGAGCAGCCATCAAGTGTTAGACAGTATTCTAGATTATTACGTGTGGGAGTTTTTTGTCCAATAATTAGAATCTCTGTTTTTTCAGAATTTAGTAGTAGGAAATTACTAGTCATCCAGTTTTTCATATCAGCTATGCATTCCGTTAATTTTGTGAATTGGTAAGTTTCGTCGGGGTGTGAAGAAATATAGAGCTGAGTATCATCAGCATAACAGTGAAAACTAATGCCATGCTTCCTAATGATATCTCCTAATGGTAGCATGTACAGAGTGAACAGCAGTGGTCCTAGTACTGAGCCTTGTGGTACGCCATACTGAACTTGTGATCGATGAGACATCTCTTCATTTACTGCTACAAACTGATAACGGTCAGATAAGTATGATTTAAACCATTCTAGTGCAATTCCACTAATGCCAACATCATTTTTCGAGTCTATTTAAAAGAATGTTATGGTCGATAGTGTCAAATGCAGCACTAAGATCGAGTAACACTAATAGCGAGATACAACCACGATCGGATGATAGGAGCAAATCATTTGTGACTCTAATGAGAGCTGTCTCAGTACTATGGTACGGTCTAAATCCTGACTGGAAATCCTTGCAGATATCATTTCTTTCTAGAAAGGAACATAGTTGTGAGGATACTGCCTTTTCTTGTATCTTTGACAGAAAAGCTAGATTCGAGATCGGCCTGTAATTGACTAATTCTGTAGGATCAAGTTTTTTTTAACAAGTGGTTTAATCAAAGCCAGCTTAAAAGTTTTTGGTACATATCCTATTGACAAAGATGAATTAATGATATTAAGCATGTCTGGAAGCATCTCTTTCAGTAGCTTAGTCGGTATAGGGTCTAACATACATGTTGTCGATTTAGATGATTTAACGAGTTTAGTAAATTCTTCCTCTCCTATAGCAACAAATGAATCAAATTTTTCTTCAAAGAGACTACAGTGCACTCCCTGATGCGATACTGTAGTAGACAGTTGCATAGTAATAATTTTCTCCCAGATATTATCAATCTTGTTAGTAAAGAAGTTCATAAAGTCATTACTGTGCTGCTTGGAAACTTCTGGGGTTGAAGATTTATTTTTAGTTAGCTTAGCCACAATTTCAAATAAATACCTAGGGTTTTGTTTATTTTCTTCTAATAGGTTTGAAAAATAAGCAGATCTAGCAGCTTTTAAGGCCTTTCTGTATGCAATCGAGCTCTCTTTCCATGAAATGTGAAATACCTCTAGTTTTGTTTTCTTCCAGTTGCGCTCCATTTTTTTGGCTGCTCTCTTAAAGAGCAACTTGCAGGTTAGAAGACCCAACAAGTCAATGTATAGAAAAATAATGTAGGAACTAGATTTTCTTTAAAAAAAACTTATAAATATGCTACAGTGGCTTCTGGAGTCGTTTGTGTGAAAAAATTTTACTTCCGCATCTGAAAATGGGCGTGACGGGTGAGAGTCGTGACGTAGCACGAGGGAGAGCGGTCGATTCAAACAACAGGGAAATATGGATTGCAATGACATTTCGGACGCTGAGGAAATTGTTTACGGACCACAGCCATACAATTATGAGCCTGCTAGGCTGCCCAGAGAGCAGGGACAGGCCAGGATTAATGTTAGACAGAACATATTGGAACTTACAATAACAGAAACTAAGCTTTGATCAGGCGTTTGTCATGCTCATTAATATCCGCCCAGACTAACGTTACGTGATATAACTTAGCAGTTTCTCACGGAGAGACAGAGAGATATTTATTCCTGATACATTTTTTGTTCCATAGGTGCTTGTGTGGGAAATGCGAGGCAATGTTTACAGCTGAGGAAAGTCATGCAAGGAGGTGGATGCATACTGGGCCTTAGTGGAAAATGCCAAACTTCCATGGTTGCAGTTAGTGTTACTACAGTAAAGCCATGGTGAATGTTGCTGATCTATGGACACTGGATAGTTCGTTCATTCATTGCACAATGTTTATTCCTGGTTTTCACGTCAGCGCTGTTTGATTCGTTAATAACGGAGAAATGTGAATATTTCTCACTAGATCTCGCAGCGATGTTATTACTTCAGTGGCGAATTCTTTATTTACTGGATCTCGCAGTTAGGCTACAGTGTTGCTTGATCAGGCTCGCGCGGCACTGGTCCAAACTGATAAATGGTCCACACACAAACACAATAACGAGTAACTGTTAGCTCAGTTTCGTTCCGCTTACATTGCGTTTGCCAGTTGATGTTGTGCTCGCGCCTACATCCGGCGGGAGAACCCGAAGATGCGTGCACTGAAGGAACCGCACTAGCTCTGAGTCTCAACCGGTTCTTACTTCGGTATCCCATGTTGAACTCCATCATATCGCCGGGACGATAATCCTCCGATCTGAAGTGAACGCTACACGCGACCGCGTTTTCCGAAGCCGACGCGGAAGAGAAATCCCGTCTCTTCACCTGCACAACCCGCACCCAGTCACGAAAGATAGCACCGTCCTTTTTCTTGTTAGGAAACCGGTGGACTTGATGTCCTGACAGGCTGGAGTTTTTGCAAGCTCCACAAACACAAAAATTTACCACGACGATGATAAATTGAAATACAAAAACTACTGAAAACACACTGACTCACGACCGCTCTTACTGAATGCCAGCCTACTCTGCACTGAGCTGGGCAGAACACAGCACACGTCTCCCTCGTGTGACGTAAAATGACGCGATGTTGAAAAAAAAGCGGTTTGTACGAGCAGTCAAAGAAACGCTCACTTTATCTACTAAATTGGTGTCATTATGTCGTTTTAAAACATTTTAAATCCTGCATTATCTTTTCATATGGTATTTTCATACACGGTTATATATTCATTTAGATTTTTTTTTTTACCTGCAAGTTGCTCTTTAAGGGCCTGAGTGTGCTTGCTGTACCACGGCGTTTGACTATTTTCTTTAATCTTCTTTAAGTGCAAAGGAGCAACTGTGTCTAAAGTGCTGGAAAAGAGAGAGTTAAGAGTTTCTGACGCAATATCTAGTTCTTCTAAGCTATCTGGGATGCTGAGATGATGAAACAAAATCAGGAAGGTTATTGATAAAGCAGTCTTTAGTGGCAGAAGTGATAGGTCTAACATATTTGTAGCACGGAGTCGACTTTGCAGCCTTGGCTAAATTAAGTTTACACAAGACTAAATAATGATCTGAGATGTCATCGCTCTGCTGCAGAATTTCAAGGCATCAACATCTATTCCATGTGATAATATTAGATCTAGAGTATGATTTCGAGAATGAGTAGGTCCTGACACGTGTTGTCTAACTCCAATAGAGTTCAGAATGTCTTTAAATGCCAATCCCAATGCATCTTTTTCGTTATCTACATGTATATTAAAATCACCAACAATTAGGACTTTATCTGCAGCCAGTACTAACTCTGATAGAAAATCATCAAATTCTTTGATAAAGTCTGTATGGTGCCCTGGTGGCCTGTATACAGTAGCCAGCACAAATGTTAAATGTGATTTATCATTTACACTAGATAGTGTTACATTTAGCAACAACACTTCAAAAGAATTATATTTAAAACAAGACTTCTCAGTAATTCTGAAGATATTACTATAAATTACAGCAACACCTCCCCCTTTGCCTTTCAAACGAGGTTCATGTTTATAACAGTAATCTTGCGGGGTGGACTCATTTAAAGTAATATAATTGTCTGGTTTTAGCCAGGTTTCTGTCAAACACAGCACATCTAGGTTATAGTCTGTAATCATATCATTAACAATAAGGGCTTTTGAAGTAAGGGATCGAATATTCAGCAACCCGAGCTTTATCATATTGTGGCGAGCACGACGAGGTCGAGGGCCGTGGGAGGACGGCGCGAGGCCGGTGGCGCGATTGATAATGAGCGACACGTGCGCGACGCACCGGTCTCGCATCTCTCACGGAGGAGCGGAAGCATAAAGGAGGAGCGACGACAGTGAAGAGCGAGAGAGGACAGGCCTGTGTTTTAGTTGATGTTTTTGTGTCTGTTTGTGTTGGCTTTTACTTTCATTTTGTATTTGTTTTATTTTGATTAAATATGTTTAAATGTTCGCCGGTTCCCGCCTCCTTCTTCCCGTAACATCTAAACCCCGTTACATTGGTGCCGAAACCCGGGAAGAGGGAGGGACACGCTGTCGGAGAGCCCTCGCTGCTGGGAGGAATCGCGGTGCTGAGGAGGTCGGGCAGCACGAGGGAGCGTCGGCCGCCGATTGCTGCCCGAGGCGATGGTGCTGGATCGAAAGAAGATCAGGTGGGACGGAGAGCTCGCTGCCGTGCTCCTGGGTCGAGGAGGGGTGGCTGCCGTCCGAGAGGGAGCGGAGGAGTCGCTCCCGTTCGCCGTGGGCCGGAGCCTGTTGCCGTCGGCCATGATGGGGGCGGAGCAGGGAACGGGAGGCTCGCTGCCGGCTGCCCTCGACCGGAGGAGCCATCGCCGTCCGCCAGGAGGCGGAGGAGCGTCGAGCCGTCCCCCAACGGATGTCCAGTACCATCGCATGGCACCGCGAGTGACTCTCAGCTGGTTGAGGACCGAGCGGCAGTGTGTCCGGGAACCGGATCAAGAATTTTTTTTTTTTTTTTTCCTCTCTCCCCTCTCTCGTCTCTGTCGCTCCTCGTGCTTCCGTCTCCTTTTCCCTCACCTCGTCTATCCATACCTCCAGCCCAGGTACCGCAGCCGCCGTGATCGGTCCCCCCGGGGAGGGGGGAGGGGGAGTAAGCGCAGTCTCGTGGGTGCCCCCCGGCCTGCGAGGGGCGATGGGGGTATGTGGCGAGCACGACGAGGTCGAGGGCCGTGGGAGGACGGCGCGAGGCCGGTGGCGCGATTGATAATGAGCGACACGTGCGCGACGCACCGGTCTCGCATCTCTCACGGAGGAGCGGAAGCATAAAGGAGGAGCGACGACAGTGAAGAGCGAGAGAGGACAGGCCTGTGTTTTAGTTGATGTTTTTGTGTCTGTTTGTGTTGCCAGCAGTCGTCCGTGAGGGGCTGCTGGCTTTTACTTTCATTTTGTATTTGTTTTATTTTGATTAAATATGTTTAAATGTTCGCCGGTTCCCGCCTCCTTCTTCCCATAACATCTAAACCCCGTTACACATATGTTCATCCGTATTATATCTGTTTTTTTATTTGTTGAACATCAATTCAATTTTTACCCTTGAATGGGTTTAGGAGTTTTTTGTATGTCCTAATTCGGGGAACAGACACAGTCTCTATATGATGATATCTAGGTGAAAGAGGCTCTATGTGATGGGATTTATGTGACCTTGGTGACGTGAGACAGCTAGCAGACAGTCGGTTTAGCCAGTCTGTCTGCTTCCTGACCTGAGCCCCAGATTGTTATGTTTGAGCTCTAAGACTATGTGCCATATTACTAGAGAGAAGAGCAGCACCATCCCAGGAGGGATGAATACCATCTCTTTTCAACAGGTCAGGTTTGCCCCAAAAACTTTTCCAATTGTCTATGAATTCTATATTATTTTGCGGACACCACTTAGACAGCCAACCGTTAAGCGAACACAATCTACTAACTATCTCATCACTCCTGCGAACAGGAAGGGGGCCAGAGCAAATTACAGTGCTTGACATCGTACTTGCAAGTTCACACACCTCTTTAATGTTAATTTTTGTGATCTCTGACTGGCGGAGTCTAACATCATTAGTGCCGACGTGAATAATAATCTTAGAGAATTTGCGATTAGCATTAGCCAGCACTTTTAAATTTGCTTTGATGTTAGGCGCTCTGGCTCCCGGCAAACGTGACTATGGTGGCTGGTGTCTCTATTTTCACATTCCGTGGGCACTAGGGCACAATCAACAGAATTCTCAGTGGGTGTTTGTAACGGATGACAGAACAGGATGTAAATGCAATAACGCTCTTTATTAGAAACACACAATTGGTCAGGACACAAAACACAGATGGTCGCCAACATGATGATCAGTGACCACACCCACAGACACACACACACACACAACAGCACGTCAGACGAGAGAGAGACAGTGAATTCATAAAACCGTGACAGTGTTTCACTGAGTGGGGAGAATCTGTTTGATGTTGTAATCGGAACGGAAGAGCGGTGTTTTTTCCCGCAACTAAAGCGTCTCACCGTCACCCAATTGCCTTGCTGCATGGGCTCTACTTCAGCCAGAGTTCACTAAGCTAGTCGCATCCAAAGCAGTATCTAAAGCCCTTGCACTCTTACAATTAACCTTGATTAAAGTTTGGATGTGTGTCTCTAGTTCTGAAATCTTCCCCGTCAGCTTTACTATCTCCCTGCATTTATCACATGTAACTCCTGTGCTGAGAGAGAAGGCTATGCTATACATGTTACATGAGGTGCAGGTGACAATAAGAGGACATGACATGGCTCACCGTGTTTGTTGACTGATACTCACCACAGTTTTGATGAACTCGTAAAAGGCGCGCGAGAAAAAAATTAAATAAAAAATAAATAAAGAGCGCACGGAAGGTGCGCTAACAGGCTAGCGAATTACTAGCGTGTTGTGCTAGCAATAACGATTTAGATTGAAGCTAGCGATGTCAGGTTAATGTGTGATGTTGATTAAGTTATATTTAGCAGTATAAATAACACGGAATGATAGTAAATATTGATTAAAACAGAAAGATACAAAGCTTACAGACGCAAATTAATGCAACGCAGCAGCAGCAGGCAGGGTAGCAGCAGCAGGGTAGACAGGAGTAATCGATCAGCCAAAGCAATCAATCAATCTCACAGCGTGTCTTAGAGCCGGCATAAGTGGTCATTCTATTTACTCATTCAGGTTTCCCAGCCCTGATGCGGGTAACACATGCAACGCATTGCTGGTCAGCTGAGCCTTGAAAAGTGGAGCTCAAAGTTAAAAATAATTAACACCTTGTTTCATTACATCTATCTTTTAATGAATCAGCATTTTTGAATGTTCTCGTTGAATGAACGGTTTAATGACTCACTCAAAGACAGTCCGTTGCCATAACAATGTAACTGTGCACTGAGTGACAGCCTTGTTTATTTTTGGCCAATCTATCAATCTATCTATTAAATGTCCTCGTTTTTGTGCATGCTGACCACATCGTAACACTTATTTATATAGCAACAAATAAATATAAATAAATAAAAATAAATAAATGGTGATAATACCGCATATCGCGCTATTAAGCCACTCAAAATTACCGCAAGGGAAATTCCTTCACTGCGACAGCCCTAACCACTCGTTATACATAAATCACGTGGAGTTCAAGTTTTTACTTACATATACGATTTAGTTTTAATCCAAATTATACATGTGTCCTGAGTAAGCGATCAGCGGTCAAGAGAATGCAACAGAAGTGCACACTATCTCTATTTTTACCGTCAGTTCACAAGTTCACACTTACATTTAAAGGGGGGGTGAAACACTCAGTTTCAGTCAATCTCATGTTAATCTTGAGTACCTATAGAGTAGTATTGCATCCTTCATATCTCCAAAAAGTCTTTAGTTTTATTATATTTATAAAAGAAAGATAGGCTGTACCGAGTCTTTCCAGAAAAAAACGAGCGGCTGGAGGTGTGCCGTGTGGGCGGAGCTAAAGCTGTGCTTACGCGCCGATAGCTAACAACACACAGACATTTGAAGCAGTTTTACTCACCGCCTGCGGTTCCAACGCACGACCGCGAACCTTTATCGTTGGGACTGCTCCATCCTTAAGCATTAGACGATCTGCAAATCCGGCGTCGAACTGGGCCTTGTTTATAAAACGATCATCGTCGAAATGCAGGTAACAAACAAAAACACTTGCACAACTCCGTTGATGCTCTGGAAAAACAAACTCCATCCACTGGTCCCTTAACGCTGGGTTCTTTGTGAATATGTGCAGGGTTGTCTTGCACTGGCAACCAAAAACCCACTTCTTTGGTGACACTGACTTCCCTAAAGCCGAGCACAGCGCTTTGATGGGCGTACTGCTTTCGCTCTCTCGCTCTGGTCTACGGGTGCGCGCGTGCCCTTCCGGGAGAAGTGCCCTTAGGACCTGTATAAGGAAATTCCGCCCCATCTGACATCACACAGGCCCATACTCGAAAAAAACTTTCCGAAACTTGTGACAAACCGGAAGGAGTATTTTTGCCACAGAAATACTCCATCAAACGTACAACTTTATTTTTGAAACTTTGTCCATGTTTAGCATGGGAATCCAACTCTTTAACAGTGTAAAAAACTCAGTATGGATGAAATAGCATTTCACCCCCCCCTTTAATTAAATAGAGTAAGGGTTATGCTTATTTTGCGTGTTGTTCCGGGGGGAGGTAATCTGGCTATCACCAGACCAAGCTCAATCTTTTAAGACTGAGAATTGGTCTGGGGATTCTGCTATGTATTTTCTACTGCACGAGAGGTGTGATCAACAGGCATAGTTCAAATGACTCTGTACGCAATTGGATAGTCCTTCAGCCAATCAGACCAACGATCCGGGTAATGTACTTTGCAGAGCGACGCGAAAACAGGTTATGCAAAAAAAACAAACATGAAAGTTAGTGGTATTTACACCCACTCAAGCGATTTGTTTGCTAAAAAGAAGCCACTGAGCATCGTCGAGAGGTTAAAAGGAATTGGACAGAACCGTAACGGCTCTGGAATTGGATTGGATTAAACCCGCCAATAGCGCGCCAGGTGGATAAGCCAGTTTGTGATTGGTTCCCGCAAATTTGTAAAGGAAGCAGTGGAGATAAATGTACAGGTTTCCAGCCTGAACTGCAGGGCAATATCAAATCGATGGCAGATCAGGCTGGGTTTACCCAGTATTGGGGGGAAGGCTCCGAGCTCGGAATTTTGTCCCAAACTCAGTACTCCCCCTGGTTGTGATAAGAATAGTTATAAGTGAGGAGATGGTGTGGTGGAAGGATGCTGATAAACTGTCAACGAACAGTCTGCCGTATATAAACCTCTTATCGTTAATTGAGTTGATTGACTGAATGCGCTCCTTTCGTGTTAATCAGGTTAATTATCTGAACGTGTTCCTTCCAAACTTTGTTAATAAAACATAATTTAAAGCTGCATTCCGTAACTTTTTTGTGTTAAAAATTATACAGTACATAACCAGCCAGTGTTC
Organism: Scardinius erythrophthalmus; assembly: GCF_964197995.2. Lineage (NCBI taxonomy): Eukaryota > Metazoa > Chordata > Actinopteri > Cypriniformes > Leuciscidae > Scardinius > Scardinius erythrophthalmus. The sequence goes on along the minus strand of NC_138226.1, from coordinate 22,206,491 downwards.
AAAACTATCTGCTTACCTTAGCTCGATTCTAAACGGTAAGCTTGTAATAATGTTTTTAATTCCAGTGGTACTGGTTGATTTCCGCGGGAAATTTGAGCATGTCTTTGCGTCATTACGTCACATCTGTACACATAAAGAAGGTGTTTTGGCTAGTAGGCTATATTGCGTGTGAGGATGTTGGAGATTTATAGCCTTTTCTCACAGCACATGATATAATTAAACTTATCAATTTGATGACAGATCCAGAAAGGTTCAAACTAAAATCACCAGTGACAACTGGAGATTCACCCGTTGAAAAAAAATGCAAAAGACTTTGTCCGGACTTCAGAGTGGCTACAGGAAAAAAAGAGACTGCAAAAAAAGGAACTAACTTCCAAAAAGTAGAATCTGTGATTCCGAATGACAGTATCCACACCGGCGCAGTGTCTGACAGCCGCACATTCTCGTCAAAACATTGGATTCATCCGTGCTGTGCCGTGTCGAGGCACAACCCACGAAAAGTTGATAATTCCGCGAATAACTGCAATTGCAGATTTCGAACAGAGATGGCGACAAAGAGGAAAAACTACGGACTACAGCTTTAACAGTAGTAATATGTGCCTCATTTTACCTTCTTTGCTATTGACAAATCTGACCGAACTACAAACTTTCCAGTGATATCTGTGAAAAAGGGATGTGCGCTCATCAAGTTTGCCTGTCTGTGCCGCTGCACACCAATTCACTCCGCATTTCGCTTATCAGCTTGCACACAGCAGCTGTATAGGCATAAATATTTAATGTTTAACATTCTATTCATTCGATACATTTACTTCTGCTCTCTGTTTGCTCTGTTGTCTGTGTTTCTTTGTCACAATCACTGTACTGTACACGCTGCGTCGCTGTCACGGTCTGAAGACAAGATATAAAAAGGTTTTATTAAACAGAGACAGGTGGGAGCACAACAGTGTGTATAATGCATACAACAACTGACAGCGAACTGATTCAAACACGATAATTAATCAAACACAGCTGAACTCAACAAACATATAATGACAGCGACCATAGCAACTAAGTGCGGGAATACAAACAAAGGAAAACAGGAACTGAGGAAAAACGAACTAAAAGTGAACTAAACTGAGCTAAACTGAACATGTTGACATAGCCTACACAAACTCTGTAAAAAGGTTAATATCCTAATTCAAGTTTTTAAATTATAATTTTTTCCCAACCCTGGTCTTCATTCTCCAAACCGGTGTCAGAGTGCTGCCCTTGTGGCAATCTTGTTTACTTGAATGTGTTTAAGTTTTAGAAGTCATATCAGCATTGAACCGAAGTTAATCATCAATTGTTTTAAGAAATATTATTTAGTTGGGTTCAACTATTATGCCTTGCTTAATCATACAAGCCATTGATCACACAGTTGTGTTGAAAGAAATCTGTCAGACATTATATATATATTTCTATATATAAAATAATATTTTTGTTTTGTGTTATTTGCAAATTTAATTTAATCCATTGGATATTTTTATGTAGATTATTCATTAATACAAATGAAACATTGGCATTAAAGATTGTTCAAAACACAATGTTTAATGTTGTATAGAAGTTATTTTATTGAAACATTAAATCTCTAGTAATAGGAGTCCATGATGCGCCTCATGCTCATGAATCTCATGCCACCCATATTGCTGAAGCTCCTGTACTCTCCAGGCCTGAAGTAGGACATCCTGCCTCTGTAGTGGGGCTGCTCATACATGAGCCAGTGGCCGTCCATCACATGACAGGACTGGCAGTGAGACATGCGGTAACGGTCCATGATGTTGTCACAGTCATCCATCAGCTCGTACATCTGACCCATGAAGTTCTCCCTCTCGTAGATCCTCATTCTGTAGGAGCCTTTGTACTGTAGTGAATAAGTTGTCAGGCAATAGTTTAGGTTCATTCGTTTTTATGAATTGGCATTCTGAAATGATCGTCTATGCTTTTTGAACAAAAGGATTAAAATATATATATATATTTTAAGTTTTTACAACTGCAAAATGTACATGGAACTCACCATGGGGATCATACGGCAAGATCTGATGCAGTCACTCATGCCAAACATAGGCATGTAATCAGCATACTCGCCCTTCTTGAAGAAATACTGATTTCCCATGTAGTTGGGACGGTCATACATCATGAAGCAGCCACTCTCTATTCTGCAAGAGTGACAGCGGCTCAGGTAGGAGGACATGTCAGCACAGTCGCTCATGCACTCATAAGTGCGACCCTGGAAGTTCCTGTCCTCGTAGAAGATGACCTGGGACAAATAAAAAAAAATGTTCAGCATTGACTTAATTACTATTTATCAATACTATATTAAATGTCACCCAACACAATATCCAAATGATTTCTTTTATTTGAATGGCAGTGTTTTATTTTCTATATATCAATTAGAGCTGAGATAAATCAGAACAGCAAATAAATCATGTTTTTAGTAAGAAGTTGAGCATTTTTAAGGCTTACCTTTCCATGCATGATTGTGGTTGTGGGTATTCCAAACTTGCTACTGTAACAACAGCCTGTTGCCTTATTTATACTATATGGACTCCCAAAGAATTTGTATTCCTATTGTTTAAAAAAGCCTTAGTCAGCTGCATGGTGTAGTGAGTGGTACAGTTTGCTACTACAGTCCTGAAAGGGTTATTATTTCAAGCCTTGTGTTGGAGAAAATTTGAAATTTCTGCTTGTAAAGCAATTCCAATGACAAGAAAGCATTTTAAACAGCTAAAATGGAGCTCAAACCAAATATGCTTGTGTAACCTGGGCTTGTGGAGGAAGTTATCAAACAAATTGTTTTTATCATTGAGTTTAATGTTAATGTAAACTACAGTAACTGTTGATTGCTTTTAAAACATTTCAAGTTACTGTATGTCACTACATTTTTCACAATGAACTTTTGTAAAACTTTTTTATATATTTTCCTTAAATGTAAGGTTGCATTAGATACCAAATCATATGTTTTTCTTTCTATGTATTTTAACTGACCTAATTCATCTGGGGCCTGGTGTTGGTGCAACGTAACACTGCATAATAACATTTCATGTCTATACAATTTTTATAACTCTAAACAGGCAAAAGTACAGCAAGCATGAATATTCAACTAACTTTAATAGGACCCCTGCTTTCGCTTGTCAGAGTGTTTGGAGTGACTGTTGCTAGAACAAATCTTATAGCAGATATTTAAATTCTGATATTGCTTTTATGAGAGCACCTAATCCAATTTTTTTAATTTATCTATAGAATTTAGAGATTTCAGCCCTTAGAAAGTGGAAAAGTTGATAGTTTGCAGTTCTGAGAATTGATTGGCGATGGTAATTAATTTAGTTTGTGAAGAACATTGTCAGCAATTAGCTGAAGAGTTGAGGGAGACATAACATTTGAAGAGCAGAGATGAATCTCTTTAACAGTTTGTGAGTGCTGTTTTTGTTGACATGGTTTATATTTACAAAGAAAGGGACAGAGAGACATGGATATAAATTTACTACAATTGTTTTTTTTTTTTTTAGAGCAATTTGTATGCTTCAATTACAAATGTGTTATATATTATTAAATATTTTCCTAAACTAGTTTCCTTAACCTTTTTGAAGTGAAGTTGGTGGAGAGAGCAGAGGATATTCGTCTTCTGGCCGAATCTAGGTCTCAGTCAGATCCAGGATATTGAGAAATGACTGATTGGTGATGACGTGTACTTTTTATTATTATTTTTTATAAGTAACCTTACATATATTGAGTCTGTTTGGTCTTGTTTTATAGGACTTGTTTCTGTTTTTGTTTCTCTTTTTTGTTTCGCCACGACACATGCGCGAGAACTGAGAAGATGACGTAAGATGTGACATAAAATCTGATTCAAGTCAATATTTTTTCTGCAAAAACTGTTGATAGAGCCAGTATAAAACCTGAAATATTTCTTTTAATTATTCTAAAAAGTTACAGGGATAGTTCACCCAAAAATGAAAATTCTGTCATCATTTACTCACCCTTGTGTTGTTCCAAACCCATAAAACTTTAATTCATCTTGGGAACACAAGATGAATTTTATAAACAAATTTAATATTTTTTTATAAACAAATCTGACTCTGAGCCAGTTTTGTACACAAAACTACACAACTACCACTTTGACGCTTCAAAAAGTTCATAAAGAGATTGTAACACTAATCCATGTAAACTGAGTGGTTTAGTCCAAATTTTCTGAAGAGACATGGTTCTTGTAAGTCAAGCAAGCTTGACTGAGCTTCCGTTTATCATAACCGATGTGTGCCTTGGTGAATGTTTTTATGTGAATAAAAGCCTAAATTAAATCTGTTCAGTTTACAAAGTGTCTCTTCAGATCGTGTCTCTTTGGAAAATTAGGACTAAACCACTCAATTCACATGGTTTAGTTTTACAATCTTGTTATGAACTTTTTGAATTTTAAAAGTGGTAGTTCCGTAACTGTCAATGGAGGGACAGAAATCATTCAGATTTTATTAAAAATATCTTCATTTGTGTTCCGAAGATGGAAAGTCTTGGGGGTTTGGAACGACCTGAGGGAGAGTAATTAATGACAGAATTTCTATTTTTTGGTGAACTAACCCTTTAAGTTTATTGGTTTTCACCCCACTTTATGACATGACCAGAGATGGAAAGTAACGAATTACATTTACTTGCGTTACTGTAATTGAGTAATTTTTTTTTGTACTTCAATTTTTTTAAGTAGGTTTTAAAATCTGTAATTTTACTTTTACTTAAGTATGTTTTGTTTGAAGCAAATAAAAAGTAAATAATAAAAAATATGAAAAATAAAAAATACAAGGGAGGAAAAATAAATAAACCGCGCTCCGGAAACTACTGCATTGATTAAAGGTACAATATACAAGATTTTCTGCCGCTAGAGGGCGCTACATTCCAAACAACAACAATGGCATAGCTTGATGATGATGTGAAGGAGCGTGGAATGATGGGAACTGTAAATCAGTCAGACGGGAATCGAAAAATCATGTTCATGGATGAGGTAAAGTTCTATTTTTATAAATGTTGCGTTTAATGACATGCTTTTATTTCATTAAAATTAATTAACCGCAAGAAAAGTAAGGTTTAATACTAAATTGGTTATCATAGATGTTACTGTATTTGTCGAATTCATTGTTGTGATAACGCTGTGCACTTTTACGTGCTCTAAACAATTGTTGTAAAAGTACATTCGAACACACCCACATCATGTGCCAAAATACTGATTAATCTTTATGTATAACACATGCTATAACAAAGTTCAGATGTTATGGGAAGAAGGAGGCGGGAACCGGCGAACATTCATGACACATTTTAATGATAAAAATAAAACAAATACAAAACGAAAGTAAAAGACAGCAGCCCCTCACGGACGACTGCTGTCACAATAAAACACAACACAAGTTCAGGCCTGTCCTCTCTCGCTCTTCACTGTCGTCACTCCTCCTTTATGCGTCCGCTCCTCCGTGAGAGATACGAGATCGGTGTGTCGCGCAGGTGTCGCTCATCAGTAATCAGCCTCGGCCTCGTCCTGCTCACCACACTATATTTATTTACATGGCCATAAACACCAGACGTGATAAACAATGTCAAAAAACTAAACTAAACAAACCTAAAGCAATAATACCTGTACGTTGACGTTTACGTTTATGGGACTTGTCTTTGTTGACAGAACCAGCTGCAATTGGTAAAGAATAATTGTGTTTCATAACGACTGCACGAAACAGGCTAACGTTTGTTGCTTGATAGACGCTACAACTACAACTTCCGCATTTGTCCAGGACTCCACGCAGTACGAGCTGAAACCGAGGGTAACGCGGATATGACGCCATTGACTGGCGACTCCCAGCTCACCCCTGCTCACACACCCCGTTTCCTTGGTTAAAATCGCAATTTTCTCACGATTTAAAAATAGTTGGAAACATTTGGGATATTGTAAGTAATCAACTTAACAAAATATATAACACTGGCCTTGTGATTTTGGGACATTTTAATGCAAATATCTTACATATTGTACCTTTAATTGGAGGGTGGGAGAACAAAAAACTCGCAAAAATCACAAAACAATTTTTTTGTAATTTCACTTAAATGACAATTAATAGGTAATTTTCATTGCCATTTAAGTGAAATTACTGAACTTAAATATACAAGCTTGATAAAAATTATCATTCTAGAAGAAAATTTCAGATGGCACTTCAAACTCTTCAAATGCATTCCATAGGACTGTATTATTCTTAAACATTTTAATAAATTAATAATGATAAAAATAAGTTGTTAATCTAATACATAATCATTTATTGAATTTAGTTGATTAGATGTAGGCTATTATTGAATTTTTAATAAACAAACAAATGGTTTCAAGTTTGTTATAATAAAGCATTTGTTCAACCAAAATTAATTTTCATTCATTTAACTGTCATTCTAACTGATAATAACCATTGTTTAATAATACCATTTATTTATTTAATAATTGTTTAATACCGTATCTGAGAATCTCATACCGTTAACCTTACACGGGAGAGTCCCCCACCCCACTCCTGCTGTTAAAAAAGTAACTCAGTAACATTTACTCTGAGAAATTAGATACTTTTTACTTTTACTTGAGTAGATTTTAGACCGGTAATTTTACTTGTCCTTAAGTAAAATTTCATTGAAGTAATAGTACATGACTGTGATATAATGCCACATTCAGAGCACATGACTGTTAATATAATATGACTACAATATGCAGACTGAGATGTAGTCAGAGGGGGTACATTTTTAATGAACTAACCTGTAGATGTAGTTGCAGCCTCTTAAAGGAAATGGATAAACTCTGCTTGAATTGTTACAACCTTCCAAACTTAATAGACTATATTTATATAGTTTTTATAGTCTTGTTAAGCTATAATTCACAAATTATATTACATATTTGTTTACACATTTTCATAGTCATGTAAATGGTCATGGTTATTCTGCTCATATTGTCAGCAAATGTTGGTAATGACACTTACAAAATGTTATTTCAATTGGTGAAAGCCTTACCAAGTTACAGCCAAACTGCCTGTTTACTTCATGTCATATTCATTGACATTTTATAGACAATTTTGTATACAGAAAATCCATTCAGATACTTTTTGTCAGGCTGAAGGTTTGAAGATATCCTGACCCAAAGTGAACGAAGATTCAATTAGAGTGGAACAGTTTTCAATCAAATTACTTCGACCAAACAATATGACTACAGTGAGTGATCCATAATTTCATACAAAGGATTTCTTAAGTTGTTTGAAATATTATAAAAGTCATCATTTTTGACCAATAAATAATGTTTTCTCCGACCTAGTCAAGTATTACTGTACATGCCATGGCTTTGATATTTTACTAGATTTCACTATGCTTAAAACTAAACAAAAGTGTTTTAAGAGAGTAGTTCAGAAGTGCTTTATTGTCAAGTAACACAAATTTTCTCACATTAATACAATTTACTTTTTAATAGAAGGAATCACTGATACGCCTCATGCTCATGAATCTCATGCTACCCATATTGCTGAAGCTCCTGTACTCTCCAGGCCTGAAGTAGGACATCCTGCCTCTGTAGTGGGGCTGCTCATACATGAGCCAGTGGCCGTCCATCACATGACAGGACTGGCAGTGAGACATGCGGTAACGGTCCATGATGTTGTCACAGTCATCCATCATCTCGTACATCTGACCCATGAAGTTCTCTCTCTCGTAGATCCTCATTCTGAAGGATCCTCTGTGCTGCAAACATATAAACAGAAAGGTAAAAATTGTGCTAAATTGTTATAAGAGCATTTTGTGAAGTATATTCTCTTACCATAGGGATCATACGGCAAGACCTGATACAGTCGCTCATGCCAAACATAGACATGTAATCAGCGTACTCGCCCTTCCTAAAGAAATACTGATTTCCCATGTAGTTGGGACGATCGTACATCATGAAGCAGCCACTCTCCACTCTGCAAGAGTGACAGCGACTCAAGAAGGGGGACATGTCGGCACAGTCACTCATGCACTCATAAGAGCGACCCTGGAAATTCCTGTCCTCGTAGAAGACGGCCTGAGAGAATTAAAGAGGTTAACTAAGAATTTTGAGGTATGCATGTATTTCAGTAAAAAATTGCATTCTACTAGAGAGAGAGAAAGCGGTATTTCGTTGTTATTTATATGATTGCTTACCCTGCACGTGCTCATGCTGGTGGTAGTCATTTTTTATTTTATTATTGGACGCTCTTCCGTTAACACTGCTCTGTCCTCCTGACAGGTCTCACCCTTACTTTTATACCCGAGCGAACTGAATAAAACTGTGTGCTTGCTATTGAGATTGAGGACAACCTCCTGACTCAGCAGACCAGTATGGAAACGTTTAGAGTGCATTCATTGTGGACCATTTCAACTGAACCTACAGGTTATATACACTCCACAATAACATTTCTAATTTTGTCAAGCACAGTGTTAATCAAAATTGATCTGTTTAAAATACCATAATTTTACAACATTTAAAGAAATGTGTAAACACATATTGAGATGCAGGACAATAGGTTTTAGCAAGGTAATTTGTTTAAACTCATTTGAAATGCATTTTTGTGAACATGCTAGGTTAAGAAATAACTTTTTTAATTAAATTCTTCTGACTGAAGATTGTTCTAATATACCTCAACATTTCAAAAACAATGTTACAACACAGACTTTTGGTGGTTTGATCTATTGATCAAATGTGTGAATTTGGACTTTGAACACAGTATGAGCAACTCTTAGTTAGTCAAAAACACTGATTTTCCTCTTCCCAATATTGGTAATGTAAGTGAAAAGAAAATGATTGTGGTAAGGCAAGTGGCTACATGTTATCCTTTTAAACATATGCGCTTTATTATTTGATTTTGAAATGATTTTGTGGTTTACTTCCAAAACCTTTTTACCTTTTACTGTCTCATTTTCTTTAATTCTTTATTTCTTCATTTACTTCAGTTTATGTATGTATGTATGTATGTATGTATGTATGTATATGTATGTATATATATATATATATATATATATATATATATATATATATATATATGTGTGTGTGTGTGTGTGTGTGTGTGTGTGTGTGTGTGTGTGTGTGTGTGTGTGTGTACATGCAGGGGAGGCCCATAGTGTTTGTATATTTATAGATATTAGATTCAGGAAGTTTAAACAGAGGTTTACAATACCTACTCTTTAGCATAGTAATGAACACACTTAACAGACTTGTGTATCAGGGAAAGAAAATTAGATCTTTTTTTTTTTCATACCTGAATATGCTGGGAATCTTGTCAAGTTGATCTGCCAGCTCGTAAATGAAATGTAAAGAGGGTTATTTTACAATGAATTCTTAGTGAAAATATGGATTGGTAGAGGAATAATTGCCTAGTCTGTGCTTACATCTCATGTGACTGTAGGTTTACTTGATTGTTCGTTCAACACAAAAGAAACATCAAGATGCAAACCCATCTACTGGCTACTTGAGACTGGTAAACCTAGAAACAGGAGATTCAGTTACATTTGACATATTACAAAAGCACTTTAGCTTTTCATGGGCCTCTATACCATGCTGCTTTGTCAGGAGTTTCCACAATAGGAGGCACATATTCTTTAGGTTTGGGAAGGTATAAATGTAAGGGTTAACATTAGCAGAGGGTCAGTGTACCAGTACGAAAGTGCTCTAAAAGAATACCACTACCATCATGGGCAGGGTAAGTACTACTGATACTTAAATATAAAAACAATAGGCCTATGTCACACTTCCTGCTTCCGGAACGCGGAGTAGGGATTCAGAACTTCCGGTCAACAGTATTTCTCAATAAGGATTTAGATTATCAGCCATAATGTCTAAACCATCTGAGATAGACTGACCACGAGCTATGAGGTTGTGAAACGAAGGTTTTTGCTCCTGTAGAAGCTATACGTTCGTATGAAATCAACCTTGTTTTAAGAAAAACATGTTTTATCCACGATCTTATGAAAAAAAACTACACTACCCACAATCCTAAGAGTAGCAGCAACGTCTGCTGATTGGTCCAACTCGCTGTTACCATAGAAACGTTTACCTTACTGGCGAATGGCCCGCCGCTGTTGTTGTAGTGCACCGGGTTGCTCTGCGTTAGGACGTAGACAGCCATACCTCAGCTTTCACGCTTTTCCACTTGAGAGTTTTCATTTACCATCCGAACCACATCGTCATATGTGACTTCAGGCAGGTTGCGGAGAGATTTGGTCCAGCAGTATCTATCGGACTCCGCCATTGTAAAAAGCTAACCGGAAGAGCCGTATCCCTACTAAAAGACGTACTTCCGGTCTTCAATTTTTTCGTGACATAGGCCTATAGTACATCTTTAGGATGCTACTTTTACTCATTTAAAAGTACATAAGTGTCTCACTGTTTCTTTTGTGTTCCAAAACAGATAATCTTCTACGAGGACAGGAACTTCCAGGGTCGCTCTTATGAGTGTATGGGTGACTGTGGTGACTTCTCCTCCTACCTGAGCCGCTGTCACTCTTGCAGAATAGAGAGTGGCTGCTGGATGATGTATGACCGTCCCAACTACATGGGAAATCAGTATTTCTTCAGGAGGGGTGACTATGCTGACTACATGTCTATGTTTGGCATGAATGAGTGTATCAGATCTTGCCGTATGATCCCTATGGTAAGAGCATAATACATACAGCTTTACTCCCTTTAGAGCTGTTCACTAAATGCTCTTATAACAATTTAGCACAAATTGTACATTTCTGTTCATACCTTTGCAGCACAGGGGATCCTACAGAATGAGGATCTACGAGAGGGAGAACTTCATGGGTCAGATGTACGAGATGATGGATGACTGTAACAACATCATGGACCGTTACCACATGTCTCACTGCCAGTCCTGTCATGTGATGGACGGCCACTGGCTCATGTATGAGCAGCCCCACTACAGAGGCAGGATGTACTACTTCAGGCCTGGAGAGTACAGGAACTTCAGCAATATGGGTGGCATGAGATTCATGAGCATGAGGCGTATCAATGATTCTTATTTTTAAAATGTATTTTTGCAGTACTACAATAAAGAACAGTTGAACCAGTCCATAAATTTAAGGTGCACTCAGTAGTTTTTTTTTTCATTAAAAAACTAAAGTGAAAGAAAATGACAGTGCTTTTGAACAAAACCAAAAGGCTATTTTATTTATTGCGCTCATGGAGCCTGCCGTGTGTAGATCACATGACCATTTACGTCTTGCAATTTGATAGATCTGTAAATAGACATAACAAGACAACGTTGAATGTGCTTAGCATGTTTCACTGGTTCAATGTGCTTTATAAAACATAAAAATAATATAAAAACTGTGCAAACTAAATGAGCACAATAAAAAAAAATGAAGTCCAAAGAAGGAGATAGACTCTAGTGTGAAGTAGAAGCAGTTAATAAGCAAACTTCATGCATCAGTAGGTATCAGTAGAAAGTTCAAGGGAAAAACTGGGGTGAAAAAGAGTATTTGTTCGCTGAGATTTGTGAAGTTGCACTAAAGTAGCACCATAAGGCTACTGCAGTTTAGCCATGAGAGAAATATGATTTAATTAAAAATATATATTTAGTTGATGTCGATTTATGAAAACCACAAAATAATGGGGAAACAATATTTTGGTTGATGTCACCATGAATGTGGGTTGATAGATAATCATAACTAAAATAGTTTGAGACTGATTTCATGTTTAAAAAATAGTTTCAGATTGCAACCAATACGTTTACAAGCGAGTGCAAGGCAAATATTTTTACTTTAGCAAGAATAAGGTGGCTAGCTGACTTAAAATAAACTGTTATTGCCAGTGATGTTGGTAGGTGTGACGTTTTGTCCAAATATCTCACCCTCTTGTTGAATAGTCCCTCTTACTAATTAAGAATGGATAGACTAACAGACAAAATGACTGCCTCTGAGATTATGTCCTGTCATGTTTGGCCTTTAGGTGTCAGTATAAAGTCAAACGCTGAGAAAATAGGAACCCTGTGTAATTCCGATGTCTCTGTTATCATCTACAGTGTAATGAAAGTGATCAGAAGGCAAACTCCCTGGGAGTTCACTGGGCTTAGTGGGCTTGAACTCTGTCACATTCATGTGACTAAATGGAGAAGAGACAACTAGGACATGCTTTCTTTTTTCCCAGTAGTTCTAGTCACCTGGCATACTCTGACCTCTCCAACATCAAGCACTCAGATCAGTGTTACACACTTGCTGTTGCTCACTTGACAATTCTAATCTAATTAGCAAAGATTAAAGGTACCATGTAAGATTTTTGTAAGAAAATATTCAAAAAACACTTTCACAGTGTGCTATATATTAATGCAGTTGTGGACGTACATTATCCCAAAAGTTCCCAAGGATTTGTAAATTCCAGTTTTAAATAATGGCTCGTCCCTTGTCATTGTCGCCTATCAGTGACGTAATATCCACACTAACCTCGGTTTCCACTTGTAGAAAACATAGAAATATATACATAGATTCATTAGCCTTTCATTAGCATTTCATTTCATTAGCGTTTCAACGGCCGCTTATAATATATCTCGCAGCCACTGTGTCGTTCAGTCATCGTGGTTCACGATTATTGATTGCGAGTACAGAAAATCCCCCCCCAAAAAATCGGTGTGGCGTTTTCAGGATGGAGAGAGCTTTGCGAACTTGACAGAGACTCTGCTCTCGCATGTGTTTTCCCAGGTGAAAAAAAAGTGCACTAAAATACATTTTATTTAAGTGCACTTAGTACACTTCCATAATACACTTTCATAAGGTACTTAAAGTGCTCTATTTTCGACACACTTATTTTGCACTTAATATACTAAAAGCTCATCTTTAGTACTGCTTAATATAAACTTAAAATCATCTTAGTGTACTCAATTGTGCTTTTTTGAGACACTGAAGATGAATTTAAGTGTATTTTTAATATACTATTTCATATTTTTAAAAAATTATTTTGTTACCACTTTAAGTATAATTGAAATCATCTTTAAATACAATAATAAACTATTTAAATTATAATAATAATAATATTAAATCATATACAAATTATACTTAGAATGTATTCCTAGATTAAAAAAGTGCACTAAAATACATTTTATTACACTTCCATAATACACTGCCATAAGGTTCTTAAAGTGCTCTATTTTCGACACACTTATTTTGCACTTAATATACTAAAAGCTTACCTTTAGTACTGCTTAATATAAACTTAAGATCATCTTAGTGTACTCAATTGTGCTTTTTTGAGACACACTGAAGATAAACTGAAGTGTATTTTTAATATACTATTTCATATTTTCAACAAATGTATTTCGTTACCAGTTTTAGTATAATTGAAACCATCTTTAAATACAATAATAAACTATTTAAATTATAATAATGATAATATTAAATTATTTACAAATTACACTTAGAATGTATTCCTAGATTAAAAAAAGTGCACTAAAATACATTTTATTACACTTCCATAATACACTGCCATAATGTACTTAAAGTGCTCTATTTATTTCGACATACTTATTTTGCACTTAATATACTAAAAGCTTACCTTTAGTACTGCTTAATATAAACTTAAGATCATATTAGTGTACTCAACTGTGCTATTTTGAGACACACTGAAGATGAACTAAAATACGCTTTTAACATACTATTTCAGCTTTAATTTATTTTATTTTGTTACCCCTTTTAGTACAATTGAATCCATCTTTATTGCATTTTAAATACACTTAAATTATTTAAAATTTAAGAATATATAATATATACAAATCATATTTATGTATTGCTCACATTTTTTTATATAGTAAATCATTTCAAATATGTTTTAATACTGTGAACAGTACCTTTATAAAACAATTAAATATGTTAATGGTGTATTAAAACACACATTAAAAATTTTTTTTATAACACACACTTTGAAAGCTAGTAAACTTTAATGTATTACCCAGTGTACATCAGTACAGCAGCATAATAAACTGTAAAAAAAAAAATACATTAACATAAAATACAGTGATCTGCAGAGGTATTATAAACAACAACAAAAAAAACTAACTTCAATAAACCTAACTAGTCAATAAAGTGCAATCATTAATAGCTGCAAACAGTTACAGTACTGTTACTGATTGGTCTTTGAGTTTGCCTTATTGTTGCATTTCCTTCGAATCAGTGCTTGCACCTCAGACGTGTTGGAAATTGTTTGATCAGTGTCTATGAAAGGGGAAAAAGATGAGTTTATTTTTATATTAAAGCAAAATTAACCTCTGTTAAAAAAGTAACTGTTCCCTATCAAAAGGGAACTTGCACTGCTTCGATGATGCTATTGGGGAACAATGTTCTCTAGGCGCCTCTTTAATTCTTCTGAGTCACACTAGTAGTGTCAGGCTGTCGCCAGTCAAATTCTATTGCCGTACAGCTGATTGTACAGCTTTTCAAACACCGGTTTACATGGAGGGTGTTCCCCATATCGTCATCAATGCAGTGTCTCATTCCCTGTTCTCAGGGAACAGAGGTCGTAACCTAGACGTTTTTTATTACAACACAGTATATAATGTTTTGACATTTCCCTCTGTTGTACATAAAAGGTGAAAAAGACATACTGTTAAATGTATTATAAATGCATTAAAGTATATTTGTTTTGTACTAAAAACATACTTAAGTACATATTTATTACATTTAATAGTAAGTCTTTTTCACCTAGTAAAAATGGAATTCTTTAACATAGCATGTAATGCTTAGCTCATATATTTTAACAGTAGACATTTAATATAACATGTTAATTAAGAAAAGGAGTTAATAAAATAGCTCTTGAACAACTGTGAAGTCTACATGTCACTGTATCACAGCAAAAAAGGGCAATTTAGGCTAACCGTTTAACTGAAAAAGTATACACAGCCAACAAGAGTAATAATTAAAATGTACAACAAATGCTAATCTTGTTTTAGTCAGCCCCCTTTGACTTTGAGAGCAAAAAAAAAGTTATGTGCAGAAACAAAAACTCTCAAACTCTTCAAAGAGTTTAAGGAAATTAGAAGTAGTGCAAAATATTATAAGCCATGACAAGTGACTTGCAGCTGTCCCAAAAAAACTATTAAATAGATTTTTACATGAATGAACACAAATTAGACTAGACTAAGAAACTAGGAAAAAATGTTGGAAAAAAACTAGGACAAAAACTAAACAGTGAGCTATTTATTTATGCAAACAGCAACTAAAACTTACCAGTAACTTCTGATAGCAGTATCTTCATCTCTTCGAGATTCGACTTGGAAAAAATAAAAACAACACTAACAGTTACTTTTTCTATTAACGTTAGAAAAAAAATCTAAATACTGTCATGATCACTCATTAGTTGCAAAACATTTAAGAATTCCGTTAATCTTAGAAATAAAAACTGAAATATCGTAGACTAATGAAACCTTCACGTAGGTTAATCGCAAAAAAACTCACCTAATCCATATGAATCGCGTGGTTTCCTCCAAGTCCTCTAAAGAAACACGATCGCTTTAGTTTGAATTTAGACTTCTATCTCTGAATTATTACACCGTGTCCTAACTACACGCGACGCCGAAATATAATCACATTCAATGAACGCACAGCCGTCAGCAAGCTCTGAGTGAGGTGTGAGCTCATAATTACACCAGAACCAATCACAGACGTTCAACAGCTGGAACCAATCAGGATTAGTCACGTGTGTTATTAGTGTTTTTCAAATTCAAACAAGTACAACATATTTCTGGACAACATCTAAACATATTTGGAAAATGTATCTATGATGCATTTAAAATAATATGATGTTGATATCCATGTGGGAATTTCAGTAGTAAAAACATATCATGTAATGGACAACAGCCCTTACAAACAAGTAAAAGTGAACAACATTCATTTTAAGTGCTTATTGCAATGCTTAATGATAGTTGAAAAATGTTTATAATACATTAGAAGTTGGTACATTATACAAAAAAATCTAAAATATTAAAATGGTAAAATGATAAATATTACAAATATATTGCAGTAGGCCTAAGTGTTTAAAGTACTTTAAACACATTAAAAGCTTTTTATATTTTAGATTAACCATTTTAATATTTTAGATTTAGCTATGTTCTTACACAAGTTACACAAATGTACTTTAATTAAGAGCAACATTAAGTATGTTTTCTTTAAATACACTAAAATTCACACAAATGGTAGATTGTGTTAGCATATTTCTTAAAAATTTAACTAAGCATATTTATTAACAATGTACTTGTAGTGCTTTTTTTTAGAAATATATTAAAAGTATGCTTGTGTTTAGCATATTTCTTAAAAGTATAATTAAGCATATATTTATAACCAATGTACCTTTAGTGAATTTGTTAGAAATATATTAAAAGTATGCCTGTGTTTAGCATATTTATTGAAAGTATAATTAAGCATATATTTATTACCAATGTATTTCTAGTATACTTTTTAGAAATATATTAAAATACAATTCAATGTATTTTTTATGCACTTCAAATAAGCATGTTGGTAATACAAATGTATTATACTATTTGTATTTCAAGTATATTTTTAATACATTTAATACTATGTCTTTTTCACCTGGGAGTACCTTATACACTTAAAATCAATTTAAAGAATTAGTAATATTTTGTTTATTTTTATAAAGTGTACTTAAATACTACTTTTGGGAAAATTTAATTTTTGACTATTACATTTTGAATATATTTTAAGTAAAATCTATTTAATTTAAACTTATAATAGCTATCTAAAAGTGCACTAACAATGAACTATTTTTAATGTGTTAAAAATGTACTTGTAAGAAATACACTAATAAAACACTTCTGTGTATTTTTTCAATAGTATATCTTTTTTCTTATGCACTAAAAATACATTTAAAATATCAATGTTATTTAGTATACTTTTGCAATTACACTTAAGTACTACTTAAGTAAAAATATACTTTTAATTAGTGTATTTATAGTGTATAATTTTTAAACTTTTCTTTAGCACAAAAAATAGGAATGTACTACAAATGTACTTTCTTGTATTTAAGTGTTTTTTTTGTGCACTCAAGTACACTTTATTTTCACCTGGGTTAATAGACAGGTAAGCAAATATATATTGTACACATACAGTTATATTACACTTTGTTTGTACTTCAGAAACACTTTTTATCAAGTCTGGTGACAAAGTCTATGGCAGTGAAATTAAATACAGTATGTGTTGCACAAAAATATTTAGCCATTACTTGCAAATACTGTGGTTTCGTTCGAATTTACTTTTAGTACGATTGTTTTAAATGTGTAAAACGGTGCAGCATTAATCATTAACCCATCTTTTGACAAATAGTCACATATTAGTAACAGGCTAATATAGCATTATATTTCACGTTCCTTGCAGATAATTCATTATGATGACAGCAAATTGTGTGATCAAACGTACAGGTAATACAAAAACGAATTTATTACCTCATCCGTGAACATGATTCGTGAATTATACGAATTATACCATACATTTCTGGATGGTGAAAACGACATCTCCCATTGTTCCACTCTCCTTCATAGCGTCATCAAGCTCCGCCTTTGTTTTGAAAATGAGACCTCTGCGGCGAAAATTACATATTGTAGCTTTAAGTAAAAAAAAAAAAAAGAATCTTTTAACAGAATCCTTAACCACAATTGTTAAAGTGTACTCTAAAATTTCTTGTTTTCCTGCGCTTCTTGATCCATGTGTCCACTTGTTTGACTTCAAGGTAGACATGTGCAGGTATTCGGTAATGCGATAAATCGCGGTAATGAATATGCACGATATTGTTATCGCGGGCACTTCAAAATAACGTGAAAAATAATAGATCAGAATTTATATTTATAGAACGCGCATTAGCTTATTTTCCATCAACCGCTTAAACAAACACTGCATGCTGCGTGAAACACGTGCGCACTCTGATGTAAACAATCCCCACATGAAGCGCTGTGTGCATGCGGCGCAGTGCGCACTCTAGTCTAATGTAAACAATCCTCACATGGAGAAGAAGCATGGCGGAAGGAGGAACGCTGCCGTCAATTTATCCCCCTTCTAAAAGCAGGGCTGTCAACTCTTCGCATTCAGTGTGAGACTCGCGCAATCGACACTTTTCACACGCTCTCGCGCCACACATTCATTTTCTCACTCAGAGAAAAATTGCGGAGCAAAGAGGACACTGACATCGACAGACTAGACAGAGCAGGTTACTTTTGAAAATACTCAGCTCTCATGTTCTGTCCATTTTATTACGAAATTCAGACAATAAATACTGTTTTGGTGCTTGTAAATGTGACGTGACCGATCGCTGTAGCGCCTCAGTTCAAGTAAACCGATCATCTGTTACTTTTTATTTAAAGATACAGTACAACTTACCGAAAGGTATTTATGCCTCACACTGTGAGGCATAAATACCTTTCGGTAAGTTGTACTGTATCTTTAAATAAAAATTCACACAAAATATCGATCAATCAGTGTTTTTCAACCACGGAAAGAGGTCAATAAAACTGCAGGTGAACAATTATGTCACAGAACGTTACATTTACCTCAGGAAAGCCATTTAATGACCAACACGTTAGTTGACTAGAAAAAATAGCTATAGAGAGGAGTATTGTGCTAAATATGTGCACTATATTACATTTGTATTATATTTTTACTTGTGTCATAATTTATTATAATGAAAACCAAATTATATTTAATTTAATTTGTTCATTTTTAACCTTTAATAATTATAGCAATTAAAATACCGTGATAATACCGAATACCGTGATAAAAGCTCAATCAATTAATCGCAGCATGAAAATTTAATACCGGCACATGCCTACTTCAAGGTAGATATTTTTTTATTCTACCTAAACCAACTTTTTTTAGTTAATGATCTGTAAGAATGGGGCTTTATTAGTGCTGTTCATTGATTCGAGTAACTTTTCTGACATTTGGGTATAAAGTGTTTTAATTCTACAATATATGGTGTAAAAATATCAGAGTGCTGCCCTCTTCATGTTGAATGTTGGCTACTGCAGTTGAATTTTCCTATTGGATGTTGTGGTACTGCGTGACATAAGCAGGTTCCAGTCACTGATCTATATAATGACTGGATAGCTCATGACGTTCTAAACTGCCACTAGGCAGTGAAGCCACCGGAAGTGTTCGAGCGGCCATCTTACGATTCCCTACCAGCAGAGGGCTCCAATAGGCCTATGTCACACTTCCTGCTTCCGGAACGCGGAGTAGCGATTCAGAACTTCCGGTCAACAGTATTTCTCGATAAGGATTTAGATTATCAGCCATAATGTCTAAACCATCCGAGGTAGACTGACCACGAGCTATGAGGTTGTGAAACGAAGGTTTTTGCTCCTGTAGAAGCTATAAGTTCGTATGAAATCAACCTTGTTTTAAGAAAAACATGTTTTATCCGCGATCTTATGAAAAAAAAAACTACACTACCCACAATCCTAAGCGTAGCAGCAACGTCTGCTGATTGGTCCAACTCGCTGTTACCATAGAAACGTTTACCTTACTGGCGAACGGCCCGCCGCTGTTGTTGTAGTGCACCGGGTTGCTCTGCGTTAGGACGTAGACAGCCATACCTCAGCTTTCACGCTTTTCCACTTGAGAGTTTTCATTTACCATCCGAACCACATCGTCATATGTGACTTCAGGCAGGTTGCGGAGAGATTTGGTCCAGCAGTATCTATCGGACTCCGCCATTGTAAAAAGCTAACCGGAAGAGCCGTATCCCTACTAAAAGACGTACTTCCGGTCTTCAATTTTTTTGTGACATAGGCCTATGCCCGTTATACAGAGATTGGTAGCTCTGACGGCACTTTTAAGATGACCCGCTGTGCAGCATACAAGTGTAAAACGACGTTCACAAAAGGATGTAGGAAAACTGCCCACAGGTTAATTCAAGCCCTAAAAGTAGTAATTTATATGCAAAATTGTCGCTATGCCCGTGTTGTTTTCTCCGAGGCAAGAGCTGCCGCTTCTTCAAAAAAACAACGATAAAACAGTCAACAGTAGCCTATAAGAAACCTCAGAGCAGCAATAATCACAAGTGTCCAACAGTTCATCGGGTACTTGGGTGTGTGTTTTATTTTATATTTACCGTTCAATAATGCAAATTATTGCATTCAACTTCGCTGCTTTATAGCAACTATTTTACAATATAGACAGTTGACAATTCAAAAGAGGTCGACATTTCAGAAACTTACGTTACCTCTGGAACAACTCGACGCGCAGCATTCACCACTCAAACTCAGCCAACAGGTCACATAATGAAAATTTAGTATATCCCAAAAATTAAATTAAATAAAAGTTGCTACCCATACGAACATGAACACTAAGCTTTTCCCTCCAAAAATATAGCCTAAACTTATCTAAGTAATTAGTAATATACAGTATTTCATTGTGACCCTGCCTCTCCAAATGCAAAACTGACATTAACAAATCAGCTGAAAAAGTACTTGGGTGTGTGTTTTATTTTATATTTACCGTTCAATAATGCAGTCGCTGCTGTCTGTCCCATAGAAGAACATGACAGCCAGCGTATATGTTTTGGAACTATTGGGGCTTACATGAACCACGTGACAGCCATAGCGGCGACATCAAAGAGTGTCGCAACTCTTTCTCTCTATGGCTCTGGATCAGTGGTTCCAGCTCACCACGCCCTCCCTTGATACAAGCTCACCACACCCTTGGATGAGCTAGCGTAGATTTATCTGTATTTAGTACAGTGGTGTAGTGTTGCTAGTGCAGAAAGTAGACCAGATATTTTAATGCAGATAATGCAAACAATGTACAGAATTCAAATGATGGGGATTACAGTAGTATTTTTGTGGGTGCCTGCACATGTTGGTGTCCAAGGAAATGAAATTGCAGATAAAGAAGCAAAAGAAGCAGTTAAAAACAATGACATTAATTTAATTGTTAATTTAAGTAAGAATGAAGTTAAGAGTATTATCAAGAAGAGACTAAAGGAAAGGTGGCAAAAACAGTGGGATAAGGAGAAAAAAGGTCGGTGGTTCTATAGAATTCAAAGGAAAGTGGGAGAAATGAGAATTGCAGGGAAAAACAGGAGAGAAGAAATAGTAATATCAAGGGTGAGATTTGGACACACAAGATTAAATAGTACACTTTATAAAATGGGTAAACATGATACGGGAAGATGTGATTATTGTGGGCAAGAGGAAACAGTAGAACATGTTTTAATGCATTGTCAGAAATATGAGAATGAAAGAAGGTTGTTAATTCATAATTTAAAAAAAATAAAAATGCAATTTATACCAAAGTATATTCTGCAAAATTACTCGAGAAATGAGTGTTATATTTTTATTCTTTAGTTTCTTGAGGAATCTAATTTGTGGGAGAGAAAAAAAAAAAAAAAAAAAAAAAAAAAAGGAAGTCGTCTTGATCCACACTCCATACCAGTTGGTGGCGGAAATACACCATTTTGTTGTTTGTCAACCGCCAATAAAATTCAAGAAGAAGAAGAAGAAGAAGTGCAGCTAGTGGACTGCATACCTTTCCAGCAGACTTGGAAATAGGTGCCAGTGGTTGCATGCACTTGGCCTGGAAGACCGTGAGTGTGAAACCTGCATTTGACGCGGAATTTCTTTTCCAACGCAATAGAGGTGGAAATGGGCTTCTCCACACAGCTCGCGCTGAAAAGCGACGCAGTGCCAAACGCTGCTCCTCCTGCATGGACTCCACCTGCATGGACTCCACCACCGCAGCAGCGTCTTGATGTGAGTGATCTTATATATAATCACAATTTATGGTTAGGCTAAAGTTAATCCTCTGGAGTCGACAAACACGCCAGCGCATTTTGCTGGATTTTTTCACATAGCGGCAAAATATGAAAATGCCCATAGAGAGCGTACGCTATTGACATCAACTCGATAAAACTCATCAGATGCATGTACTTTACGTCGTCTTGCGACCCTGTGAGTCACTCCATTTTAGAGAGTCTGACAGCAGGTCTCAGGTGCACGCCCTCCCGCTCCACTTTGTCCCCTCTATCTCCGCTGGGTTCTGCCCACTTTTTTAGCATTTTTCAAATATTGCCAGTGGGTGGAGTCAGGCTCTGACCAGGGGCCCGTTCTTCGTACGTCGCTAACTCACTTAGCTGGATTTGATTGTTGGCGATTTGGCATGATCTTGGATTGTTTGGTTCTTCAACGCTCATCCTGGACTTGCTGTCATAGCAACATGTGCGCAAACTTAAACCTGCTCGGGAGCAGGCTTATTTCATGTTAACAGGATTAGATCCCGGCTTCATAAGCGGAGCTGATACGGGAAGTCCAGCGCAGCGCGATAGTGCACTTTCTGAGATATATATTTTTTTCTCGTGATTCGTGAGATTGTAGTTTTTTGTCGCTTTTAGGTTTAAAAAACAGTTTTAGGTTTTTTTGTGGCATTTCCAAGCCACTTTTTTTTTTTTTTTTTTAGGCTATCATCATTTTTTATGAAGATCATACAATCATGACCATGCCGATTACAGATATATCACTCAGGCTTCACTAACGTGATTGGTACCATAGACTATAGACTGCCATTAAGGCCTCAATGAAGGGGATTATGTGAACAGAAAGGGGGTTCACAATGTAAATGTGCAGCCCAGTTACTATTGTGATTCTTAATATTTCAGATTAGTAATATTATATCAAATAAAAAAAGGCAGTTGACTAAAATCTTCCATATCACAAATGTGAAAGCAAAATGGCCAGGATCTGTGCACGACTTGAGAATTTTCAGAGATTCACATTTATGCACATTATTTGAAAGTGGTAAGGAAAGTTCCACAATTAAATATCAAGCTCACTGTATTACATACACTTATGCTGATCCTAACAGAACTGCATTTTTTCATAGGTGATTATGACATGTTCCTGCCTGCAGACAGGTGTTGTATGACCCCATTCCCTGACCCAAACCAGTTCTAGCCAGGACAAGGGCACACAATGAAATGAACTTTGGCTAACTAAAGGGAAGATTTCAGTGTCTGAAAAGTCTGAGGGTTGCACACCTGACAGGGCCTGTGACATTGTTGCATGTGCCATATTACACAACATTGCCCCAAAAAAAACACTTTTCATTAAATGTTTAATAAAAGACAAATATGCTTAGTTCCTTGAGTTTTACTTCAATTGTTCTTTGTAAATAAAAGCCAGTGGTCAAGTGCCTGCAACAAGATATATTAGACACATGCCTCATGCAACAAATAAAAAGGAAAAGTTGGCTATTCACTGCCCACCTGTAGGCCTATGTCGCCTCTGTCTGTGCAGACTCTTCTGTAGGCCTTTCTGGAGATGTGGAATCCTGCAACTTATATTGCAGCCATAAAGCATACAAGTAGGGCTGTCACTTTACGTTCGAAAATCGATTGCACAATCGATTGGACCAACCAACGCAAGTTTCGAAAACGAAAATAGGGAATCGATTTTAACGGTCTTTTCTCGGAGCGCGTCCAGCTCGTCACGATACGCCCGCAGCGAACGCGCGTCATACAGCAACTCTGACAAACACGCATAACAGCAAATTATCCTTCTGCATTCTCTTTTTACTACAAAACTGTGAATTCTGCCGGTATGCAGACAGTCTCATGCATTCAGATACAAATTCGGGCTACGCGTCTACAATCGCCTACATACCAGGCGAAATTTGTTTGACATTTCTAACCGTAAACACAGCCATGTTGAAGACTGAGGTAATGTTTTTCATTGATGTTATGGCAGTCCACTCTGCTTATTGTTTTTCGAGAATGTTGCACTCCTGTTTGTCATTGTGCACGAAACTTCACGCCAATAAATCATCAGAAATATTGCAGACTTGTGCGCGTCTCAAGCGCCCTCTTTACGTTCGTCCTAATGCCTGTTCGTTGTCCGTGGATTTGCCCATAGGCTATTTTGCGTTTAAAATGGAAACGTCTTTAGACATGGAAAATCGATTTTACAATCGATTCAATGAACACTTACGTCTCAAAAATCGAACAGGATTTTTTCACAAAAGTGACAGCCCTACATACAAGTATAAATGAAGTAAAGTTATTTATGCACTTGCAGGTAGGCTAGTTCCTCCATATGACAGTTATCTGAGAGGCTTTATTCACTGTCCAGTGCAATGGAAACAAATGGACATTACAAAGTCTTATACTTTCTTTCCTTTGGAAAGTTAGAAAATGTCCACTTTCAGCCACTACTTTCTTGGGAACAGATACAAGTGTTGGTGTATTGTGTAAAAGTGCACAAAAGAGGAAAACACAATGTCATTACAATGAACTACACTGGGGAAAAATGTGATCAATAACTCATGGCAAAATATTTTTACATTAACATAAGTTGATCAGTTTTCACTTTCACAAGTCAGCAATTCATCATTACTCAAGATTTAACAGTTGAAATGACTATACGGCCTTAATATAATGCAGCAAAAATTATTTTACAGTGTAGGCTACTAAGATCTTTTCTATTTTTTTCTCAGCCTTTTTCTTGGTTGCTTTTATAAACAGAACACCATTTATTTAACAGTGCCTTTTATAAAAGAGACGATAATATAACAAAAAATTACCATTATGTAGAATATTTTTGTACTTCACTTTTATTTGTTCCCATGTTGTGGTGACTGACATTACAATGAACAAAGTAATTATGCAATTATTAAAATACAAAAATATAGGCTAATAAGTGATAAAAACATCTAACATGGCCACTTCTAACGGATTTAAATTGTCTGCTACTTTTTGCCAGCCCTTTCTCCTGGCTTTTGCAGACTTTGAGGTGTTCCTGGCGTTTTGATTAAACATTAAAATTCCGAATAAACTTCGACTATTAGTTCTTGCTCTGCTGAGTAAAACTGTGCGCGCTCTTTGGCCACGCTGAACAGCCAATAGCAGCATTGCTGATCAATGTTTCTACTATCGATACATATCCCCTTTTAAACAGCGCATGAACGCGCAATTATCTCAGATAACTCAATCCAGCGATACTAATCATATCCGGCAAGTGTGTTCGAAGAACCGAGTTAGCCAGATCATGATTCGCACGATGATATCATCTTGGATGTGTCATTTGATCTCGGATGTAATAAGCAGCGTACGAAGAACGGGCTCCAGGGGTTTAGTTACCCTTTAAGGGTTGCTGTTTTGGAATAAGCATGCTCAGAGGTTGTGATGGCTTTAGACCAGCATAAAAATCAACGCTCACCTGGTCAAACTAGAGAGAGATCTGTTTTTGCATTTCTGTCTTGTAGTGTGTGGAGAATGCAATTGCTGAATTTATATTGTAAGCTGTTGAATTCAAATTTGATTTGTTCTTGCTTGTTAAAGGAGTCATAACCTAGTATTACATTGGATACCTACTGCTGTATTATAGTCTTTCAGGCCCTTCTAAAAAAGAAAAGTGGAAAAAAAATAAACACAGAGCTCCTCAGACCCTTATTTCTGAAGGCATTATTGTCTCGCGAGATCTGATGCGATATTTTGGCTGTCTTGGACGGTCATTTTAATAATGCAAATGAGGGGCGCGTTGATTGGTGGCAGGAAGGAGGGGGGTTGACACCGCAGGTAACGCTTTAGCATATCATTCCAAAATGATATCATGGCGTAAGTTGTGAATGAACCCGACCTGGCCGCGACCGGCTTCCCGGCCAGTGTATAAGCGTTAGGCAATTAATATACAATAGCCGAATTCATGATGATCTCAGTCATTTGCTGTTTGCAAAGTAACGTTAGCAGCCATTCCCCATGTTTACCTCGAAGCTAATACTCCCGCTAGCATACAATAGCCGCATTAGCAGTTAGCTGCTGTTTGTTACACACAGTAGAGCAATAAAAACTCAGTCTTACCGTTTCAATTTCAGGCAAGTCTCTGATGGTTGGAATTGCACCTTTTTCCAAACAGAGCTTCGAGGCCAACTTCGCCTGATATTGCCCCAAATTTGTGTATGATTCCTGTGTGAAATGTTTAGCGCAGACTCCTAACGATAAGCCAGTTGAAAGGGTTGTTGGGACAGCGTCATTAAAAATGAATTTCATCCACTGGTCCCTGATAGTTTGGTCCGTTTTTGGTAGAGAAAACACATTTACATGTTGTTTGTGGCAGTCAACCACAGAGCAATTCAGGTGTGTACTCGTTTCTCCATCTTTCTCGACTGAACTGAATATGAGGGGGAGAGGGGCGGGCTTCCCGCGGCATAGGTCTGCGGTGTCCATGTATGGTATATCCTGCCCCGTCATGACGTCAAGACGGGGCTGAAATCAAAATCTCGTATTTGAGTGCGCGTGCACGCGCGCTGGTTTATTTACCCTGAGGTAAACAAACGCTTCACTTTTAAATATCGGCTTCCCGGCCAGTGTATAATCGTTAGGCAATCATAACATACATTGATTCTCGTGGAAAAGTGAAAATTGCAGGTTATGACTCCTTTAATCATGCTCGTTTTTAAGGTCTTTAGTGTTTAATAACATTTTGTGATTGTGAATTATCTCATGAGGCATTTTTGTGGGGATACAAATATTAATGACACTGAAACGAGTTTCATGAAATTGTTTTGTTTTATTTTTTTATAGATAAATTAATTCATCATAATGCTAAAACACTAGTACCACGAGTCCATGATACGCCTCATGCTCATGAATCTCATGCCACCCATATTGCTGAAGCTCCTGTACTCTCCAGGCCTGAAGTAGGACATCCTGCCTTTGTAGTGGGGCTGCTCATACATGAGCCAGTGGCCGTCCATCACATGACAGGACTGGCAGTGAGACATGCGGTAACGGTCCATGATGTTGTCACAGTCATCCATCATCTCGTACATCTGACCCATGAAGTTCTCCCTCTCGTAGATCCTCATTCTGTAGGATCCCCTGTGCTGTTGTGGAAGAGAAGTCATTTAAGTTTTTACAGTAAACAACATGTGAAACAGTTTAGTTATGCCTCTTTGTAGATCAGTGGTTCTCAACTCCAGTCCTCGGGACCCACTGCTCTGTTAGGAGAGACTCCATGAACTGATTTGAGTGTGTCAGATAAGAGAGACTGGAGTTGAGAACCACTGTTGTAGATCACCATTGTGAAATGATCCTATTTAAAAAAAGATTTAATCTAAAAATGTGTATATATATATATATATATATATATATATATATATATATATATATATATATATATATATATATATATTTTTTTTTTTTACAGTAATTGCCCAAAGTTGATTTATTATGGACACGTTAAAATGCTCATAGAACTCACCATGGGGATCATACGGCAGGACCTGATGCAGTTGCTCATTCCAAACATAGACATGTAATCAGCGTACTCGCCCTTCCTGAAGAAATACCCATTTCCCATGTAGTTGGGATGATCATACATCATCCAGCATCCACTCTCTACTCTGCAAGAGTGACAACGGCTCAGGTAGGAGGAGAAGTCACCGCAGTCACTCATACACTCATAAGAGCGACCCTGGAAGTTCCTGTCCTCGTAGAAGATGACCTGAAAATTAGTCAAAAATTGTGTTAATTGGTTGATCATGTATCCTGCAAGAATATTTGGAATTTGCCAACATTACAATTTATGTTTAAGTTGCTATATAACAATTGATAAATTAAATCAAAATGTTAAGAACGCACTCTGCCCATGATGTCAGTCTGTCAACTGTTGATATGGCTCCAATGCACTGTTCTTTGCGCTTGGCTACCTTTATATACCTGTCCCAGTTCAAAGACTGTGTCCCCCCTATTGTATATGAATGCCTGACCCAGCATTGCAGTGCACTGGCCTTTTACGTAGTCAACTGTGTTCTCCATTCTACACGTGACTAGATCATGCTTTCCACCTGTTTCAATGGTTTCTTTTTTATTCCCTTTTTTTCAACAAGAATGAGGGGAATGTTTTCAGCATTTTCCCCAATTCATTTTAAACTGCTTTTTGGCACAGAAAAGATTCTTTTGAATGAATACATTTGGAGGAATCATCCAAAATATCTAGAGCTAAGTGGTTGATCTTATTTATATTAGATTACGTTTGAGCTCTGCCATATTTTCATAATCCAATTACTAGTAATACCAAAATTCATTCAAAATCTCATTACAGTCATGGAACTTAAAATGGATGCAATAAGTGAAACTAGATATTGCCAATCTGTGTTGCATATTCCAGGATCCACCACTCTGAATGAATTAGCTGGAATGACAATTCGTCCCTGTCTATGGTCTGTTTTTGATAATAACAATGATACATATGAAATGTATAAATTATACATTTTTTATTTTTTAATGTTTTACATTACATTTTACATTACATTAAATGTTTTGCATTTATTGAATGTTTTGGTTTATGGTCACAGTATAACACAGTAGAGAGTAACAGGAACATATTGAAATAGAAAGAGGGAATATTATCTGGAAATGACACTGATTGTTCTCAAATCCGTCATAGTTCCCAGGGGTTCCCAAACTTTTCCATGACAAGGCCCCCCAAATACCACTAGGTTCTGACCAAGGCCCCCCTTTTGCAGGATGTGTTATTAAATCCATCGACAACACCATGGCAAATGTAGAAATAAATAAATAAAACATCTAGGTGAACATCAGATTATGTGATGGTGTTTGATACCAGCCAATCAGAAAGATTATAGAGATGCACCGAATACAATTTTCTAGGCCGATTCCGATTTGTCATTGAGTTTGACCAGCCGATAAAGATTTTAGCCGATTCCGATTTCTTTTTTTCTAACCACTTTATAGCACACACAAATATTTATTTTCTATATATATATATATATATATATATATATATATATATATATATATATATATATTTTTTTTTTTTTTTATAAAACACCACTTTTACCCAAACTGATTAATAAAAACAAGTTTAAATTTTCTATAGATATTTTTGAGTCTTCATTTTCTTTTCTGACATAGCCTACTCCAGTTCTTGTTAAAGCACACTATACATGCAAATTATGTGTATTTTAGGTACTTTTTGTGTGAAATCGTATTTATTTTGTCCATCAAAAGTGTGCTTTCACTTTAAAGGGGCTATATGTAGTTTTTCTACTAAAATTAATCCTTTTTTTTATTGCCTGTGTGTGAAGGGGTTGTAATCTCACATTAAAATGATCCACTTGGCGGGTTTTTGCTATTACCTCTGAAAGCAAGTATTCCTATTTCTATGTGAAGGCTCCGGGTCGGATTTACCACGAAATCCAGTGACGTGACCTGCATGCGCGCTCCTGAGCCTCTCGCCTCGTCTACTGACTTTGCACTCAACTGCAACTCATGACATGGACTTATGACTTATGCAGACATCCCAACCTACAGAAGTTCATTTCAGGGAGGTATCCCGAAGATACACCCCCCCCCCCCATATAAAATCATAATACATAATTTCTAGAGGCTCTCTCTCTCTCTTTTTCTCTTTTTTGAGACTATTGTTGAATAGATTTAAATTTATTTCACATTTCCTCTTTTAATGTATACCGAAAAATAATTTCTCTTTTGTTTTGAAAGATTGTTTATAGTTCTTGTATGTATCGACTTGTTCTGTTTGTTAATATTGCAATATTTTTTTTTTAATTCTATAGTCTATAGGCCTATGTAATTATTTGTTCATAATGTTACAATATGTAGATTATTTTTACTATTTATAAGCTGTTTATACTATTCATGTAAACTACTTTTTTTATATTCCATTGCAGCTTTAAAAAGGTCTAAGGAATAATATGCACATGAATGAAATGAAACTTGTTGAACTCACCTCAACATGTCTTTTAATGAAGTTTTATGTAACAAAGTTCGGGAGGAGCATGTTCAGGTAATCATCCAATCAGCACAAGAAGAAGCCAGTATAAATAAAGCCTTCCCTTACCTCCTGTCTCATGACAAATTTCTCAGCATCCCGCCACCACCCCATCACCTCACATTCAGATGGGTCTGCTCATAGATACCCATGATCTATACATTCATAGGGGGGAGTACTCTGGGGTCGGGCCGAATTCCGAGCTCGGAGCACTCTCCCCGGACAGCAAGCCAAATACGCATTATAATATTACATCAGATTCAGATTTCATTAACATGTGAACTCGTGAACAATCATTTAGCTGCCATGGGCAATGCTGAAATCACTGTTACAAACTGTACAGCGTTCAAGATCGACTATCATTATGTTTTACTCTTATAAGACGGGTACACTTTTATGTAGTCTGCCGTAAAATGTCTCTTATACTTTCGTTTTCTGCATATTTTTTGTGGCACTCTCCCTTTGCCATGGCGCTCCTGTGTAGATACACTGAACTGATTAATTAGGTTCGGGAGAAGAGATAAAACCCGCCCACACTGACAATTGATTGGTTGATTTACCGAAACAGGCCAATCAGATGCTCTCTATCTTACGTGCGCAGACTGCGCACACACGCACACACGCAAGGTCTCTCGCTCCCTTTCCCTTTCTGCTGTGCACGCGCACCCTGGCTCGCTCGTTCTAGATTCCGGGAGATTTTAACTCATTTGCGGGTGTCAGGGAACCGCTATCAATTTGCGGGAGACTTCCGGAACTTCCGGGAGACTTGGGATGTCTGCTTATGCAACTTATGACATGTATGCTAACACTAAGAAACGACCTGCTCCCAGCCCAACACAGACTCCAACACAAACTCCACATATTGGTAAAAAAAAAAAAGGTTTATCTGCTGAAGCTCGTCAGGCCAAACGTGCATCGGATCAACTTCAGACGAAAACACGGATCAACATCGGCAGGGCTTTTGAATCATGGAGAAACCTCCGCTTTGTTTTGGGTATAAAAACAGACCCGGAGTTGGCTTTCATCCTATTTACCGTACATTTACCTATGTAACACCACATTACATAGGCTAAATGCAATCAATCTAACATTATCATGGTAGGAGCATGGAGCATTAGTTCAACGTCAAGCTGATAAAAGTAGCCTATTATTGTAACGTTGCAGTGGGAGTTTACCTGAGTTTCCAGCATGTTGTGTGATGCTTTCTCTGGTGTGTTGCGTCTCAGTCTGGCCGGTACCCAGAGTGCTCGCTCATGAGTTCGAGCATGCGCACGAGCACTCGCTTGTAAACGTATTGGTTGCAATCTGAAACATCACCGCTAGAGGCCGCTGAAAACTACATTACAACAAACTACAACTAGCCCTTTAATTGAGCGTGAGCAGCGCAGCAAAAATAGACTCTGCGCCGAAACCCTTATGCTGGGTACACACCAAAAGATTTTTTACATCTTATAAGATTTTCAAAATGTGATAGACCACAAACATGAGGACAAAAAATCCTAGATTTAACTGTTTTGCTCCTATAGTGTGTGGTGTGCCATGATGTGACAAAGACAGCACACCACACACAAACAGATTTTCACACACAGTCTCGACTGAACACAGGAAATCTTGCAAAATCTCGCGAGACCTCAGAATAAGCATGGCGGACGATATGCAGGAAGAAATTGCGATGATAGTGTTTGGAAAGGTTTTACACAACACGTTGTATAAACATTCGTGCTGTTGCCACAAATCAACAAGTTGATCCTCCTTCTCTGCTGTCCACATCAATTTCACTTTGTGCTGCGCCTCCGACGTTCTTCCGATCAGGTTCGGACACTCTTAACACACCTCACACCAAGGGAAAATCTGATAAGATAATCTGTAGAACCATCAAGATAATCGGGACATAGCTAGGATTGTCGGAAGGTGGGAAATCGGTCCAAAATCAGCCCGATTATCTTTTGGTGTGTACCCAGCATAAGCTTCACTACTGCTCACGCGACGCTCCTGCTTGACGCTCACACGCTGCTCCTGCTCGGGGTGTGAATGCACTCATTGAACAAACACGCTGAAAAAAATTCTCGCCGCTCGCGCTTGCGGTCTGAAATGGCCGTACTTCGCTCCGTTCAGTTGTAACTCTATATTTACAGTAGGCATAATTGTCATTGCGTATGCATATGCAGCATGAGTCCATTTAACCATGAAAAGAGCCATCAGCTTATCATTTTCAGAGCACCTCATTAAATTGATACTTGCATGGTCTGTGCAGTGGACACAATTCTTTAAGTGGTTGAAAATTGAGTTTGTTGATGGGTCCATGAGTGTCAAATGTTACTGTACAAGTTGCGATCGTTTTCTTCTCCACTGGATGGAGAAGATATGATGAAACTTGCATGGTAGAGGCCTGCTGCCATGGGGCTTGCTGAGGCCACGCTGGACAGCACGGCACCCTGAACGTACCAAGAAGGCCAAGAGTTGATTGTTGTCCATCCAGTGATAGTAAGGTTACAATTTTCTTCTGAGTTGAATTGAAGGAAAGACAGTCTGACTCCTTTGGAAGAGTGAAATGATAGCAGGCGGTGGTCATGGCCTGCTGGGGCCCTTGGATCAACTTGAAGAAGCAGCAGTTGAGGCCAGAACAGAAGAGAGAGAATGGTCACTGTGGATTTGTCTCTAATAAATTCTGAGAAAGGCCCCTCCTCTCCGGGCTTGCTTGACCAATGAGAAGGGTGGAATTTCCAAGCGTGAAAATTCCTCTGTGGTTGATTTATGAATCTTTGTTCTAAGCATGCTCATTTGCAACGGCAGCTGGAATGGTTTCTGATGACGAAACTAAGAACGATTCTTGTAATATTAATATGTTGCGCAGCTATCGGCATATCATGTACACCAGGGTTCTCAAGTTTTATCAAAAGCTTGGAGTGAGATCACATGCGGTTAGGAGAGGAGCCCTAATGGAGCCCCGCCCCTGGCCGTCCCCGCCCCCCAATTTTACCCATTGTTCATAATTAACCAGCACAAATTGAAATTATAACAATTGGTAAATCTGATAAATGACAGAGCAATTCATCATATCAAATATACTCGTTAATGTTATATTTCAAAATTACAAATATACAAAAATTACAAAAATATAACAAATTGCTCCAAACAGTTTGGAAAAACAAATCTTTTTGCATTTTGAATGTGTCTAGTCGAAATGGTATAATGATTTATTGTGTGGTGGGACATTGTGAACAAATGACATATTAGAGTATTAAGGTGTGTGTGTGTGTGTTTGTGTGTGTATACACAAGAGTACACACTCCAGCTTATGAAATGTGTTTTGTGTTGTAAGTTCTCTTGCACATTTTGATGCCTTGATAACAGGGGTAGGGGGCTCCCACCTGAAGCACTGTGGCTCGATGCCAGACATTTTCACTGTCATAATGGATGACTCTCCGTCCAGAGCCAACCTGTTTCTAGTTTTGGTTTTGTTCAAACCTACAACATATATTAATGTTCTAGCCTAAAAATGTTAGACGAGCTTTCTTCCAACTTACCTTCTCCATCACGACGTGTGTTCGCGCGATGTTTTTGGTTACCTAGTAACGAATGTACGGTGGCCGAGAATGTTCCGTCAACTTCCGTGTGTTCGCGCATCTATGTTGCCTAGTAACAAACGCAATCTGGCCGAGATACGTTCTGGCGGCAGGAAACTTCACTTTGTGTGCCTGCGCCTTGTATACAACATTATATATAAAGCTTGCAGGACAACTTGGTTGGCATTGCCTTTTCAGCGTGAGAAATACATGGTGTGGCGTGTGAGCGTGTGAACTGGTTGAATTGCGTGTGTCTCATGGCCAATGCGTGAGACTTGAGAGCCCTGTGTACACAATCATTTCGATCTTCAAAGTTCCAATTTATAGAGACCAAACATGGTATGGGTGAGGTTACATTGACCGTTGGTTCTATAATAAAATACATAGTATCAAAGAGATAATAGTATCAAAAGATAATAGTATTAAAAGACACAACACAAGACAGTAAATCATTCACAAAAAGTTCTGGGATGCATGTTAATTTCATGTTAATCAGTTCATCGATAAATGAATGCAGGAGAGTCTGTTCTAATATCTGTAGGTCTTGTGGCAGAGGTCCTGTTCACATTGCTAAGAGTCATAAAACCAACTTATCTGATCGTGGTCATGGTGTAAGACCTTCTTGCCTTGTTTGGGGGGATGGGGCCACAGATCCCAGAGTGAGTTCTAAATATCATTTGTTAACCCTCAGAGGTCGGCAATCACGCCGGCTTGATCTGCTCGCTTTTTTCCTTATGAGTTGAATTGAGACCCGAAATACTCTTTTGACTTTGATTTTACAAAACAAGTTTCATACATCAATCGATTCTGTTAAATGTGTATTATTTTTGTGTATACTCACAATAAAAACAAAGTGTTGTGCTTTTTGCCAAATTAAGAAAAATAAACACGAGGCGAGTTCTGCCTTCTCTCTGCCAGTGTAGTCCATTCTGAAATGCGTCCGAAAATGAACTGTAACTCAGCGAATACTCAGTCAAACAGGCATGAAGCTTGAATTCTCTTCTTTTCAATGAAGTAATTTATATAAAAAACAAATATTCTCATCTTGTGAAATCTGTATTAAAAGAGAGCGATTCCAGTCGAGCTAATTACAGCTGATTCAGATGTAATGTGACTCCACCCACGGAGAGCGCACGCTATTCAAACGCAAATGGCTGAGGCAATCCGCGCAATCCTGTGAACGCCCCCATATCAGCTCGAGAAAACACACAAGTTTATTCAGATCATTACTTGTTCACACCGTCCTGCAGCGCTGTGAGGAATAATAATAATGGAAAATGTACCTCAGAAGAGCGGGTATATCGAGGAGCGAGCTGAGGAATACTAGTAAGTTTTTTTCCTTCTCACGTGAAATCGGGTTTCTGTTTATGAATGAATGAACGGCAGAGATGCGCGCTGTTTACCACAGCTGGCAAAGACAGTTTAAATTTAAATCGCGTGTGTGAATGAATGATGATGTTTCAGCAAACTGTATTGCTATACTGAGATGAGTAAAAATCGACTGAATATGTTGAAAATAAAATGTAGGCTATTTGTATAAGCAACGTTTTAAACTGCAAATTAACAATATGCCCTAATATTTCATGAAAACAATGTTACAGTCAGGCGAAATATGAAAGTCATGAATACATAGATAAAATGTAGGCCTATAATCATTTTTTTTTACAAAGAAAGAGTACACTTGAAATATTGTTGAAATTGTAATTATTGTTGTAATTGTAACCTTTTTAATAAAATAGCAAAACATATTTACAAGATAGATGTAAGCAAAATCTTAAATGGTCAATATAAGTCTTCTTCTAAATATATCTTTTGTCCTTGCATTGTGGCTCAGTCAGTGTCACACCTGAATGATTGGCTAATTATGCAGAGTCATTATGCAGAGTGGGTGGGACATTGTATTCTAAGGTGTAAACCACTCCTCGTTCACGCCCCCCTCGCATATTGGCTTTCCAAGCAAAACCTGTTTTACATCAATTTAAATCAATGTATGGTTTTATGTGAACGATAAAGCAAGACTATTTTCACATAATTTTGAAGAAAAAACTCTAGGCGAGGACATCCATTAGTCAAAAGTCTTATTGACACATATTTACTATGTGTTTTGTGGCCTTATTTCAGAAATTTTAGTTTTTAGTTTTTTCAATAACCATGCATAAACATTATTCTCTCAAAAATGAAAACATGTACATACACGTGGCTCACATATTATGGTAGCCCTGTTTGTGCTTTATAGAGTGAATTTACACCTTTGCCAATAATATGTTTATAAGCAACTGAAAAAAGCACAAATGTCAGGGCATGTCAGAACATCTCAGGGGCCCCAAAAACAGCCCAGACCCCAGAGGGTTAAACTATAACAAATACTTGTGTCTGACTTGTCTCAGTCGTTACACCGGGTCGCTACGCCGCCCACGTCTGGGCCGGTCATTCCGCTTCGCTGCCCCACCGAGGGTACGTCTGTGGTTCCCATGACCCCGCTGGTTCAGTTCTTGGGAGCCTGGCTGGAGCTCCCAACCTGTCCCGCTGGGTCGAGAGAACCATCAGGCTCGGCTATGCGATTCTGTTCGCACGATCTCCTCCCCGCTTCCGGGGAGTCCGTTACACTATGGTGGATGGCAATGCCCCTGTCATGCATACGGAGGTCGTTACCATACTGGCGTAAGGTGCAGTCGAGATTGTCCCTCCAGCCGAAATGAAGTCCGGGTTCTACAGCCCCTACTTCATTGTACGGAAGATATCCGGTGGGTTACGGTCAATACTGGACCTGCGTGTCTTAACCCTCTGGAGTCTGAGGTGTTTTCTGGGCACTGGAGGTGTTCTGACATGCTCTGACATCTGTGCTTTTTTCAGTTATTTATAAACATGTTAATGGCAAAGGTGTAAATTCACTCTATATAGCACAAACAGGGCTACCAAAATATGTGATCACCATGCATGTATATTTTTTTATTTTTAAGAGAATAATGCTTATGCGTGGTTATTGAAAAAATTAAAAATGAAAGTTGCTGAAAGAAGACCTCAAAACTCATAATAAATATGCATGAATAAGACTTTTGAGAAATGGATGTTCTTCCTTCGAGTTCTGGCTTCAAAATTATGTGAAAATAGTCTTGCTTTATCGTTCAGCTAAAACAATACATTGATTTAAATTGATGTAAAACATGTTTTGCTTGGAAAGCCATTATGCGAGTGGGCGTGAACGAGGAGTGGTTTACACCTTGGAATGCATAATGACTCTGCATAATTAGCCATTCATTCAGGTGTGACTCTGACTGACTGAGCCACAATGCAAGGACAAAAAATTAGAAGAAGACTTATATTGACCATTTAAGATTTTGCTTACATCTATCTTGTAAATATGTTTTGCTATTTTATTAAAAAGGTTACAATTACAACAATAATTAAAATTTCAACAATATTTCAAGTGTACTCTTTCTTTGTAAAAAAAAAAAGATTATAGGCCTACATTTTAGGCCTATCTATGTATTCATTAGTTTGAATATAGACAAAATTGGAACAGCTAACATCTTAGTTGATGACTTTATTTTATATATATATATAAAAATTGCTAAACAAAAGCTTATTTGATATATATATTCAGTATATTCTACAGTTAAAACTGTACTCAAATCTAGTCAACAAAATGTTGTCTTTCATATTTCGCCTGACTGTAACGTTGTTTTTATGAAATATTAGGGCATATAAATGTTAATTTGCAGTTTAATACGTATTGCATACAAATAGCCTACATTTTATTTCAACATATTTCAGTCGATTTTTACTCATCTCAGTATAGTAATACAGTTTGCTAAAACATCATCATTCATTCACACACGCGATTTAAATTTAAACTGTCTTTTTGCGAGCTGTGGTAAACAGCGCGCATCTCTGCCGTTCATTCATCAAAAACAGAAACCCGATTCACGTGAGAAGAAAAAAAAACTTACAGTATTCCTCAGCTCGCTCCTCGATATACCCGCACTTCTGAGGTAGGCTACTTTTTTCATCAAAAGCTTATGTGGCAGTATATTCTACAGTAAAAACTGTACTCAAATCTAGTCAACAAAATGTTGTCTTTCATATTTCGCCTGACTGTAACGTTGTTTTTATGAAATATTAGGGCATATAAAATTGCAGTTTAATACGTATTGCTACGTACAAATAGCCTACATTTTATTTCAACATATTTCAGTCGATTTTTACTCATAGTAATACAGTTTGCTAAAACATCCTCATCCATTCACACACGCGATTTAAATTTAAACTGTCTTTTTGCGAGCTGTGGTAAACAGCGCGCATCTCTGCCGTTCATTCATCAAAAACAGAAACCCGATTCACGTGAGAAGAAAAAAAAAACTTACAGTATTCCTCGATCAGCTCGCTCCTCGATATACCCGCACTTCTGAGGTACTTTTTTCATTATTGTTATTGCTCACAGCGCTGCTGAGACGGTGTTAAAGTAATGATCTGAATAAACTGATATGTGGGCGTTCACAGGTTTGCTTGGATTGCCTCATTCATTTGCGTTTGAA
Source organism: Scardinius erythrophthalmus (assembly GCF_964197995.2). Taxonomy (NCBI): domain Eukaryota; kingdom Metazoa; phylum Chordata; class Actinopteri; order Cypriniformes; family Leuciscidae; genus Scardinius; species Scardinius erythrophthalmus. Next base: position 22,168,577 of record NC_138226.1, on the reverse strand, counting down.
TAGTGCGCGCTCTCCGTAGGCGGAGTCACTTTACATTTGAATTAGCTCTAATGAGGTCGACTGGAATCGCTCTCTTTTAATACAGATTTCACAACATGAGAATATTTGTTTTTTATATAAATTACTTCATTTAAGAGAAGAGAATTCAAGCTTCATGCCTGTATGTCTGTTTGCCTGTTTGACTGAGTATTCGCTTAGTTATTGTTCATTTTCGGACGCGTTTCAGAATGGACGACACTGGCAGATAGAAGGCAGAACTCGCATCACGTTTATTTTTCTTTATTTGGCAAAAAGCACAACACTTTGTTTTTATTGTGAGTATACACAAAAATAATACACATTTAACAGAATCGATTGATGTATGAAACTTGTTTTGTAAAATCAAAGTCAAAAGAGTATTTCGGGTCTCAATTCAACTCATAAGGAAAAAAGCGAGCAGATCACGCCGGCGTGATCTCCGACCTCTGAGGGTTAAACCGATCCCTCCACAGGCTTCCGTTCAAGATGCTCATGGCCAAACGCATTCTCGAATGTGTGCGGCCACAGGATTGGTTTGCAGCGATCGACCTGAAGGACGCCTGTTTCATGTCTCCTTTCTCCTCAACACAGTTCGCTCGAACGATTTGCTTTCGAGGGGCGGGCATATCAGTACGCGGTTCTCCCATTCTGTCTAGCCCTGTCTCCTCGCATCTTCACGAAGGTCGTTGAGGCAGCCCTTGTTCTGCTACAGCAACACCGGGTCCGCATCCTGAATTATCTTGACAACTGGCTGATCCTAGCTCACTCTCGAGATCAGGTTTGCGAACAGGGCTTTCGGGTCAACTGGGAGAAGAGCAAATTTTGCCCCGTGCAGAGGATCTCTTTTCTCGGTATAGAAATCGACTCGGTCACCATGTGCACGCAGCTTACGAGCGAGCGTGCGCAGTCACTGCTGACTTGCCTGTGACAGTTCAAGGGCAAGTGTGCGATTCCACTGAAGTTATTTCAGAGGCTCCTGGGGCATATGGCATCCGCAGCAACGGCGCTCGGACTGCTTCATATGAGACCGCTTCAACTCTGGCTTCGCGATCGAGTCCCCAGGTGGGCATGGCAACACGACACGCTCCGAGTACCAGTTACTCCGACCTGCCGTCAGACCTTCACCCCGTGGATGAATCTCAGCTTCTACGGGCCAGAGTGCCCTTAGAACAAGTTTCCAGGCATGTTGTTGTCTCAACAGATGCCTCCACCACGGGCTAGGGTGCCATGTGCAATGGACATGCTCCTGGACAGGACCCCATGCCTTTGAAATGTCAATTGCCTCAAGTTGCTGGCAGTACGTGTCGCCCTGCACCACTTCCATGTGTTGCTCAAGGGTCAGAACATACTAGTCCGATCAGACAATCCCGCGACAGTAGCGTACATCAACCGACAAGGTGGTCTGCGCTCCCGCTGTATGTCGCAACTCGCCCGCCACCTCCTCCTATGGAGTCATTTATATCCCGGGAGACCTGAACTGTGCAGCCGACGAGTTCTTAGAGCTTCAGCCTCTCCCTGGAGAATGGAAACTCCATCCCCAGTCAGTTCAGCTGAATTGGGATCAGTTCGGGGACACACAGGTAGACCTGTTTGCCTCCCACGACTCGTCCCATTGCGACCTGTTTTACTCCCTGACCGAGGGCACGCTCGGCACAGACGCACTGGCGCACAGCTGGCCACGGGGCCTTCGCAAGTATGCGTTTCCCCCAGTGAGCCTTCTTGCACAGACCTCTCTGAACTAGTACTCCTCGCGACAGCACCTCCCTGGCCAATCCCTCTGAGGAAGGACCTCCTTTCTAAGGGACGGGGCACCATATGGCACCCTCGTCCCGATCTTTGGAACCTCCACGTGTGGCTCCTGGACAGGTTTGAAGGTGCCCTACCACCAGCGGTGGTGGCTACCATCACTTCCGCTAGAGCATCGTCCATGAGACATGCCTACGCGTTGAAGTGGAACCTCTTCATCACCTGTTGCTCTTCTCACCGAGAAGACCCCAGGAAATGCCCAATCAGTGTCGTGCTTTTCTTCCTGCTAGAAGGGCTGGGTGCAGGGTCTCCCTCCACCCTGAAAGTGTATGTTGCCGCTATAGCCGCACATCACAACACAGTTGAAGGTAAGTCCGTGGAAAAGCACAACCTGGTCATCAGGTTCCTGAGAGGAGCGAGGAGACTGAATCCTCCTCGCCCTCCTCTCGTACCCTCTTGGGACCTCTCAGTGGTTCTAACTGCCCTGCAGAGTGCTCCATTTAAGCCTCTGCAATCAGTGGAGCTTAAGTTCCTGTCAATAAAGACAGCGCTCCTGGTTGCATTGGCCTCCATCAAGAGGGTAGGGGACCTGCAGGCATTTTCCGTTGACGAAGCGTGCCTGGAATTCGGGCCGGCCTACTCTCACGTAATCCTGAGACCCCAGCCTGGATACGTGCCCAAGGTTCCCACCACTCCCTTTCGAGACCAGGTGGTGAACCTGCTAGCGCTGCCCTTGGAGGAGGCATACCAAGCCTTGGCACTGCTGTCTTTTATGGTGGGAAGCTGAGGGGAAAGGCTTTCTCCAAGCAAAGGTTGTCTCACTGGCTAGTGGACGCCATTGCTTTGGCATACCAGCAACAAGGTCGACCATGCCCCCTTGGTGTGACGGCCCACTCCACCTGGAGTGTGGCCTCCTCCTGGGCTCTAGCGCATGGCACCTTGCTAACAGACATCTGCAGAGCTGCAGGCTGGGCGACACCCAACACTTTCGCGAGATTGTACAATCTCTGAGTGGAGCCAGTCGGTACTAGATTCTGCTCAGGTGTCTTCGCTAGCTCGCCATTCCTCTCCACGGACGGGATACGTGCGATATTCTCCTCAGGTGAGCCTAATAAGCCCTGAGTTTCCTCCAGCGCTGTTGACGTCGACGCCAGAGTTATGCCACCGGCAGCTTTCGCGTTGGCCAGGTGCCTCCGTGTGCATGGTTCCCCCTCTGGGCAACCCCCACATGTGTATTTCCACTGTAAACCTCTCTGAGCATGTGTCTTTCCCTTGGCAAGCCACCTTGCCACTCCTGGGGATGAAATATTCTACCTGCGGCTGGACACCCCTGTGATTCTCCATATGCAGCCGATAAGTGGATGACATGTTCTCTTGGCGCCCCTTTTATGCTTCCGTGCCGCACTAGTAGTGACGTCATAGGCTGTCACAAGGGTTTTTCTTTGCTGCTCTGATCAAATATCTTATTTCCCTTGGTGGAATTTTTCTTCCAGGCTCTAGAAGGTTTTCTATGGAACTATACATTTTACCCTTACAAATAATGCTGCCAACTGTGTCTCTAGAAATTTTGAGTGTCTTGGACATGTTCTTGTAGCCATATTTAGTAAATTAGCTCAAAGGAAAATATGATTAATTAATTATTAGTTCATTGAATTAACTTGATTTAGCTGAACACTCAGCATTGATCGTCTATCAACTCATGTAGCTGTGATCGCATCGTTAAGGTGACGTTGATTTACAAGCAGGGACCAGAATCAACTTCCATGGATGTACACTAAAGTTTTATTGAACTAAATCACAAACATATCTAATCTAAACAAACACATCATACACTCAAAACATTGTTGTTATGGAGCTCCCAAAGTCCTAATTGTGTTTTAAAACTATTTTTTTACCCTACCATACCAGTGTCATGCTCAATTGCAGGAAGGAACAAGATGATGATGATCAGGTGAAACGGCTTTATAATCCACACAAGGGTCTCTGGTGAAGCCAGGGTGGGAGGAGCCAAGGCGGAACCGACAGGTTGCGAGGCTGGTGAGTGCATGACCTGAGGCTTATCCATGCTGCAAGGCATCTCAGGGGAAGATGAGGGGCTGCATGAAATCAGCTTAGATAGGGCTGGAGGACTGGCAGTGTTAAACAGTGGAGGTGGGAGTGGGAGGTTGGGGGGACCACTGATAACAGTTCACAGTTCATATAGGGCAATGATTAAGTCTCTGTGCTGGCTAAGTATTTCAGTGTCCCAGTCAATAAGCCAGTCCTCACCAGAATCAATCTCCACCAAGATTCCCTCAGGCACAGCTGTTGATTCACGTTGGGGCTTCAGCTCCGTGCTTGTGGAGGGCGGAAGCTCTCCGTCTGGGGCTCTGGCGTTGTCGTCTCCGTGGTGAGCGGTGTTGCACAACATCTGTTCGCCGTGGCTGGACGAGGCTGCTGTTATCCTCTGCTTTGCCCATTGTGAATGCGGATCCATCTGTCCACAGCGCGAAGTTTGGTGTAACCCTTTAGGGTCCAGCAGGGATTACCGCGGGGCATGACGAAGTGGAGATCTTTGTTCAGACCACACCAAAATCATTCAGTTAAAGCTGCCGGCAAATTTTTTTTGATCAAATTCAGTGAAATTGACACTATAATCCGACAGAACAACATAAATAAGGTGGTTTTAGAAAAAAACCCGAGCTTCTAACTCCACCTGGAGCGTGTTATTTGTTTTGCAAAAATCCACCGCTCCCGGCTCATCGGGTCCAATCAACGCAGGGGGGTGTGAGATCTGACTGTCAATCACAGGCCGTGCACACGCCACAGATCCCCTCTCCCTCGCGCAGACGCACACAATACAATATCACATGCACACGACACGCCTGAAGTTCGCCTGAAGATTGTACGAAGCGTGATGGCGGAGAGAAAATCTACTAACAAGCTTCCAATTCCTCGGTTATTGCTATCTATGGATAGATTAGCCAGGGCAGCCTACCTCCGAGTCCATGGTGTTGATCGATGCTGAAGAGATGGACGCGTTCACAGAAAATCAGATACACACGCACTGACGATGGGCGGGTGCTCGTTGGTAGTGGGGGAGGGGCATGAGAGTTGTAAACATTCAAAATTTTGGCTAAGTCGACTCAATCTGCCAGACTTGCCGACTGCAGCTTTAAACCAACTTCATCGAAGGTGGCAGATGTCAAGGAACTCCTCTACGTAACGCTTCCAGTCTCTGCCATGCTGAAACACAAACACTGTCGCTCCTCTCATCAATTTGGTTCCTCTAATTGGGGCAACGTTGATGGAAGCAATTTCCAGTATATTTTTTTGACATATCATTTTGATGGCCTAGTCTTCTCTCACAAACAAGATGATGATGATCAGGTAAAATGGCTTTAATAATCCACACTCGAAAAACTAATAACAAAACTAATAACAACAAGCAGCAAACATCAACATAACATTAACAAGACTGGACAACTGAGGAGTGAACAGACAGAAACTTAAGTACAAGCCAAATTAATTAAAGGGGTGGTTGATTATGATTTCACTTTTCTAACTTTAGTTAGTGTGTATGTTGCTGTTTGAGCATAAACAACATCTGCAAAGTTACAATGCTCAAAGTTCAAAGCAAAGGAAGATTTTTGCTTTTAAAGAAATCGTTTTTTAAGGACTACAACAAATGGCTGGTAGGGACTACACAACATTCTTCTCGGGTTAGTGACATCTTTAACCCTAAAATTTACATAAACCCCGACCCCGGGAACACGAAGTCCATGTTGAGAAGAGGAAGAGTTTTTGTAGTAGAGCACATTTGTGACTCTGCTCAAGCTGTCGCATCCGTCTTTTCACTTGCAATACAGTACGCAACACAAATGCAATAGCATGTCACTCTGTAAGCATCTTACAACAGTTCCCACACAAGCAATTTCACAGATTATCATGACAGAATATGCTAATCAAAGTCTTGAAGATAGTTAACTCCACATCAGCAACTTAAATTCATCAACTAACCATTCAGAAATGTCATGTTGCATTCTACATGTTGTCACTTCTACTTGAGTCTCTCCATCAATGTCCGACTCCAGTTTAAACATAAAAGGCTGAACAGTTTCTGACATTTTTGTGCTTGTCTGCGTGAGGTAATCAGAGCTGCCAAACACACACACACACACACACACACACACACACCCTTTAAATAATGATAAACACCTGTGCTGATTAAATTAATTACCATGACAACAACTAAAGAGTGCGGGAAAACTGAACAAAATAAGACAGGAAACTAGTGAAAACAAACTAAAGGTCCATGATAATGAAACTAAGAATGAATGTTTGTGACAACTAGTAAGTGATTTAAAAAACGCAATGTTGAATAGGGGTTGAATAATTATGACATAGCTAGCTGTATTATGAAAAGAAAATCCTATTACTCATCTTGTAAATTCTAAATATCCCATTATATATTAACATTATCACTTTTAATATGCTACTAATAGGGATGTGCACAACAACTAATTTCATTAAAGTTTAAACTGACTAGTCGACTAATCTAATATCTAGTGATATTAAAGTTATGTTCGCTGGTTCCCACCTCCTTCTTCTCTGAGCCTTTAAAGGGGTGGTTCAGGATTTTTGACATCGGACCTCATTTTTAAGTCAGCCTGGTTGTTATTCATCAGTGGAGACATTTTTTAAAAAAAATTATCCAGTCCTTATATTTGGATAGTAAGCCGATGCTAGGCTAGCGCGAGTCAAGGGTAGATGTTAGCCAGCCATTAAAAACCGTTTTACCCACTCCACAGTGCACCAAACGCAAATCAATTATAACACTAGACTATCGATGCAAATGTACGTTGAGAGAATAATGTTAGAAATCAAACTTACCTTTCATCTCAATGATCCCAAAGGAACTAGTTTCTCAGCAGCTGCGGAATTTTACTTTGCTCCAGTTAGTAATGCGGCAAAAAGTAAACACAGAAAAGAAGCGCACTACAGTGTGTGCAGTACATGTGTGTACCGGCTCACTCGGTTGCCTAAGTAATCAATATCACTCCGCTGCTGCTGTAGACAAGGCTTATGATTACAGGGAACAAATTATAACTAATGCAATGTGATGAAAGGTAAGTTTGATTTCTAACATTATTCTTTCAACGGACATTTACATCGATAGTCTAGTGTTATAATTGATTTGCGTTTGGTGCACTTTGGAGTGGGTAAAACGGTTTTTAATGGCTGGCTAACATCTACCCTTGACTCGCGCTAGCCTAGCATTGGCTAACTATCCAAATATAAGGACTGGATAATTTAAAAAAAAAAAAATGTCTCCACTGATGAATAACAACCAGGCAGACTTAAAAATGAGGTCCGATGTCAAAAATCCCGAACCACCCCTTTAAACCTTGTTATAGAGCTGGTAAGTCCCGCCCATCCGTAAAACCCCAAGTGGACCTCTAGGTTGAAAAATCATCAATGCAAGTGAATGGGAGAAAATAATTATTTTCTGGTCCTGTTTGAATTGTGCCATGAATGTGAACATATGTTGTCTGTGAATTTTTTATATAATTTTTCATGTTACGAGTTTGACAGTATATGGTATGATTCTTCGGCTAGCAGTTGTGGAAAAGACATAAAGAGAAAGACTACATGTCGCCTATGTGACGTCACCCCATAAAGTTGACTTTCGCCAACCTCAACGATTTTGTCCTCTCCCTGAAAGAAGGCGGTGAAGTGCACCAAAGACAGCCATGTTTAGCAGGATCCGTGAGCTAGTGTCCGTGTGCGAGTGGTGGTGACGTTTCAAACGCGTCGAAAGCAGCGAAGAGTTGTTGTCCACAAAGTGCTCTCACACAAAGTCTAACCGTATCAAACTTCTACCCGCTAAATTGTAGCATTTTTTACACGAAAAATTATATTAAAAATTCACAGACAACATATGTTCACATTCATGGCACAATTCAAACGGGACCAGAAAATAATTATTTTCTCCCATTCACTTGCATTGACGATTTTTCAACCTAGAGGTCCAGTGGGGTTAGCGGAAGGGGCGGGACTTACCAGCTCTATACTGGTGCTGAAACACGGCAGTTAGAAGGAGGTGTTAGTTAGGTCTGCCTCAGCAGTCTAACAGTGTTTGTCAATGTCAAAATGATGGCCAATCAGATCAAAGAAGGTGGGACTTAATCTTCACCTAAGACCAGTGTGAATATAGTGTCACCATGCGTGATAAGATATAAGTAGCTAAACATTTAATATTTGACAACTGTTTTATGATGGATACGTTTAACGACCCACAGTAACATACAGTGATGCAAACTACTCAACTTTTTTAATGTACTTTCGCCATTTTGAAATGAAAATGATGTAATTTCATATCTGAATGTAATGAACAAGAAATTTTTTTTTGTTGTTGTTGAAATATTAGACATACAAACAAGAGTGAATGTGTGCATGTTTTTAAATAAAACATTATTTACAAAGAGTTTAAATGGATTGCTTCACAACTATATAGGCTATAATTAGACCTAGAACTTCTTTTACCATTCTTATTTCTTCTTTATTCCATTAAATCCATTTGAATCCTTTAAAGGGGCAGTATAACGCCCTTTTCACAAGATGTAAAATAAATCTTTGATGTCCCCAGAGTGTGTATGTTAAGTTTTAGCTCAAAATACCCCACAGATAATTTTATATAGCATGTTAAAGTTGTCACTTTTTGAGGGTGAGCAAAAACGCCTCGTTTTGTGTCTGTCCCTTTAAATGCAAATGAGCTGCTTGCTCCAGGCACAGAGGGCGGAGCTACAACAGCAGCTTTGATTACCTCACACAGACATGTCAAAACCTTTTAGCCTTTTATGTTCAAACCGGAGTCAGAAAGATGGAGAGAAGTGACAACATGTAAACAACATTTCTGAATGATTAGTTGATGAATTTATGTAGCTTATATGTAGTTATCTTCTAGTCATTGATTAGCATATTCTGTCTTGATAATCTATAAATTGTGTTCCGGGGGCGGGTTTATGTAAAACATTAAATGTGCAAAAAAATGTAAACAACTAGTATTACCAAGTCAACTAGCAGAAGCGAAGAATCGTTTAATTGATGTAGCCAGGTTTAATAATGAGAAACCCTATTTAGCTGTCTAACCCAGTCACAAAAGGGTTAACTTTAATTTTGTATCTTTGATGGACTTGTAAGTGAGTCAGTGGGTCTATGAGGCACTGAGCTGACCAATCAGCTGCCAGCTAGGATCCGTTACAGTTATGCCTCTAGTTTCGCGTCATTGCACGTTCTTTTGGCGCTTGCGCTTGAGCATAGGAGGCTGCGTTATCTGCTTGCGTGCTTGGTAAGATGAAAAAACAATATGGAGTGAATTAAACAAGTTCTGTAATCATTATTGCTTATTCTGACTATACATTGTTGTAATATAGAGTGTAAATGAAAGCTGTGCCTGAATCCACTGTTGTTACGGAGCTAAAGGCAGTGAATTCCGTTAAAACAGGGGTCGGCAACCCGCGGCTCTAGAGCCGCATGCGGCTCTTAAGCGCCGCCCTTGTGGCTCCCTGGAGCTTTTTCAAAAATATGAAAATGGAAAAAATATTTTTTGTTTTAATATAATTTCTGTAGGAGGAAAAACATGACAAACATTCATAACCCTTTCGCACGTACGATCACATCGTGTGATTAGAACGGTCAGTGCATGACGTGATCAATTGCTAAATTCAAATGTGCTCTTGCGCGTTGGCTGGCGCTGAGCCAGAGACAGGCGCGCTCAGACCTGTCATATATCACAACTTCTCCGTGTTTTCAACCACATAATGTTTATGTTAGGTTTTAGACATATAAGTACTAAAAAAACAATACATTTAGAGTTTGTAAAATATACAATGATGTTAAAGGAAGAGGCAATAATAATCATTTCCATTATATACGTTTTATTCATATCAGATACACATTGTGTAAGTAACTTTAAAGTTTACTCTATTCTTCTCCCAGTTCACCAGCCACTTACTTTTATGTATTTCGGGAGAAGTGGATGAATTCACGTGTTGTAAATCCAACAGATCCGATTCTCTGAACTGCATCTGCGGCACAAACTAAGATGGCGGCGCCCATCGCGCATACAGCTCAACTAACGCGATCGTTATAAAGGTGTTTAAACAACAAAACACTTCCACTTGCATATATTTGACAATTGGAATATCAGATATTTCATGCCATATCTAAAACATTTGTTAATATTTTGAATAAAAAAGGAAAAATGACATAAAAGCAGATCATCATTCATTCAGCTCTGCTGTTGCTGCGGTGTGTCACGTGACACGCAATGACGCGTCACCATGGAAACCATAAAGTGACACATTCTAAATAACGGTCGCCTTGAAAAACGGTCGCTTTTGGGTTAAAGTTTTTCAACGTTGTAAAAATAATACACGAATAAATAAAACGAAACATAATACATTAAAATTATAATGGAAATTAAATTAATAGCACCATTGTACAGCAGAGTAGTCACGTGGTGCTTCATTCTCTCCAGGATGCGCTGCAGGTAAAATAAACATTTAACGTTAATCATGAATGCTCATTATGTATTTGTAGCCTACTTATCATTTTGATACTAGGGGGCTAATAAAGCTAATATAGACACTTACAGCATGTGTTGCCTTCATTATAAGGCTTATTTAAGGCTTTTAATTTTTTGCGGCTCCAGACAGATTTTTTTTTTTTTTTTTTTGGTCCAATATGGCTCTTTCAACATTTTGGGTTGCCGACCCCTGCGTTAAAATAGTGAGTTGTTTATCTAGGCATCTGAGTTCGCTAATATTCATGCTAACAGGCCAGGCTTTTGATGCCCATTTTTGTATTTAACCTAGTCTGCTGAGTTTATGAGTTCGCTAGCATCTATGTTAATCTGTGTTAATGGGTGAATCAATGCAAAGGTGCTCATTGTGTAAAGCTAAAGGTGTAAAGCCTGCTGTGTGCATGTGTTAATACGGTAATTAGCCACAATAGGCTAGCGAAATACTGGTTAATGTCTTTGAAACCAACTAATTATTTTGTTTATGGGTTATAAAAAGAAATGTTAACTTTTCATACTGTTGCTAAATAGTTAGTTTGTTAAATAATGATGTTAAAAATTGTGGATTTAATTGTGGTCACTGAAGCTTAAAGAGATAAAAAATTTTAGTGCATTCTTTCCACTGTTACCGGTGCAGAGGGGGATAAATAAGCACACTAACGCCTTAATGCCTCTAATTTAAAGTGATACAATTTGATTAATGTTTACATGCAATTCATGCAGTTTTATTCTTCATACTGTTAATGTTACTACTGTAAGGTTTCATAAAACTTGAATTTGGAATGTGTCTTTATGAAGGATGCAATTGATTTAAATTTACTTTTGATACTAGAGAGAAATTCATATAGTTTTGATACCTGAGAAGAAACATAAGAGCTGTTGTACAACGAGAGAAAGATTTTTATATTGCATTATAGGTGTACTGAAATATTATCTCATTTTATTTTGTAGAAGCCTGTAGCAGTCCATTTATTCACTGAATGGTAATTGAAAGAAATGATTTGGCCTTATTTATAGGTCAGGTTTTGGTAAAGAGTTGGGAACATCGTGCAGAGATCTTTTCCATGGAGTGATACAGATCCAGACATTCCAGACGTTCTTCCAGAGATTCATTGATTCCCAGTCCGGGTGGCTGGGTGGCGAGCCAATCGTGTTTGACAACGAATCAAATTGCTTTAGACGAACTGCCCGGATCATCCTCTCCATCTTCGTTGTGGTAGGACAAATACTAACTCAAACTAAAAAAAAGGGCCCCAACTGTGAAACTGAACTCTTGTCAACCAAGGCAAGTTGAACCGAGGACGAACTGTGCTCAAAGATACTGAAAAAGAGGGTTTTGTTTTGTTTACGTGCGCACTTTATTATTTTAGTTTGTTATTTTTCATAAATGTGTTTTTTTTTGTTTTTTGTTTTTATGTATGTTCCACCCTGTGAATTTAATACAGGTTATCTAAACTGTAATTCTGGTGTGGTATTCCTTTTTTTAATTGATATTCAATTCTCAGGCTCTTAACGATTTAGCGTCTTCTGATTCTGGTCCAAATCGTATTCATGATAACCTCTATGACTACTTTAGACTATTAAACCTATGTACATTATTTCTACTACCTCATAATAAGGGTTACATTGACTAGTCAAATAGTCTCGCACATCCCTAGCCACTAATATTAGGGGTGTAATAGTATACATAGTGTAATTAAATTTTTTATTAATCATAACATCTCGGTTACATATGGTAACCCTCGTTCCCTGAAGGAGGGAAGGGAATCTCACTAGAGAGGCAGATGTAGCATATGGACAAAATCACGATGACTTACTCATTATAAAATTCAGAAAGCTTTTAACCTATTGACTCATATCATGTAAATCACAGCTTAGCACCAATGAGTCTGGATCGAACTGCTCCTTTGACACATTTGTGGCCTGGTGGAAATTTAACAGAAACACCTCCAAACTCCGTCGTGAGCTTCAAACAGATCGTAATCAGTTCAACTCCCCTTTCTCGGCAAGCAAGAAGTCCAGGTGGCAGGAAAAGCCCTCTCCGAGATGCCCAATACACATACACAAACATTCTTTGCATCTAACTCAGAATATAAGTAATTCTGAAATGTATATGATATATTCCTGTGTGCAACTCTCTCCCGCTCAAAGTTTCTTAAGTCTATTGGTCAGTTCACCCAGTAAAGGGGGTGGACTAGATTCCCTTAAAAGAAGATGACGGTGCTCAATGTCACAAATCAAGCCTCTGTGGCTCCCTCTGATCACCACCAGAGGGCTCCCTCACTGGAGTACTAACTTTGACTCGGACTACGTTTCCCATCATTCCATGCCTGTTACTGATTACAGTCACACCTGATCCTCATTCCATGGACTATTTGTGTCACACACACACACACACACACACACACTCACACTCACACTCACACTCACACACACTCACACTCACACTCACACACTCACTGCGAAGTCTTGTTCTTGCTATTGCAGACATTTCTGAGCGTGTTTCCCAGTATATTGATCTCTTGTGTTTGACCTTGGACTGTTTTCCTCGTATTCCTGTATTGCTGCCTGCCCTTCTGATCTTCTGCCTGTAGCATATATGGGCTATGAATCATTCGTTCGTTCGTTCGTTCTGAATGAACAAATTCGGACTCTCTGTGTTTTCTAAGCACTTTCCCTCCCAAAACATTCTTTGCTAAGCTTACTAAAGCTTGTAACCTCCTGACTCCCAAAATACAAATCATACGCCGGCTCCAGAGAGACTGAAGCAAATGGACTTTTACGACACTAATTGCACCTCAGAGACCCTCCAGAACCTGAAACTAACATTCCTCTCTGCACCAAAGAGATAACGAAACTGTCTCCTGCTACACACATACACACACACACACACACACACACACACACACACACACAACATCCTTTGTGTGTTATTCAGGATAGAAATATAATTTTAATGTATGTAACGCAGATTTGTATTTGTCCTTCCTGTATGCACGTTTTATTAATTTGTTTGATCATATAATGATGATTTTCTAGTGTTTTTTCTAGTGTTTAGCTCTGAAATGTATTTTTGAAGAATGTTTCTCCTCTTTCAGTGGCTCATCAAGCTCCTCTGCTAGAGAGATAACGGAAAGCCAACATTCCGACGCACACACATACACAAACTTTGAATATTAAACTTAGAATATAAGCATGTCATATGTATCTCCTATACTCCTGTTACCAGACAGGTTATATTCACTTCGTTTATGACATTTATTTGAATGAACAAACCTTAAATGTGTGTAATTATGCATATCTTATGTAACTTGGTGTTCCTATAATCTTCATATGACAAGTTTCATATCTCTGTAATCCTCGCAATCTAACAGAGTCGAATTTCGATAGCAGAATGCAGTAATGTATATTGTTTTACACATTTCATATGTCTTGAGCAAATCGTCTCAAATTTGATATCCCTCATGACTCATTCGAGTGGGCGTTGCCTGCAGGACAAAGAAACTTCTTCCCGCTCTGAAATCTCTGAAGGTGATTGGTTGTTTGCGCGAACAGAGGCGTCAACCCATCTTTTCCATAAAAGACCGACTCAGGAAATCTCCGAGAGCACTTTTTACGAACCCTCTTCGTCAGCGAGAAGATCCATATGGCTCCCTTTTTGGGAGCGTTCTCCGTTTTTCTTTTTCTCTAAGTCTTTTCTTTATTTTCGTCTTCGGACTCTCCCTACGTTCAGTGAAGCGGACGTAGCCGGCAACCTCAACTTTAAAGAGACTTGAACATCCCGCGGCCGCGCTCACCGAAGCAAGCCCTGCTTTCTTAAAGAAACACACGCACGCTGCTCTTAACGATGCACGCACGACTCTGCGTTCTTCAGCAACAAAGATAACCATTTTGCAAGATAAGTTTATTGAACTTTTAATGTAATCTGATTTCTTGTTGTCTCTCAAAGGTTACCTGGTCTGTGATTTTGCCTAACTGTGATCTTTTCTTTGATCGCACCTGTTAGTTTCACTTTCTCTCATCTCTCCCATTTTCCGGTCTCATCTCCCTCATTGTCCGATCTCTCCCTCTCTCTCTCTCATTTTCGTTATTCGTTTAGTCTTGTATTTGTTTACGTGTCCTGTACATACATATTTACTCGTGTAAATTGTAGTATTTTGTATTCCTTAGTTCGATGTATTAGTCCAATTATTAAAATTCCATATATCCTTGATTGCATCTGTCTTAAAAGCTCATAATTACAAAGTCAATGATTTGTTGATCTTAAACTACAAAGCTGATTTGTTACTTTTAAGTAACCTAATTTTATAAGAACAGGAGAGTTGTTTTCATGGCCAGAAAATAGCTTTCTTTGAATTATAAGAAAGAGATAATTTTTGTTGAGAAATTGTTAAGTTAATCTTACGGCCGATTTGCTGGACAAACAACCGTTTGATGATTACATTAATTTCCATTAAGGGTTATCTCATAATCGATCTGAAATAGGATTATTGATATATGAATGATTAATTATAATTCGTTGTGATTGATTATTCATATATACAAATCGATCTATTTTCAACTTCGAATAAATTAATGTAACTGTAATATGCAAAATATTAATCGTATTCATGATTAATTTTTAAAATTCCCTATAGATCATTTGAGCTAAATGTTAAATGTACTACTAATGCCAGTGCGGTTACATGCCTGTTTACCTGGATTTATCCTTTTTTCTGCTGCCTGCCCTGATCCATTGCCTGTTGTATGATTACGTTTCTGCCTTGCCTTTGATATCTCTGTTGCTGGTGATTGACCTCTGTCCGTTGTTATTCTACTATCTTAAATAAAGCTGCACATGGATCCCACTTCTGCTGACTCATCATTACAGAAGACTTTGCCAGACCCCGATCCAGCGGTTATCTATCGTCTGTCTACCGAGGTATCCACTCAACCAAAAATTATTCTAGCTACTCACCAGCGCCAACTCACCCGGTTAACTTCGGTGACAGAGGAACTGGTGAAATAATGGCATGAAATAAGCCAGCATGAAAGCATGAAACAAGCCAGCCATCGAGCAACCCCACCGCCAATGATGCACCGATGATGTCATCCACCGCCAGCCAAAGGCTAGCTTTCCCTGAGAAATATGATGGTTCTCCAACAAAATGTAAGGGATTTTTACTGCAATGCTCGTTGTTTGTTTCCCAACAACCTACATTATATCCCACAGATGAAGGCCATTTAGTCTTTGTATGCTCTTTACTGACGGGGAGAGCATTAGAATGGGCCACGGCAGTTTGGAAGGGGAGTCGGGAGAACAACTGCTGGCTCTTCGACAAGGCAGACAGACGGCAGCTGAGTATGCGCTCACTTTCCGCACTCTTGCGGCTCAAACAGTGTGGGTAGATGATACTTTGAAATTGTTATTTCGCAAAGGATTAAGTGTGGAACTTCAGTCTGAGCTGGCCTGCCGTGATGAGGGCAAGAATCTTGACCAGTTCATTGAACTAGCAATTCACACTGATAATTTGATCCGCTCGAGATGTCCTAATAGGATTCCTTCTGCACTTTCCTCCGCTGCCACAATCACTTCTGACCATGAACCAATGCAGATCGGCTTCACTCACATCTCCTCAGAAGAAAAGGAGCGTCATTACCGTCAAAGACTGTGTCTGTACTGCGGGCAACCAGGGCTTATGAGAGCGTCCTGTCCCACACGTCCATCTCAAGGAAACCCAATGACGGTGAGTTATCAGTCCCAGTCATCTTCTAATATGGAATTGCCAGTAGTTCTTACTGTTCATGGTGGAACAATCAATGCTATGGCCATGATTGATTCTGGAGCTGCAGCTAACTTTATTGACCCAGACTTTGCCAAAAGTCATAACATTCCCTTTTATTCCATGTGATTCTGTTTTGGCAGTGGCAGCGTTAGATGGACGCCCGCTGGGGACCGGTCGTGTTCAGTACACCACTGGCGACATATCCTTAACCCTCTGGGGTCTGAGGTCTTTTCTGGCCCTGGAGGTGTTCTGACATGCTCTGACATTTGTGCTTATTCCTGTTACTTGTGACATTTTCATGGCTAAAGTCTGATTACACTGTATTTAGCACAAACTCTGCTACAATAATATGTCAGCAGCATGTATGTAAAAGTTTGTAGTTTTGAGATAATGACATTTATGCGTGACAAAAAAATTGTCACTGAAATAAGGCCATGAAACCCATACTGATTATTTCTTCACAAGACTTTTGAAAATTGTATCACGTAGCCTAGAATATTTGCTCCAAAACTATGTGAAAATCACCCTGACTGCTCATTCAGATAAGACAATAGCTGTGTCCCAAAGTGAAGGCTGCATCCTTCGAAGACCGTATTTGAAGGCCGGATGGCCGTATTTGAAGGCCGATTGCGTCACCGCGGCGCGACGAAGGACATCCCAATTCAAAGGCTGCATCCTTGGTAGGTCGCATTTGAAGGCCGATTGCGTCACGCGGCTCGATGAAGGCTGTCCCAATTCAGTTCTGCATCCTCCGAAGGCCGTATTCGAAGGCCGGTTGCGTCATCGCGCCGCGACGAAGGCTTCCCTGATTCAAAAGCGACGCCAAATGCACCCTTCGTTTCCCCGTGAAAAGAAGGATACATAAATGGACACTTAGCGGCCTATTCTACCCCATAAGCCATTGCGCGCCGTTGACGACAGCATTTATTTATCTATTTTTAAAGGCGGCCGAGACTAGAGATCGGTGGTGGACAGCAAATTCACATTTAAATGTAAGTATTATGTTTTCATTTACTCAAAAAGCTAGCAAAACCAGAGTTAAAGTTTCTTATAAACTTCTTCTTAACTCCTTCGTCACCATTGCGTGGCTACATTTATCAGGTAGTTTAAGGCAAAACTTGTGGTAATAACATTATTAGTTTAACGACCTATTTGTAATATTTGCACTTGTGTATTATAAGAAATATCACTCACCCAATAAAGCCCAAAACAATAAGAAAAGCAGTAGATAAGGCAATGGGATTTCACTTTTATGTGTTTTTGTAGTGCTGTCATGCAAGCTATGTGGTTTTAAACAAATTTTAGTATACAGAAATATGATTTCTTAAGTATTTTGTATGCGTGTCTTGATGTGTCATATTTTTCAGTGTTAACAATGCACTTAAGATTGCTCCTCTGTGTTAAGTACCCTTTTCTGCTTTTTTAGAACAATTCAGGAAAAAATGGGTTTATATATATATATATATATATATATATATATATATAAGAAAAGTAATACACACATCTTAGCTAAAAATGTATTGTCCTGTTGTTGTTGTTAACAAGCCATGGTTCATTTGCTCTGCCATTAGGATTGCAAGTGTCCTGGGACAGGAGAGGGTGTGAGTGGGAAACCCACTGCTGAAACTTGGCCCTGGTTTGTCCTCATGGATGAGGTGTTGGGACAGAGGCACTGCACCAACCCCCCTGTCCTCATCGCCTCAATCCCTGAGGACACACCAGGGCCGAGTTCAGTAGTGGGTACCCACGGTGAGGAGGAGCCAGGGGCAGCAGCACCAGCCCCACCAGTAGCACCAGCAGGACCACCAGCACCAGCACGAAGGTGGCGAGACAGGACGGGTTTTTGGACTTGATCGGAGAAGAAATGCAACTACAGAGGGAGGCAGAGGCGAGGAGAGCACAGGAAAGAAGGGAGAGGATGGACAGGCTGTTTTCTATTCTTGAGAGAATGATTGAAAAATATATACATTTTCTACATATTCTTGTTTAATTTTTTTCACTTTTATTTTTTAAAATAAAAATTATGTACATTTATTTTTATGCAACTTTAATTGTGTAAATAAAAGAGAATAAATTGTTCTGGACATTGTTTATTTTTGTAATGACAGTAATACTTTCTGCATGAAACAAATTCTATACCTTTTTATTTTTTCAAATAAAATTGGTAAATGAAAATCATTTGTTCTATAGGCTACATTAAAGTACTTTTTCCAACTATTTACAAAATACGTTAAACATATCAAAATCAACATAAACATTTAATTTTACAATACATAAAATAAGAAAAAAATGATGTAGACTCTATTGAGCTGAACTGCTGGACCGGGATGGGCTGCCCCTGGTAAGGCCTCCTGCTGGTGGGACATCATCTGTGATGGTCTCCAGAGCGTTTGAGTGCATATTTCCACTATCCACTAAGTTGGCTACCAACAGGTTTGCAGGGCTGATTCAATTGACGGCTTTCTAAAAAAAAGTACTTTTAATAACTACTGCATATATTAGGCTACTACTGCATTACTGCGTAGACTATGTTGCATTTTAC
This sequence comes from Scardinius erythrophthalmus, assembly GCF_964197995.2. NCBI lineage: Eukaryota > Metazoa > Chordata > Actinopteri > Cypriniformes > Leuciscidae > Scardinius > Scardinius erythrophthalmus. The sequence goes on along the minus strand of NC_138226.1, from coordinate 22,149,943 downwards.
TTCTGTATATTTTCAATATACAGTAATATCTGGTTGTTACATTATATACTTTTGTGTAGTTTAATGTAATCATATTGTGATGTGAGGGAAAAAAAGTACTTCAGTAGGTTACTTAACATTTGTAAGTGAATACTTAACGAAATATGCAGTTCCGAAAATTAAAGTTACAAAATGTAGGCTTATTGTCACAATATTAACAAATTGTTGCTAACAGCAGCGTCCCATATCAAAGGGCGCATCTGACGCGCTCGGACCCGTCTAGCCTACGAGGATTGTTCTTGTCGCCTGGCAACCGTAACAGCTGCAGATGACGAGCGCGAGAAATACTGGACTTTTTATATTCAATTGGGTTTTGTATTCAAACAGGGCTAAACCGAAAATACATAATCCGGCAGCGCCGGGGCTAAAAAGCCGCACCATGTCCTCCAGTAAAATATAAACCATAAAAATGACAATAGCCAATTCTGGCTCCATAGCTGTTTACTCAGTTATCAAAATGAATGATCAGGATAGCAGCTGTCCTCTCGCACCGTTGCTTGGCGCCAGGAGCGGTGATCGGGAACACCTGGTTGTACAATTAGGAAATCCTAGGAAGGCTGCATGGTGCGTCCTTCAGAGGACGCATAGGCTGCATCCTTGAAGTCTGCGTCCTTCAAAGGATGCAGCCTTCAACATTGGGACACAGCTAATATATTGATTTAAAATTTGTAAGACGTGTTTTGTGTAAGAAAGCTTTATGCGGGAGGCATAAACACATCATTAATATGTATGGTTTTCACACCTGAGAAAGACAACGACCCTCCCCTTAATAGCCCTATTTGGAGCTATCAGGCCCTGTCATTCTGAGCAACCTTGCACAAAGAATGAGGAGATTTAAAAAAGAATGGCTTTTTGATTGTTTGGATTTATTTACAACACAACATAATCAAAAGGTACACAACAAACGACAAAAAAGCACATTATTGAAAACATTGATCCAAAGACAGAGACCTTTGTGCCATTCCTAAAAACATTGTACATACCTTTCATTTCCAAGGTGTTTGATTTTCACTTTACCATGTTCATGTACAGAGACTCATGTGAATGTTGAAGTCAGCAGGACTCAGTTGCATCTGGGCCCTGTAAAAAAAAAAAAAAAACTGTGAACATACTGATATCAAGAGAAACTGTAGGGCTGCACGATTTTGGGAATAGATTTTAGATTTTTCTGGTTAAAATTTCTTTTTAAAATTTACAGAATACACACACACACACACACACACACACACACAAATGTTTCCAACAATATATAATGAACACCAGGTTTGTTGTGCCTTGTAGGCATAGGCTACGCGCAGTGCTGCATAAAATAATAACAATAAATTAAATATTCCAAAAGATTTCAGTAACAACTACGCTAGAAAAAAATATATTGATTACAATATAAAAAAATGAAGCCTATTGTTTGGTGCGTTTTGCTTTTCAAATGCACAGCGCGCTCCAAAATATGAAACATTCAAATGCAGAGTGTGCTCCAAAATATGATACATTCAAACGCAGAGCGCGCTCCAAAATATGAAACATTCAAACGCAGAGCGTGCTCCAAAATATGAAACATTCAAACGCAGAGAGTGCTCCAAAATATGAAACATTCAAACGCAGAGCGCGCTCCAAAATATGATACATTCAAACGCAGAGCGCACTCCAAAATATGAACATTCAAACGCAGAGCGCGCTCCAAAATATGATACATTATGGTCACCATATACATATCTACGTTTGAGCAGATATCCACAAACACAGTAATGGTTCAACTGCAATGTGAAGTTTATGCAACAATAACATTAATAATTAAGAATTTCTTACCTTACATCTTTCTTGTCTTCAAATCGCGTTCTTCTTCTGAGGTAAATTCAATGTAAGCTCACTACATGTCTTCCAAACTCGACGAAAAGCAGAGACTTTGGTGAAGTTTGGTACTTTGTTTTTAAGGTAACGAGCGCGTTCGTGTGAGGCGTGGACGATTTGCATGTCAATCTCTTTTGCGCGTGTGGGCATGGTCATATTAAAAATAATGAGCAAGCGCTTGAGAAACTGGACATCTTGTTGGTTTTATACAAATTACTTAAGCAGAGAATATTTGTTTTCAGTTTGAATCAGATCATTTAAAAGTGCACACTTAAATGATTATAAATATGTATGGATAATAAATGTGTGACAAGTATTCGCTGAGTTTTGTTTCAGTTTATAGGCGTGCTCAAGAAAAAAAAGTTCAGCGAGATGGAGAGGCAGAAAGCACACCCTGTTTATTTTCTTTATTTTACAAAAGCACAGTGTTTTGATTTGATTGTAAGTGGACACATACAAAAGTAGACATCTCACAGATTTTTTTTTTGTATTTGTTTTTTCTGTATGACCATAAATGACGGAGTAATTTAAGTTTATTGTGCTACAATGTGAAGAAAATCCAGCAAAACGCGGGCGCGTTTGCCGACCCCAGAGGGTTGAAGACTGGGACCTTACATACGGAAATCAATCGATTGTTCCTTATTAAATCACCATGTAACCCCATTATACTTGGATTCCCTTGGCTACAACAACATAATCCTCACATTTCCTGGGCTGAGAGACAAATTGTACAATGGTCTGACTCATGTCTTAACTGTATCCAACCAGTTCCTGTCCTGAACACCCAACCCACAACTTCCAAGCTGCAACCAGTTTCCACCCATGACCTACCCCTAGAGTACAAAGATCTTGTAGAGGCCTTCAGTAAGACCAAGGCATCTCAACTACCTCCTCATCGTTCTGGTGATTGTGTCATTGAACTGCTTCCAGGTACCACTCTTCCCAAAGGCAGGATTTTCCCTTGTCAAAACCTGAATCTGAGGCTATGAAAAACTATATCAATGAAGAACTGGCAAAGGGGTTCATCCGACCATCCACTTCTCCGGCATCAGCAGGGTTCTTCTTTGTAAAAAAAAAGGATGGTGGGCTGCGACCTTGTATCGACTAACGAGGTCTCAATTAAATTACTGTAAAATTTCATTACCCACTGCCGTTAGTTCCTGCAGCTCTGGAGCAACTTCGCACTGCCAAGTATTTCAAAAAACATGTGCATGCAACCTGATAAGAATCCGTGAAGGAGATGAGTGGAAGACTGCCTTTTCCACGGTAACAGGCCACTATGAATATTTGGTTATGCCTTTCGGGCTGGTCAATAGTCCTCCTGTCTTCCAAGCTTTCATCAATGACGTATTCCGTGACATGCTCAATCAGTGGGTCATTGTTTATATCGACAATATCCTCATTTACTCCGACACCCTGGAAGATCACATTTGCCATGTCCGAACCGTTCTGCAATGCCTCATTGAACATCAACTTTACGCCAAGGCAGAGAAGTGTGAGTTTCACCAAACCTCAATTTCGTTCCTCGGATACATCATCAGTTCCGAGGGAGTCACCATGGACGACAGCAAAGTGAATGCAGTCTTGGGGTGGCCCCAACCAAATACAGTTAAGGAGTTACAGCGTTTCTTGGGATTCGCCAACTTTTACAGACGCTTCATCAGAGACTTCAGCATCATTGCAACACCTCTAACTTCCATGCTTAAGAGGGGAGGGCATTGTCTATCGTGGTCGTCAGCTTCCGAACGATCCTTCCAAGAATTGAAGAAATGCTTCTCCACAGCTCCTATATTACATCATCCTGACCCTGAACGTGAGTTTATTGTAGAGGTTGACGCATCCAGCACAGGCATCGGGGCAGTACTCTCTCAAAGACAAGGCAATCCGTCCAAACTTTTTCCTTGCGCATATTACTCACGAAAACTCACATCTGCTGAACAAAATTATGACGTTGGAGATCGGGAACTTCTGGCCATGAAGGCAGCTTTTGAGCAATGGCGGCATTGGCTGGAGGGAAGCAAGCATCCCTTCCTGGTATTAACTGATCATCGAAATCTAGAATATCTGCGCTCAGCTAAAAGACTCAATCAAAGACAGGCAAGGTGGGCATTATTTTTCACCAGATTCCAGTTCTCTGTTACTTTCAGACCTGGTTCCAAGAACGTCAAAGCAGACGCCCTTTCCAGACAACATGAATCCACACTATCACCACCTACTAAAGAACCGATCCTTCCTTCCACTATCATCGTGGCACCGGTACAGTGGGACCTCATGACTGAGATTACTGATGCTCAGAACTCTGAACCATCTCCACCTGACTGTCCCCCAGGTCGTACCTATGTACCTACGACACTCCGTAGAAGAGTTATTCAGTGGGTGCACAATTCTCCTAGCTCTGGTCACCCAGGCATCAATGCTACCAGTCAACTTGTCAACAATCGCTGACAAATGGCTGTCATTACAATCTGACATCATCACTTTCATCCAGAATTTTACCACTGTCTTGTCAAATGACCAAATCATCTCACCAAGCTCCTGCTGGTCTACTCCAACCTTTACCCATTCCCCAACGCCCCTGGTCCCATATTGCTATCGACTTTGTCACAGATCTCCCAAACTCCCAAGGTCATACCACAATACTCACCGTAGTCGACTGTTTCTCCAAGTCCTGTCGCCTCATTCCCCTACCCAAATTCCCCTCTGCCCTTGAAACAGCAGAAACTTTGTGTAATTATGTGTTCCGATTCTATGGTCTTCCGGAAGACATCGTCTCCGATCGAGGACCTCAGTTTACTTCTCGTTTATGGGCCGCATTCTTCCAGAAGCTCAATGTCAATCTCAGTCTGACCTCGGGTTATCACCCTCAGTCTAATGGTCAAGTGGAACGCCTCAACCAAGAACTTACCCGTTACCTCAGATCCTATTGTCACCGTAACCAAACAGACTGGAGTCGTTATCTGCTCTGGGCAGAATATGCACAAAATTCACTCAGAAAACCTTCCACCGGACTACTCTCTTTTCAATGCGTCCTGGGCTATCAACCCCCTCTATTCCTGTGGTCGGGAGAACTTACCGAGCTACCTGCGGTAAATGATTGGCTGCAGAGGAGTAAGAATGTTTGGAATGAAGCACATGTGCATCTTCAAAGGGCGGTAAGGCGCCAGAAGGAACATGCTGACCGCTCCCGCCATCTTCATCCTGATTATCGCCCTGGTGAATGGGTCTGGCTTTCTACTCAGGATCTTCGACTCCGGTTACCCTGCCGAAAACTCAGTCCCAGGTACGTGGGTCCCTTCAAAATAATTTAACAGATTTGTCCAGTCTCATACCGTTTGGCTCTTCCTTCCAATTACCATATCTCATCCACCTTTCATGTTTCTCTACTCAAGCCCGCTGGTGGATCGAGAGGAGAGGAGGACCTAGATGAGGCTAGTGACCAGAGACCCCCTCCTATCATCAGGGATGGCGAGGAGGCTTATCAAGTGCATGAACTCATGAACGTTTCTGCCTTGCCTTTGATATCTCTGTTGCTGGTGATTGACCTCTGTCCGTTGTTATTCTACTATCTTAAATAAAGCTGCACATGGATCCCACTTCTGCTGACTCATCATTACACTCATCTCTCTCTCTTCATGTTTTTCTTCTTCTTCAAGTTTGTCCTCTCCAAGTTTGTTTTACTTTTGTTTCCTTAGTTTTTTGTATTAGTCGTATCTCCGGCTTCTTGCCTTGTCTTAGTCTTGTACTCATTCATTTCTACCTATGAGTGAAATGGAATTAGACTGAATTTCCGGCAACTCCGCTTACAAGTAAACTATTTGAATTTCCCGCGAGCGACCCACGCTCGGAAGAACCGAAAGAACGCTTCAAACTACCGGACACACAAGGGCCCCCTCCGTGACTTTCGTGAAGACACAGGGAGACAGGGACAGCCTGGAGGGCAGGACCTTGTATTGATATGCTCGGCCCTCGAACACAAAGCGTCAAGGAAGAATCAAGACATGAAAGTACGCGTCCTTCAGGTTGATTCCAGCAAACCAATCTCGGGGATGGATGCATTCGAAAATGCATTTCTGCGTGAGCATTTTGAACGTTTTGAGCTTGTGAATGTTTCGATTCAAAACTCGCAGGTCCAGATTTGTTCATAACCCACCGCTTTTCTTGGGTACAGTGAAGTAGGGGCTGTATTACCCTGACCTCATATCGGCTGGAGGGACCAGCTCTATCGCGTCCTTCGCCAGTAGGACTGCGATCTCAGTTTTTAAGACATGGGCATCGGCTGCTCTCACTATAGTGGAGTGGATGGCCCTGAAACTTGGGGGGACGCCGGGCAAACTGAATCGCATAGCCAAGCCTGATGGTCCGAATGCCCCAGCGAGATGGACTAGGGAGAGCTAACCAATTTCGCAGAGACCGTACAAGTGGGATCAAAGGGACCATAGGCGTACCCGCAGTGGGGCAACGAGGTGGAGCGTGGGGACGCGGCTCGGGAGGCTCTTTCTGGGAGGCGGCCTATAGCGGGGTCTGAGTGTGCTGTGCAACACTTACCTGGTTCCACAGGGCAGGAGGCGCAGGAGGAGGCTTGGTTGCCTTCCCGAACTGCACTCTGCTGCCCGCTGGCGATAGAAAAGGCGGATGAGAGTGGTGAGGATTCTCTCCTCCCACTGCTCTCTGGGCGCTCTTCGGACCCAGAGATGGAAGAAATTGCTCTTTTATTGAAAATTTGGATACCGCTGGTTTTGACGCCAGCGGCAGAACACAAACAAAAGGGAACACAAGATTTTCCACCCGGCCTTCTTCCGGGGGAGGGAGTGGTGCAGTCACCATCTCCTGAAGAGCAGTCCCATCCATCTCCGGGTCACCCGCCCTAGGGCCACTTACCTCTGGCTTTGCCTGCAACTGGCTCCTCGCAGGAGGACGCCCTCGGCGATGAGTAGACTAAGGAACCGCAGGCGGTTGGGTGGATATGCTTAATCGCCTCAGTCTGCTTCTGTACAGCCATGAATTGCTGGGCGAAGTTCTCTACCCCATCGCCGAAGAGGACAGTCTAGGACACGGGGGAGTTAAGGAACCTGACTTTGTCGGTCTCCCTCATGTCGGCTAGACACAGCCAGAGATGGCGTTCCTGGACCACCATAGTGGACATCGCACGACCCACCGACCACGCAGTCGTTGCACGACGCGGCACGAAGTTCTTGGAGAACTTGGGGATCATGACCACCCTCGTGCAGGTCCTTCAGTGCCTTGGCCTGAAGGACCTGCAACAATGCCATGGCATGTATGGCAGAGGCGGCTTCCCCACAGGCCTTGTAAGCCTTGCCGGTTAACCCTCTGGGGTCTGGGGGGTTTTTGGGGTCCTTGAGATGTTCTGACATGCCCTGACATTTGTGCTTTTTTCAGATGCTTATAAACATATTAATGGCAAAGGTGTAAATTCACTCTATTTAGCACAAACAGGGCTACCATAATATGTGAACAACTTGCATGTACATGTTTGTATTTTTGATAGAATAATGTTTATGCATGGTTTTTTCAAAAACAAAAAACTAAAGTTTCTGAAATAAGGCCATAAAACACATTCTAAATATATGTAAATAAGACTTTTGACTAATGGATGACGTTGCCTAGAATTTTTTCTTCAAAATTATGTGAAAATCATCCTGCCTAATCATTCACATAACACAATACATTGATTTAAATCTTGTAAAACACTTTTTGTTTGGAAAGGCCATATGCGGGTGGGCGTGATTCACACCTGTGGAGTCAATGGGGCCCGCATAATGAGGCTGCATACGTAATGAGCCTTTCATTCAGGTGTGTAGCCACAAGAATGAGCCACAAGAATGCAAGGACAATATATAACTGGTTTGTTGTTTTTTTCCACAAATTTTGCTTGCAAATTGTACAATATCCAAGGTAAACATTTCTACTAATTGTGCAGTTAATTGTTCTCATACTGTATTTTCAGATTTGGAATATATTCTCTTCCCAAATGTGTCACTAATAAAGCATAATAAAATTATTTAAAGAGAAGGCTTATAATGACCTTTTAAGATTTTGTTTACATCTATCCTTATATATATATATATATATATATATATATATATATATATATATATATATATATATATATATATTTTTTTTTTTTTTTTTTTTTACGGTTATACAATTACAACAACATTTAAAATTGTAACAATATTTCCAGTGTAATCTTTCTTTGTATTCGCGATTCATATTAAAACAGTATTTTTGCCAGCTGTAGAAGCTCCACAACAGCACGCATCTGTGCGTTCATTCATTCTTAGAAACGCGATTCATATTAAAACAGTATTTTTGCCAGCTGTAGTAGCTCCACAACAGCGCGCATCTGTGCGTTCGTTCGTTCATTCATTCATACACAGAAACGCGATCAATATTTAAACAGTATTTTTGCCAGCTGTAGTAGCTCCACAACAGCACGCATCTTTGCGTTCATTCATTCCGATTAGAACAAAGCAAACAGAACTGACCTAATTCCTCGGGATCCGTTTGCTCCTCGAAATGATACTTCCAGAACTTCTGAGGTAAATTTTTGCAGGATTATTATCAAGATAGTATTATTCCTCACAGCATCGTAAAGTACATAAGTCTGAAAGTGAACTCGCGGTGTGTGTTATCCAGCTGATGTGGGCGTTTCACAGGTTTGTTTGGATCACCTCACATTTGCGTTTGAATAGCTCGCGCTCTCCGTGGGCGGAGCACATTAAAACTTAATTAGCTGAGATGAGAACGACTGACATCTCTCTCTTTGCATACATATTACATAAACTGTGAATATTTGTTTTTTATAAAAATTACTTCATTGAAAAGAAGAGAATTCAAGCTTCATGCCTGTGTGACTGTATGCCTGTTTGACTGAGTATTCGCTGAGTTACAGTTCATTTTCGGACGGGTTTCAGAATGGACTACACTGACGGAGAGTAGGCAGAACTCGCATCATGTTTATTTTTCTTTATTTGGCGAAAAGCACAACACTTTGTTTTTATTATGAACATACACAAAAAAAATACACACTAAACAGGATCGATTGATGTATAACACAAGCATATAAGATAAAAATTAATTTTTTTTTTTTTTTTTTTTTTTTGCACTCATACGGAAAAAAACGAGCCTATCGCGCCGGCGCGATAGCCGACCTCAGGGGGTTAAGTCCAACGAGTACTTACAGGCCCAGGAAGGGAGACACGGCTCTCCGCGCCAAGTAGAGTTAGGGCACAGTTGCATAGCAACGGCCTGCTCCACTGGTGGGATGTGTGTGTAATCCTTAGTCGCCCCACCATCAAGGGTGGTGAGGGAGGAGGAGCCATCGTGACGGTTTCTGGCAGTGAAAGGTGCCGTCCACGCCCCAGTGAGCTCCTCATGCACCTCCAGGAAGAAAGGCACTGGGGTGGGTTGCTGAGAACCAGCACGTGCCACCCTGAGAAACCAATCATCCAGCCTCGAGGGCAGCCCGGGAAAGCATGGCCATCATCTCTGGGTCCGACTAGGGCACCGCTGTCCCACCCGAAGGGTGCAGCAGTGCCAAATCATCATCCGCAGAGGAGTCTGACACACCCTCCGATGCAGCGATCGGCATCTGTTCATCGTGGGGAGCGCCGAAGGAAACGACTGGTACACACCTCGTGGATGGTCTGCGGAACGTGGAAGGGATGAGGGTTCCCAGGGGGAACTACTCACTACTGCCTGAAGTAACCCACTAAGGAGGGTTAGATCGCTGCAGAGGCGCAGGGACTCCGCCCCTTTGCAGGAACGAGAGTCTCGACCGTAGCTCCGAGATGACATGACTCACGATCCACGAACGCTGCCTCAGCATGTTCAATGCCCAGACACGCGATGCAGCCTTCGTGACCATCCCATGATCCCAGGTAACGACCGCATTCAAAAACACACAGGTAGAGTGACATCTTTAAAAAGAAGTGCTCCAACCATGTAAGCTCTTTCAGGGGACTGCTCTCCTTGGTGCTAAAGCATGCATGGGAACGGTCGCAGCGGACACAGACAGGGAAGTGTGCAGCCTGTCGTGCGCTGTCTCTATTTCACGGTGATCTAACCAGCCGTAAGAACGGCTTTTCAGCGCTCTTGGTGCACCGTACCAGCTGTAAGAACAGTCTTTTTGTTTTGCTCAGTGACAAACAACACAAACGAGAGAGAGAGAGAGAGAGAGAGAGAGAGAGAGAGAGAGAAAAGTCGACCTCGCTGCCACGCTGTATCGCCCACACCAGACGTGAGAGATCCTCCTGGAGAGCTCGCTTGTTTAAACGGGGGGTGAAATGCTATTTCATGCATACTGAGTTTTTTACACTGTTAAAGAGTTGGATTCCCATGCTAAACATGGACAAAGTTTCAAAAATTAAATTGTACGTTTGAAGGAGTATTTCTGTGCCAAAAATTGTCCTTCCGGTTTGTCACAAGTTTCGAAAAGTTTTTTTCGAGTATGGGTCTTCGTGACGTCAGCTGGGGCGGAATTTCCTTATATGAGTCCTAAGGGCACTTCTCCGCGGGCGCGCGCGCACTCGTAGACCAGACAGAGAGAGAAGAGAGCGAAAGCAGTATGTTACCTCATCAAAGCGCTCTGCTCAGCTTTTGGAAGTCAATATCACCAAAGAAGTGTGTTTTTGGTTGCCAGGGCAAGACAACCCTGCACAGATTCCTAAAGAACCCAGCGCTAAGGGACCAGTGGATGGAGTTTGTTTTTTCAGAGACTGTTTGTTTTTGTGCAAGACTGTTTGTTCCCTGCATTTCGACGATGATTGTTTTATAAACAAAGCCCAGATCGACGGATTTGCAGATCGTCTATTGCTTAAGGATCGAGCAGTCACAATGATAAAGGTTCGCGGTCGCAGGCAGTGAGTAACTGCTTCACATGTCTCTGTGTGTTGTTAGCTCGGTTACACAGCTTTAGCTTCGCCCACACGGCCCGCCTCCAGACGCTCGTTTTTTTCCGGAAAGACTCGGTACAGCCTATCTTTCTTTATAAATATAATAAAACTAAAGACTTTTTGGAGATATGAAGGATGCAATATTACTCTATAGGTACTCAAGATTAACAGGAGATTGAGTGAAAATGAGCATTTCAACCCCCCCTTTAATATAAACAGTCACTGAAAAAAACAGTATTGAAACGCTCGGCCCCCGAAGCAAAAAGCTGAAGTGCAATCGCACCTACTGCTCATTATATACCCGTGCTGCGTGGCTGAACAGCTGATGCAAATGATTGCACGCCAGTGTGCATTGGCTTGTTTAGTTTCACTTGAAGTAGATTGGCCTCTCTAGCGAGATTCCAGCAGGCGTAATGATATGACGCAGCACCTGAAAATAATCCCCAGCTCGTCAACTTCCAACGTGGCCGGGACTAAGTTTGTCTAACCTATTAGACCTATTTTCAGGCGCTGCGTCATATCATTACGCTTGCTGCACTCATGGTACGGCAGCAAAGTTTCTTGATTATTACGCAGGAATGAGAGTATAGTTCCTAGCCATATCAGCCTAGAAAATCGCAACTTTTCATTTTCCGTCGGTCTTAGTACACGATGTAACTACAGAAGAGTCAAGTTTTAAATAGGAAAAATATCGAAACTCTTTGGTCATTTTTTTGAGAGAGATGCTAATTGTCTTGTCCGATTCAATGATCTATGCTAAGCTATGCTAAAAGTGGTACCGCCAGACCCGGAGATCGGCTGAATGGATTCGAAAACGGTAAAACTCAACTGTTTAACTCTGGGGGAGTTGTAAAATGAGCCTATTTCCAAAAAAAGTGGAGTATACCTTTAACAAGCCCAAACCTCAGAGCAAGGTCTAGATTTATATCCCATGCAATGTTGGTATTGGCCTTAAACAATTGCTGTACATTTGGGTCTGGATCAGTTTGTGGCTCATTGCTGTTATATTTCTAATATGAATGATGGAGGAGAAAGGGGAAAGGAGCAGGAAAAGACAACAAGCCAGGACAGGTCACTGTCGATGTTAGAGAACTGCACTGTCGATGTTAGAGAACTGCACTCAAGGCTATGGCTGTCTCGTGAGGTGTATGTGTGTGTGTGTGTGTGTGTGTGTGTGTGTGTGTGTGTGTGTGTGTGTTTTTTGGTGGATTACACATGTAAATATTGGAAATAATGATTATTCAGACAGTTTTATGTTGTAGAGTTATCATTTTATTGAAACATCTGAACACTAGTACCAGGAGTCCATGATACGCCTCATGCTCATGAATCTCATGCCACCCATATTGCTGAAGTTTCTGTACTCTCCAGGCCTGAAGTAGGTCATCTTGCCTCTGTAGTGGGGCTGCTCATACATGAGCCAGTGGCCGTCCATCACATGACAGGACTGGCAGTGAGACATGCGGTAACGGTCCATGATGTTGTCACAGTCATCCATCATCTCATACATCTGACCCATGAAGTTCTCCCTCTCGTAGATCCTCATTCTGTAGGATCCTCTGTGCTGTTGTGGAAGAGAAGTCAGTTATGTATAAATGAATTAGGAAGAACCATTATCACATGTAGTCATAAGTCTAACTTCAACAAAAATCTAGGTCTATCTCACACAGTTTGCCATTCTGATTTCAAAATAAATGGTTTAAATAAATTTAGGACTGTTGTCTAATGTCAGTTAATAAATGCGTCAAGAAGTTCATGGAGCTCACCATAGAGATCATACGACAGGACCTGATGCAGCTGCTCATTCCAAACATGGACATGCAATCAGCGTACTCGCCCCTTCTAAAGAAATACTGATTTCCCATGTAGTTGGGATGATCATACATCATCCAGCATCCGCTGTGCACTCTACAAGAGTGGCAGTGGCTCACGTAGGAGGAGAAGTCACCACAGTCGCCGGTACACTCGTAAGAGCGACCCTGGAAATTTCTTTCTTCATAAAAGGTGACCTGAAATTTTATATAGTTAATCTCTTAGTGGTTTTAAGGGAGGAAAATACCACATTAAAGTAATTTGAGTGAAATTGTATGGATTGGGAGCTGTAATAAAGTTTACCTTCATGGTTGCGCTGTCTGATCCTCAGTAGTTCCACAAAGGAGAAGCTGAAGCTGATTCTGGTTGTTGACTGACTGCTGTCACCCATACCTTTATACTAGACCAAGACTAAAGACTACACAGCACCTATTGTTAGCCAATTCCTGACTGTGCAAGTTGGAATATAGGCCATTCTAGCTAAAGCTTGGTATGTAGATCTTAGTCCTTTCATTTTCGGGAATCTAGCATTTCTTGAGTTTCTAAATTATTATTTTTTTTTTTTCTAAAAGTTTCTAATTTGCTAAAAAAAAAAAATTAAATGCAGAACACTAAGCAAAGATTTAAACAAGGAGTTTCCATTGTTTTGTCTTGTTTCATATTCTTGTTTCTTTTTTTTTATTTTTTTTTTTTATTCCAATACACAAGACTTGGACCATGATGGATCCATTTTTAGTCCAACTGTAATTTGAGAGAAATTCATTTGAGAACATGTGTCATTTTTATTATGTTCCTTCTGGATTCCATTTGAAGTTTTTGTGTTATGTTCTTCATCTGTCTGTTCTAGGTTCACAACCTAATTGTTTAGATGTTTTTTTTTGTTTGTTTTTTTTTTTAGTTTTTTTTTTTTTATGTTATTAGCTGTTGTGTGTAATCATCATGTCTCTTTTGTCTTTATGTATTATTGTTCGGTCTACCTGCATCATTCGGCTAATGATGACGAGTTTGTTTTTTCAAATTCAAAGCACATTATATCTACCACTTGGGTTCAAACTTGCCTTAAGCCTCACCATTGCTCTTTGGCATATAGTGACAAGTTCTCAGTATTTGCAATAGAAGAACAGTTTAATGTGAATAAGTTTAATGTGAATAAACCTTAGATCCATTAGGGACCTTTCTGATGCCAATGATGTTATAATAGATTTAAAAGGCAGATCTTTTACCATAATCAGTTTTTTCTACTGATTGTTTTTAATCATTATGAAGCTGCTTAAATGTATTAATGCTCAAGACGCTTGAGTGTTGAATTTAAGTCACAGTTTATTAAACGATTGGAGATCAATATCATCAAACAGAATTTAGATGACATAAAGCCTCAAAGTTGCAGCTGAATGGATTGCAAAAATAATCTTTCTTGGTTGAGAATTCAAAAGTAGTCATGTACAGGGGTGCCCTTAGGATTTTTGGTACGTAAAAGAAAACGTACTCGGTTACTAATGTAACCTCGGTTCTCTCTAGAAGAGGGAACGAGTATTGCGTAAGTAGCTTACGCATCGGGAAAGTCTTCTTTCTTCGAGATCTGAAGCCAAAAAATTATCCTTAATTTTGTATTCATTGTCAACGCAGTGCAGCAGCCGACAAACCTAGGCAGGCTGTATAAGCGTGCTCATTGGCTGCTCGGCTGCAACTGCTTAAGCCTATCGGTGAGCGCTCTGAACGCGCCCTCCACACCCTTCTAACCGTCAGAATGGGCGTGGCCAGCGTGTATATATTCAGCGCTCACAGGCTAAAATTCTGGTTTTCGCAGTCTGAAGCGCAAAAGCTCGTGGCGCGACACGGCAGGTTACGCTATACTCGTTCCCTCTTCTAGAGAGTACCGAGGTTACATTAGTAACCGAGTACGTTCTCTTACGAGAGGTTCTCTCGTATTGCGTAAGTAGCTTACGCATCGGGAACCCTTTGTCAACGCCGTGAGCGCCGAGCATCCAGCCCATGAATCCCAGGGGAACCGGGGAAAACACTCTGCTGGGAAATGTGGCCGGTCGGAGAGACGGGCCAGCGTAGTACATGCACTTCATGCAGCATATGAAATAGAGCGGCGCGGCCGGTCTATAAACATAACAGTACAAACAGTAGGGCCGGCGGAGCGAGCCCATACAGTACATAAGCACTCATAAGGGTAGGAGAAAACGACATAGTCGGTCTCACATGAAGAGAAAAATTCCCGTGCGGCAGAAAATAATGCGGGCGGCCAGCAGCGCGGGCCAGCACCGATAACAGCGCGTAACGGGAAATAGGAAACAGAACGGATAAGCCGGTCTGAGTCAAACACTTCACCCTGAGTAGTTACCAGAATAGCGCCAGCATATGAACGTAGTCTGCACACGGGAGCTGGGCAGAGCATACATGTCATTTATACCGACAATATTTTTGCCTGTAGGGCAGGAACTTCCAGGTTATAAAACCTCACGAATGTAGACGGGGAGGCCCAGCCCGCCGCCATACAAATGTCGTGGATAGAAATTCCGCTGGACCAGGCCCACGACGAGGCCATGCCTCTAGTGGAATGGGCTCTGATGCCCAGAGGGCACTGCAGGTGTTTGGAGGCATAAGCTGCTGCTATCGCGTCCACTATCCACCTGGACAAGCTCTGCTTCGAGGCGGCAAGACCTTTGGTGCGTCCGCCGAAGGAAACAAAGAGCTGCTCTGAACGCCTGAAAGCGGCGGAGCGTGTGATGTAAACTCTCAGCGCCCGGACAGGGCATAGGAGGTTATCACTGTCCCCACTATCGGATGCTGGCAGAGCCGAGAGGGAAATAACTTGTGCCCTAAACGGGGTTCCAATCGCTTTGGGGATGTAACGTGCCTCGGTCTGAGAATGACTTTCGAGTCATTCGGCCCGAACTCGAGACATGCAGGGCTAACAAATAGCGCGTGCAAATCACCCACTCGTTTGACTGAAGACAGAGCTATCAGAAAAACGGTTTTAAGCGACAGATACTTTAGATCCGCGGATTCAAGCGGTTCAAAGGGAAAAGCCTTTAGGGCCGCCAGGACCAAGGACAGATCCCATGAGGGAACCGAGGGGGGCCGCGGGGGATTCATCCGTCTAGCGCCTCTGAGGAAGCGGATAATGAGCTCATTCCTTCCCATTGCCCGGCCGAGCGTCGTCTCAGCGAACGCTGTAATAGCGGCCACATATACTTTGAGCGTGGAAGGGGATCTGCCCTTTTCCAACAGCTCTTGCAAGAAGGAGAGCACCCGCGGGACCCCGCATGCGCGCGGATCCAGGTTTTGAGTAGCGCACCATTTAGAAAACACCGACCATTTAGACGCGTAGAGCCGTCTCGTGGAGGGGGCTCTCGACTGTGTGATCGTGTTCACGACCCCTTCTGACAGGTCAACGGGTATCCGTTGATCACCCATGCATGCAGCGACCAGCGCTCTGGATGGGGATGCCAGATCGATCCAGCGGCTTGGGAGAGGAGATCCTTTCTCACCGGGATCAGCCACGGGGGTGAGTGCGACAGCCTCACTAGCTCTGGGTACCAAGTTTGGTTTTCCCATCGCGGGGCTATAAGCAGCACTGAGTGGTGCGTTTCTCTGATCCTCGAAATTACCTGTGGCAACAGGGAGATCGGAGGAAAAGCATACAGCGGGAGGCTGGGCCATGTCTGGGACAGCGCGTCCTCGCTCTTTGAATAAAACTTCGGGCATTGAGCATTGTCTTTCGACGCAAAGAGGTCGATTTCCGCTCTGCCGAATAGGCGCCAGAGAAACTGGACTGTCTGGGGGTGCAGAGACCATTCTCCCGGGGGAATGTTGTCCCTGGACAGCCTGTCTGGACCGACATTCAGGTGGCCCGGTACGTGCGCGGCTCTCAGCGAGCGCAGCGAGCGGTAAGCCCACACAAGGAGGCGTTCTGTCAGCCTGCACAGGTTCCTGGATCTGACACCGCCCTGTCGGTTCACATAGGATACCACGGACATGTTGTCCGAGCGGACTAGCACATGGTGATCCCGTATGAATGGGAGGAAGCGCCTGAGCGCGTTCTCGACCGCTATCATCTCCAAACAGTTTATGTGGAGGCATTTTTCCCGGTCTGACCATAGGCCAAAAGCCGGTTTGCCCTCGAACAGAGCGCCCCAGCCTGAGGTGGAAGCGTCCGTCGAGATAATTTTGCGGTGTGAGATAGCTCCCATTGTCACTCACCGCTGGTACCAGTCGGCCGCTAACCAGGGCTTCAGAGCTGAAACGCAGCTCTGAGTCACTCTGATGCGAATACCGCCGGAAGCCCATGCTCTGTGAGGCACTCGGGCATTCAGCCAGCATTGTAGCGGGCGCATTCGTAAAAGACCCAGCCGAAGCACTGCTGCGGCTGAGGCCATACAACCCAGTAGCCTCTGAAATGTTTTGAGAGGTACGGTGCTGCCCGGCCGGAGGGACGCGGCCAGGCGTTGAATGCAACGCGCGCGCTGTGTCGACAGGCGGGCCGTCATCGCTACAGTGTCCAGATCCAAACCCAGAAAAGAGGTTGATTGACTGGGCACGAGCGAGCTCTTGGTCCAGTTGACCGTAAGCCCCAGGCTGTCCAGATGGCTTAGAAGCACTGTTCTGTGGGCGATGAGTTCGGCCTCTGACTGTGCTAGGATCAGCCAATCGTCCAAGTAGTTCAAAATTCGCATTCCCCGACCCCTCAGGGGAGCGAGAGCCGTGTCCATGCACTTCGTGAATGTGCGGGGTGCCAAAGACAGGCCGAACGGCAGGACGGTGTACTGATATACCTGACCGTCGAAGGCGAATCTCAAGAATGGCCTGTGACGGGGTATTATCTGGATCTGAAAGTATGCGTCTTTTAGATCGAGAGATATAAACCAGTCCCTCGGGCGAATTTGCGCGAGGATTTGTCTGGTTGTGAGCGTTTTGAACGGTCTTTTCATAAGAGCCTTGTTCAAACGTCTCAGATCTAGAATTGGTCTGAGAGCTCCGTCCTTCTTGGGAACGAGGAAATAACGGCTGTAAAAGCCCGACTCGCTCATGGAAGGGGAAACCGGTTCTATTGCCCTTTTGCACAGAAGTGTGGCTATTTCTGCTCGAAGTAGATGTGCTACTTCCCCATTCACTCTGGTCTCGACACGCGCTTGAAAGCGCGGAGGGCGGCGAGCGAACTGCAGAGTATAGCCTCGTTTTACTGTGCTCAGCACCCATTCTGACGCGCCTGGAATAGCTTCCCACGCTTTCGCGTGTGCAGCCAGGGGCAGAATAGCCTCCGGGCTCTGATCGCCGCTGATCGCGGGCTCGAGAGCTCGAAACGGAGGGGCGGGCGTGACGCGCGCGCTCTTGGTGCTTGGATACGGCGGGTCGCTCACAGCGGTGACCGGCCGTTTTACACACAGCGTCCCGGTGGCTTTTGACGGGGAACAAACAGTGTGAAGCACGACGCTCGAAGGCGGCGTCGGGGGCGAAGTAAGAGAGCGGATGTGTGAGCGTGTGGAAGCGGGCACAGCATCCGTGTTTATAACCTGACCGGTTGTGAGGGGTTGTGTAACAGAGCGGGCAGTGAGTAGGTGTGGGCACAGCGGGGTGGACACGTGACCTACTTTTAACATTCGAGCGGCTTGTGCCAGCTTTATGCGAGTGGACTCTGTGAGAGATACGGGGTTTACAGTGCTTGTGTGCAGAGGTGAACACAGTCAAGTGGGCACATTTACTGCATTTGAAACACTTACAGCGCGAGGCACGCGACCAGGCATAATACTCTCTTTGAGATTTCTCTGGGTCGCCGTGAAAACGGCGGTTGTGTGCAGGCGAGAGGGTGAGTTCACCGGCTCGTTGGCTGCGAAATGAGTGTCTGCAGTAACCGTGGCAACGGGGACTGACAGAGCTTGAAGCTTTGACGACGGTCCGGCCGCGGCGGGACCCAATCGTCGCTTCTCTCCTCGGGCTAGGAGGATTTAGGAGGCTCAGGCTTCACCGCGATCCTCTGCCGGGGTCCCCGGGGAGGCGGTGGTCTAGCGCGGCTGGTCGAGCGAGAACGAGGGCGGCCGCCCTGTCGTCGCTGCGAGGACGGAGGTCGAGCTGGACGCTGGGCAGAGCTTTGTGCAGGCTGGTCCGAAGGACGGCATGCAGCAGGTCTGGAGCGTCGAGGCAGAAACAAATTCATTGCCTCTGAAGTCTTTTTCACCTCCGAAAAGCGGTCGACGATCCCGCTAACCGCTGGGCCGAACAGGCCGGTGGGGGAGAGGGGGGCGTTGAGAAACACCCTCATGTCCGCGAGCGTGAGCCAGAGATGCCTCTCTGTAACTGACAGAGAGGCCATGCACCTTCCAATGGCCTGGGCAGCGGATTTCGTGGCGCGAAGGGAAAGGTCCGTAGCGCTCCTCAAATCCGTAAGGGAAGCAGGCTCTGAGCGCTTCTCGTCCAGATCACGGAGGAGGTTAGCCTGGAGGATCTGCAGTACTGCCATAGAGTGGAGTGCTGATGCGGCCTGCCCCGCGGCGGCGAAAGCGCGGCTGACGAGGGCTGAAGTGGTCCTGCATGCTTTGGACGGGAGGGCAGCCTTTGAGCGCCAACGAGAGGGCGGGCAAAGGTGCGCTGCGACCGCCTCCTCCACAGGGGGGATGGAATTATACCCCTTCTCAGCGGCGCCGTCAACCTGTGAGAGCGTCGATGAGGCGTGTGAAGACACTCTCGCGGAGAATGGAGCATTCCACGATTTAGAGAGCTCGCTGTGAAGCTCAGGCAGGAAGGGTGCTTTTCTGGACGCCGGCTGTCGGTGGCGTTGGTGAAGGAAGCAGCCGTCGAGTCTGTTCGGGGCTGGCTCTTCCGGGGAAGACCAGTCAAGGCCCAGCTGTTCGACAGCTCGCGTGAGGAGGCGTAAAAGTTCCGCGTCCTCGCCCGCTCGAGATCGGCCTGAATCCTGGACTGACGAGGAGGCAGTGGACCATTCCTCGCTGTCAGAGGCCAGGAGAGAACAGCTGTCCGCGGCGCGTTCACCAAACTCATCCGCCTCATCCCCTGAAGCGGCGGAGGCGTGGGCGAGGGCCCGGCGGCTGCGCGGCCGTGAGGGGGGGCGGGGAAGGCGAGGGAGAAGCTCGAGGGAGAGAATCCGGCGAGCTTCTGTGCGCCTGGTTGGTCTCCGGCGGTCGCTGTGAGCGGCGCTTCTTCTTGCGCGGCCCAGCAGGGACGGGCGGGGAGACATGTTGGTCGAAAACTTCAAGCCGAGCCCGCAGGGTCGACATTGAAAGTTCCTCGCACTCGGGGCAGCCGCCCGTGGAGAGTGCGGTGGCGGCGTGATCGCGGCCCAGGCAGAGAGCGCAGATGGGATGGCGGTCTCCGTTGCTGAGCGGGGCGTGGCACGAGCCGCAAGAAAAACGGGGCATTTTTAGAAAAACGCCCCGTGCTCTTTTAGAGAAGAGGGTGTGTTGCAGTAGGCGAACACACAGCAGAGAAAAGGATATGACGCCGGATAGCGTAGCAGGCACGGAAGGCTGAAGGCGGCGAAAACGGCCGGCTTCTTCAGGCGCTGTCCTAGGCTTGCTGGTCGCTGGTTTCAACGGCGGCGGCTTCTCCAGATCCAGCGATGCGAAGTGCTTCGCTGAAGACAAGAAAATCAGAATTTTAGCCTGTGAGCGCTGAATATATACACGCTGGCCACGCCCATTCTGACGGTTAGAAGGGTGTGGAGGGCGCGAAGCGCCCTCATTGGTTGCCGCGTTCAGAGCGCTCACCGATAGGCTTAAGCAGTTGCAGCCGAGCAGCCAATGAGCACGCTTATACAGCCTGCCTAGGTTTGTCGGCTGCTGCACTGCGTTGACAATGAATACAAAATTAAAGGGGTGGTTTACTGCCTTTTTTCTTAGCTTGATTATGTTTATGGGCTGCAATATAACATGTCTTCGTGTTTCGTTTGTTAAAAAACGCCTTATTTTTCATAAATTTCACCTTTATTGTAAGCCGCTTCCTCCTCTGTCATTTGAACGACCGGTTGACTTCCTGATTCTATGAAACCACTCCCTCAGAAAGAGGCAATGAGCTCAGATTGGTTAGTTTGGCCGGTGTGTTGTAATTGGCTAAACTGCGTCCGGAATCTTCACGCCCATTACCTTTACGGGCGACAGTTGCATGTGCTCCGGACCCGGTCAAATGTAATGGTGTCAATATTGCCTCATCAGTTTGAGCCAGAATCAGACCCAGAGAGCGGTGATGAAGAGAGTCAAGCAGAACCTCCGCAAACACGGCTCTTACTAAACGTTTCTGAATGGTAATTTTTTTTAATTATTATTATTTTCTCAAAGAATTCCCATACGCTGTTACTTGAAAATGCTACTGCTGTTTGTTAGCTTTTGAGATACGCTTTCCCCCTGATTAAACATTTAATATAACTGAATACATGACTGAGTAATACCGTTTTTTAAAGATATTGTTTTATTGATAGAATGAACAACCGTTTAACTATTCACAAAACTTACCGGTTACTCAGTTTGTCGTTTTCTTTAGGTGTACATGTGATAACAGCAGCTGAAGTTCGCTGTTGCGATAATTTTTTGAAGTTTGTACACGTTTCTTATACACACAAAATAACATCGAACTAACTAGCTACTATAACCAAACAGCTTTGGCATTGGTTTGCGTTCTTGATCAAATCAAAAAATTACGTCATAAAGTATACATGGAAAATACGTTTACAAAATTTGTACATATACAAATTCGGGTCCAAAATGTTTATACGCATCTGTCATATACTAAAGCCAGCGCTGGCATTTTTTTACATCCTTGATAAAACTAAAACGTACGTCTTAAATTATACAGGCAAATACATTTAAAATGATTAAATCTTACTTGCAGGTTGTGGCCTCTGGTTTTAAAGCTGTAACTGCTTCATGTTGGAGTAATAGTTTCTTGTTGAATCCGACATTGAACTCGTGTAGATTCTGGAAGCTGTTTTCGGTAAAATGCGCAGCACAGAGAGCTAAACTACGATTGTAATTGTCAGGAACATAATCAAACTTAAATTTTAACCATTGTTGACGAACTACAGCGTCTGTAGGAAGCCTGAACACAGAAGACCTGACAGCTACAGCTCTCCACTATAACTCCTCCTCTTCGACAGCAGAACATGTTCTGGAGGGAGGGTTGATGTAAATGTATGGGTTAGTTACGTATAAAACCCGGGAAGTATCTCGTTGTAGTCCCATTCGAGTCGTTTTTGTAGGCATTAAACTTCCTGATTTTTAAAAGACAATATCTCTGCTTACGTTGAACTTTCAGCGGAGCAACTTTGCAGATACTGTTCATGCACCAACAGCAACATTACACAGTATTTAAAATGAAAAAAGTGAAATAGCAATCAACCACCCCTTTAAGGATAATTTTTTGGCTTCAGATCTCGAAGAAAGAAGACTTTCCCGATGCGTAAGCTACTTACGCAATACGAGAGAACCTCTCGTAAGAGAACATGGATCCTAATCATAGGTGACTGCATCACAGCAGCTATTTGTTTACATCTTGTCATCATAATTAAACTTAAATTTTCACTGAATAGTTTTATTACCTCATCAGGCCTTTAATCAATGACGATTTGTTGAACCTGTTGAATGAAATTCCTACCTACTGGCAAGAGCAGTTACTGTTCAACAGCAGGCTATATTAATGCCAGCCACATCATTTGCTGCTTTTAAACAGTTTGTATATGTGTTATACAGACGTGTCTGACCATTACGCTGCATCTCACTGCTTATTAAGTGTCTTGGGCATGAGTGGCCCAAAACTTTTCAAATTGAGTGGCATTTTTAAAATTGTGCCTCAAGAGTTTTCCCATTCCACTGCACTGCATGCCACATTTTTAAAAGCAACAGTGTGTTCTGTGTAACTGTAAACGACCCCTTTGCTTATTCATCTCATCACAGTTCATTCTGTTTAAACACAGGATTCTTTATTAACATATATGATTAGTGATATACATGATGTAGAAATAACATTGAAATGCTATTGAAGTCAGGGTATGCAGAGTGTGTACTCTCCATACAGGCACCTCTCTATTCTGACAAAAAAAGATTTTTGCCAGCAATATATAATTAGTCAATTTGCATTATAGTACATGTTTTCTTTGGATGGCTCTAAAAAGCATGAAATAGACCCTTGTATGCAGTGAAAATGACTTTCCCTATGTGATGCAAAGAGTTCTAATAAAAAAAAAAAATCAGCCACATGGTATTTGAATCAGGAGCTCATTGTTTTCTTTGTAACGAATCTGTCTAAACTTGTATAGATTACTACATTTCTACCCCAAAATAATCACTGTTTATATGTGCTGTATTTTATTTTTATTTTTTACACTGGGTTAGTTAGGGTTAGTTCACCCAAAAATGAAAATTCTGTCAGTAATTACTCACCCTCATGTTGTTCCAACCGCGTAAGACCTTCGTTCATCTTCGGAACACAAATTAAGATATTTTTGATTAAATCTGAGAGCTGGATCACTGCTCCATAGGCTGCTAGGTGACCGAAACTTGCTGGCCCAGAAAAGTTATTAAAGAGATCGTTAATATAGTCCAAGTGACTACAGTGGCTTAATCTTAAGTATATCAAGCGATGAGAATACTTTTTGTGCGCAAAAACAAACAAAAATAACGACTTTATTCCACTATTCATTTCCTTCTCTCTGGGCCTCGTAGTGTTTTTGCGCTGCGCGTCTGAGTTGCACGTCAACACGCATCACACACATGACCAGCTTCGGCCAATTGTGAGCCTACGTGGTGACGTGTAACACAGACGCGCTACGCAAAAACACTACGTGAACCAACTAGAGGCCCAGAGAGAAGGAAATGAATAGTGGAATAAAGTCGTTATTTTTGTTTGTTTTTGCGCACAAAAAGTATTCTCGTCGCTTGATATACTTAAGATTAAACCACTGTAGTCACTTGGACTATATTAACGATCTCTTTAATAACTTTTCTGGGCCAGCAAGTTTCGGTCACCTAGCAGCCTATGGAGGAGTGATCCAGCTCTCAGATTTCATCAAAAATATCTTAATTTATGTTCCGAAGATGAACGAAGGTCTTACGCGGTTGGAACAACATGAGGGTGAGTAATTACTGACAGAATTGTCATTTTTGGGTGAACTAACCCTTTAAAGCCCATTTTCATGATGCCTTGGGCCCAGTGTCGGGAAGGTTACTTTGAAAATGTAATAGAGTGGTGCAGATATGACATCACTTTGTAGGCCAAAACGCGGAAGCAAGTTAGCATTTTAGCACTGTCAATGATTTTTTTTAATGGGCTTTTGGTTAAATGGCTGAAATAAGGTATGTGGTGAACACAAGCTCAAGATACTTGCACGTTTTATTCTACGACATAAAATAAATCAATATTACCCCATTCGTGATTTTTTTAAGCTGTTACGTGTTTTGAAAAAGGGGTTGCTAACAAGTGGCTAAATGGGACTACAGAGGCTGTCGAGGAGATTAAACGTCATCACGCAGAAAAGGTAAGCTCAGTCTGTTTTTACAGCATCGTTAAGGTTATAATTGTGCTCTTACAAACCATTCTAACTCAAACGTTCTGGTATTTTTTTTTAGATAAAAACTGAAAGAGTTGTTGGAAGCTTAGTGATGGTGACGTTGAATTCGTGGGACTGTGGTGTAGTTCGTTTATAGCCTACCTTTAGCTTTTTACTTCTGATGACTGCATTTAGGCTTCAAAATGTATTAAAATTTTGTTCATCTGTGATAATTGTAATGTTGACTGCATTGTCTGTAAAGCTGCTTTGAAATGATTAGTATTGTGAAAAGCGCTAAACAAATAAATGTGAATTGAATTAAATTGAATTAAATAATTATCTTGATGGACAAAACGTGCAAGTATCTTAAACTTGTATTGATCACAGAGGTTGTTTTTAGCGATAATCCAAAAGCCTATAGGAAAATCATACTGGGTTTTTGTCGAGGGAACCAGCGACAAACCAATCAGTTAACTGCCGGTTGGCCTACAATGTGATGTCATACCTGCACCAATCTTTACAGATTACAAGTTACCCTATTTAAAATATGTAGTGTAACTATTCCAATTACTTTATTACAGTAATGTAACTGATTACATGTGATTTCATTTTGATTACTTTTATAATTTCCAGCATTGGAACACATTTTTATCACTCACCATGGTAGCAACTCTTAGACAGATTGTAGCCTAAAGCTTTCACTGGCAATGTGGATTGATGTTGGCAGATGTGGTGCGCTGCAAACTCAAACAAGATAACCAATCAAAAGCATCAAAATAGCATTGCTTTACTAACTGGCCTTAAAATGGCAGGAGGCATCGTGCCAATCAAAAAAAAGCAAGGCAACAAATTAACATTATTCAACATTTCCTAGCTTTTTAGAGAAAATATTCATTTTAAATTCAATAATTTAATAATTAAATAATTAATTTGTAATTGTTAACACTTTCATAAGTAACTTAAATTTAATTACATTTAATTTAGTTACTTTTTTTCTCAGTAACTGTAACTGATTACAGTTACATTTATTTTATAATTAAATTATAGTTACTCCCCAACAATGCTTGGGCCCTAAAAATCCAACAGTTGGAACTGTACTCCAGACTTTGCACTTCCTCTATGAGGAAGGTTTTTAGTAGCATTTTTTTTTAACAACAACAACAAAATGTTAATGAAACAATTTTAGCCTGCCTCATTTAAACCTGGCTGAAAATGAGAAAGAATCCACTGTTCTAGACTTATGAGCCAATTTTGTTTTATTTGTTAGTCTGTTTAATTCACTAGATTTTTTTTTTGTGTGATTGATTAGACATGCAAATATAGTGGCAGTAAGGATTTTGCAGGCACAATATTTAGTGTTGTAGAAAAATAATTTTATTGAAACACTAGTACCAAGAGTCCATGATACGCCTCATGCTCATGAATCTCATGCCACCCATATTGCTGAAGCTCCTGTACTCTCCAGGCCTGAAGTAGGACATCCTGCCTCTGTAGTGGGGCTGCTCATACATGAGCCAGTGGCCGTCCATCACATGACAGGACTGGCAGTGAGACATGCGGTAACGGTCCATGATGTTGTCACAGTCATCCATCATCTCGTACATCTGACCCATGAAGTTCTCCCTCTCATAGATCCTCATTCTGTAGGAGCCTTTGTACTGTAGTGGAAGAGAAGTCCGTTGTAAATTTTAGTACTATTTAGCAAGTTTTAGCTAAATCAATACAGGAAATGTCAAACTAAATTTAGAACAAGTTAGTAATGTATTGCCATTTTGAAAGGGTATTCATGCTACAGGATTTAACATAACATTGATCTAAATAAGTTTTACTTTTGAGCTCACCATGGGGATCATACGGCAGGACCTGATCCAGTTGCTCATCCCGAACATAGACATGTAATCAGCGTACTCGCCCCTTCTAAAGAAATACTGATTTCCCATGTAGTTGGGATGATCATACATCATCCAGCATCCGCTCTCCACTCTGCAAGAGTGACAGCGGCTCAGGTAGGAGGAGAAGTCACCACAGTCACCCATACACTCATAAGAGCGACCCTGGAAGTTCCTGTCCTCGTAAAAGATGACCTGAAAAATCAAAGTTGATCTTTTGAGTTGTTTAAAGTGAAACTTAACAAATCAAATGTTTTTGGAGTTAAACTGGGTGGAAATCTTAGCTGTAATGAAGTTTACCTTGCCCATCATGGTTGTGCTGGCTGATCCTCAGTAGTTCCACAAAGGAGAAGCTGAAGCTGATTCTGGTTGTTGACTGACTGCTGTCACCCGTACCTTTATACTAGACCAAGACTAAAGACTACACAGCCTCTATTGTTACTTAGTTCCTGACTGTGCAAAATCGAAAAGAACTTATTCTAGCAAAAGTTTAGCATCTAGATGTTCGAGTTCACTTTTTTAAGGGTATGTTCAGGTTTTTTTTAGGACAAAAGAAATATATATATATATATATATATACAGTATATATTATCTTTATTTTTGAATTGTGGAATATCAAAGGCAGCAAAGGATACATCTATGCTGCCTTCAAAAATCGATCAGATGAAGGTATCTCAGGAGACAGAAAGTGAAACTAACATTGCAATCGGACTTGCCTTGATGCCTTCCGACCTTGGAATGCGTCCTCTGAAGGCAGTATTTATCCGTTTTCAGTTTACTAATAGATTCAAGGTATAGTCCGTCCAAAAATAGAACTTCTGTCATCCTTATACTCACCCGTTCAAAACCAGTTTGACTTCTTTTCTTCTGTGGCACACAAAAGAAGATATTCTGAAGAACATTGGGAACCAGTAGAACCAATATTGGTGCCCGTTGACTTACATTGTATATGTAAAAAAAAAAAAAAAAAAAAAAAATATATATATATATATATATATATATATATATATATATATATATATATATATATATATAATAATAATACCACTAACACGTTATGTGTTAACACAAAATATGTCCCAAGAAAGGATGAGTCGTACAACTTTGAAACAAGTACATCACGTTTATCTTTATTGTATTTAGTTAACAATCAAATGCAGTTTAGTGAATCTGAGATAAAGAACTACTACTAATAATACTAATAAATATTATATTAATAAATATTTCTCTCTCTCTCTCTCTCTCTCTCTCTCTCTCTCTCTCTCTCTCTCTCTCTCTCTCTTCTCTCTCTCACACACACACACGCACATTATATATATATAATGAAACTGAAAAACAACCTACTTTCATGTCATGTGTTTTATTATTATCCAAAATTTAATGATCCATAATGTTGTGTAAATCATGTTCAACATTTGAAAATCTTATTCAAAAGTTTTTTTTTTTTTCATTTTACATTCATTCATTCATTCATTCATTCATTCATTTTATTTTATTTAAGTGTCATGCACAGAATTTGTGCCCAGCCCACATGGGCTTATAAGACACTGACATTTTCAAATGAAAAGCGGACCTTATACCATTATAGACAATATCATTACATCTTGGGATAGAGCGTTCTTTGCCTTAAAGTCCAAGCTTTCTCCACAAATGTTGCCACACTAAACCAGTCATTACTAAACAACCAGCCCAACATATCCCCTTCAGATAACCAAAATAAATCAGGATTCTTACATTGAATCTTTTCAAACAAAACATTTCTCAAATCATTATACAAAGGACAGTAAAACATAAAATGAAATTCATCCTCAACCAAACTCAAATCACAGACAGCACAAAGCCGGTCTTCCTCAGGAACTCCTTTAAACCGACCCACTTCCACCTCCAAAGGCAGCACTCCTGCTCTAAGCTGTGCACACAGGGATCTCTGTCTCCTTTTCATTTTACAATTCACATAGGGCTCTGTGGAAAAGCAGACCTTGAACTGCGTATAAATTCTCAGTTTAGGTTTATTTAACACTTCTAACTCCCACTGCTTTTTATAAATATCAAATAATGTTTCTTTTATAATAGGTATTTTAAATAGTAAATTATTCTGAAACAAAGTTTGAGAATTTACTTTATATGAGATCTCATGAACATCTTTAGTCCAGGGGTGCCCATTGGCTTTATCCCAGTTAAAGTCTATAGTCAGGTAAGCTCACCAAGCGATTCCACAGTCTAATCACTTCAGCCCTTTGCCTCACCACACAAGGCTCCCAACCCATGTCTCCCTCTACAGCTACCTTAGGAGCGAACCTGTGAACACCGAGAAAACAACGTAAAGCTCTATGCTGAACAGAGTTACACTCAGGACTCTCCATAAATCCCCACACCCCAGCAGCATAAAACAGCACAGGTGCAACCATAGAATCAAACAGCCGCGTGAATATAGGGAAACTCAAATCCGGACATACCTTCATCTTATTAACCACAGACCCCAATGCCCTTCCAGCAGATTCCCCTAAAACTCTCCTGCCCACAGAAAACCTCATATTTTCTTGAAAAACAAAGCCAAGGTACTTATATGTTGCAGAATAGCTCAACAATGATTGACCAAAATAGAATGCATAATCACTTTGGCAAGTAGATGGCTTTCTGAAATGCACAATTTGTGTTTTCTCTAAATTAATAGTGAGTCTCCATTTGGTACACCAATCATTCATAATATTCAACATTTTTTGCAACTCAATTTCTTTTTCTGCAATCAACACAATATCGTCAGCGTATAAAAGAATACTAAGATTAAGGTCTTCAATAGTTATTCCCAGATTTGCCATTTTAATTTCTTGTGCCAAATCATTAACATAAAGAGCAAATAACGTTGGAGAGAGAACATCTCCTTGTTTTACCCCAAACAGAGTAGGAAATCAGGCATCATCCAACCAGCCAGCCCTTAAATCATTCACCTGAACACAAGCTACTGGTGCCTTATACAGGGCTTTAATTGATTTATAAAATTTACCATTAATCCCATAATTAATTAATTTATACTCCAGGAGATCTCTGTTTATCCAATCAAACGCTTTTTTTAAATCAACAAAACAAACAAATGTACTTTTTCCCTCCTGTAGCCGTGCTCTCACCACGGATGATAGGACATAAATGTGGTCAATACATGCCCTATTTTTCCTAAATCCATTCTGCTCATCAACCATTATTTGTATACAAGTATACAATGATACCATTTTTCATCTTCAACTTTGTAGGGCAGGGATTCCCAAACGTTTTTGTCAGCCAAACTTGACCTAAAACATTTACTTGAAGTTCTCCTGAGATTAATAAAGTTAATATTTCATTAAATTAAACAACATACTTTGATGTTCACAGTTCACTGATGTTGGTTAATGGTGACATGACATGCATGCAAATGAATAAAGCATCATCTTTTTTTAGTTTTATTTGGATTGTTTTTATTTTTACAGTTTTATGCTTTTCATCAACTCAAGCAATGCGGAATTAAGTGAGGTCTGGTGTCTGAGATAATTATTAACGGACAGTAACTGTACATGATGATGAATATATGTATCACAAAAGCAAAATTAAGTGATTATGACATTGGTGATGATGGCATGCCTAAAATTAACTATCCAAATTTAAAAATAGTAACCAGGTAGTATGTCCAAGAAGATTGGACCATCAGAACTATGCTTTAAAGGTTTATGCACTGTAATATTCAATATATGTTATATAATCAAGTACAAATTGCAATGTTTGACGTGATGACTACAAGATTAATACAACATTTTCCCCAGTAGGTAGTTAACAGAAACATAGCTATATGCGAAATAAACAAGACATTTTTTAGAGAAAAAAAATCAAATTTAATTTTTGAATTTTAAAGAAAACATTTTATTAGGGCACAAATGATAATAATAATAAACTGTATTAGCCTAGACGAGTATAGGTTATTCGCTAATTGTTTGCTCTGCTGCTGTATTTATCTGAATGCCTGTAATCAATCAGGTAAAACAGCTCAGACGATTTATATTACACAAACTATTCATTGTTTTGAAAATGTGAACTGTTGAAGTTAATGCTTAACATTGAAACTTCATTAGCTTTTCGAAATAATTCATTAAAAGAGTTGCGATTTGAGGAGCAAGCACTAATATTTTCAGTTCCATTCATTTTGCACGTTGTCTCAAGGCCACGCCCACATCTCTAATAAAATAAAACATCTCTGCTTCCAGTCTGTCAGAAAGTTTTACATATATACATATTGAGCACTTAATTTACACATTAATTGGTTGTGGTGGTTAACCTGCAACTTACACTTTAAGCTTTTATCCATCTAAAAGAGCAGAGCGCGTTGTTTCAAATGCCGCTCCCCGTCTGCGAATCCTGAGGGATTCCCCTTCATGTGTCAGATAGACACACCCAGTGTGCAGTCTGCCTCAGCCCTGAGCATGCCGAGGCAGCGCTCACTAAAGGCGGCTGCCTTTCCTGTGACAGCATGCCGGTCTCAGCGCTTTGATCCCGGCTCGCTCTCGCTACGTCAGAGAGCGGGCCCGCCCATCTTCCTCGCAGGGCTGCCCGTCGAGCCTCGCAGGAAGAAGAGGTGATCTGAGAGCGTGCACACCGGGTCCGTCCTTGTGTGCCTTGCCTACACCTTCTGATACTTCTCCTGTGTTATTCGCGAAGAGCGATCAACGCCCCTCTCTCAAAGCGGCTGCACTCGTCTCTTTCGGCGGATCTGCAGAGAACCTCGATGATGCTGTTTCTGTGGCGGCGTCTGAATGTGAGGATTGGTCGGGCTCCACGGACCTCGCCCCCTCTTCTCAGACTGAGCAAATTGACACCAGAGCGAGCATTGATGCCGAACTTCTCCGCGTTATCACTCGCGCTGTCGACGAGCTGGGACTGGACTGGCTTTCTCCAGAAGAGCCCGCTAAAAGCCGCCTTGATGAATGGTTCCTGCCGGGGCGCCAACAGGCTCCTCCCCAGCGTGCCACTCCG
This sequence comes from Scardinius erythrophthalmus, assembly GCF_964197995.2. NCBI lineage: Eukaryota > Metazoa > Chordata > Actinopteri > Cypriniformes > Leuciscidae > Scardinius > Scardinius erythrophthalmus. The sequence continues at coordinate 22,118,942 of NC_138226.1, read as the reverse complement.
TTTTTCCCCGAGGTCCACAGCGAGCTTACTAAATCATGGCGCGCGCCCTTTTCAGCGCAAACTCTCTCTACTGCCACGCTCTCTTCCGTTGACGGCACTGAAGAGAAGGGCTATGTAAAGCTCCCCCCGCTAGAGGAAGTGGTCGCCGCTCATTTGTGCCCTCCCACTGCAGGCAGTTGGAGAACAAAAGTGACGCACCCATCTAAGCCGTGCAGGACTACTTCCGCTATGGCCGGTCGCGCCTACGCCGCCGCCGGTCAAGCCGCCTCTGCACTGCACACCATGGTGATCCTCCAGGTGTTCCAAGCCAAACTCCTCCATGCCATAGACAAGTCAGGGCCTGATCCGGTCATCCGGATGCCTTCAAAGATCTCCGCAGTGCTACAGACCTGGCACTACGGGCCACCAAGACCACTGCTCAGGCCATCGGCCGTAACATGGCCTGGTTGTTCTGGAGCGCCACTTGTGGCTAAATTTAACTGAGATCAGGGATGCTGACAAAACCGCCTTCCTCGACTCACCAGTCTCCACAACAGGTCTATTCGGCCCTTCAGTCAGCGGCTTCGCAGAACACTTCACAGAGGCTCAGAAAGCTGTCAGTGCTATGAAGCACTTCTTGCCCAAGCGCTCTAGTTCGGCTTCACGACGCCCTAGAAGTACGCCGCAGCCAGAGAAACGTTGAGTTATGGATATAACTACTGTTCCCAGAAGGAGGGAAACGAGGTACAACACATGACTATGGGATATCGCGCTCTAGCGCCATCTGCTGAAGACACCTTTATTCACGCCTGAAAGGCTAATGATGCATGACGACGTGGGCGGCGCCACATGCCCACAGCATATAAATGCAGTCGAATGCGTCATTCCCTTTGTTTTATTCCAGCTCTTCACCGAGCCTCCGACTGCGCGGGGCCCAGAGGTGTTTTACCTCGTTTCCCTCCTTCTGGGAACAGTAGTTATATCCATAACTCAACGTTCCCATTCAGTCGGTCAACTCGGTACAACACATGACTATGGGACATATATTCACGCCCTGCCGAGTCGCTGAACTAAACGTAAGAGGCCAGCACCGCCACATGACTCCCTTTCAAGAGAGTGACGGTCCTTGGTCTGAAGTCCCTGCAGTAAGCACGGACCGCGCTACTGTCAAAGCAGTGACATCTAGTCGGTAAAACCGAACAAATGTGTGTGGTGATGCCCAACTGGCTGGCGCACAAATATCTTCTACTGACACCCCTTTAAACAAAGCCCATGACGTTGCCATGCCTCTTGTAGAATGCGCCCGCACCCCTGTCGGTGGAGCTAACCCTTTACTCTTGTATGCAATTGAAATCGCCTCCACGATCCAATGTGAAAGACGCTGTTTAGACAGCGGTTTCCCCCAAACTGGGTTGGTAAAACACACAAAAAGCTGGTTGGCCGAACGCACTGCCTGCGTCTGCTCAATATCTGCGTAAAATTCGTACAGGGCATAACGCATGGAGTCTCCTGTCTTCCTCTGAGTCAATCGAGAGATTTGACAGAGCTGGCAGCTCGAACGAGAGCGAACTATATGCCCCTGACATGACTTTTGGTGTATACGCAGCGTTCGGGCGCAACACCACTCTAGACCCATCCAGCGCAAACTGGATGCATGAGGGATGCACTGACAGCGCATGGAGATCCCCAATGCGCTTTGCTGATGCCAGCGCGAGCAATAGGGCTGTTTTATAAGACAGCATCCTCAGATTCAATGATTCTAAGGGCTCGAATGGAGGTTCACACATAGCCTCCAAAACCACAGTTAGATCCCATGATGGTACTATCGACTTTGTAATGGGTTTCAGTCGCTTCGCTCGGCGTGGCCCCATTAATATCTTTGTGCAGGCTGAAATGGCCGCTAAGTAAACTTTTAGTGTGGAATGTGAGCGACCCTCTTCGAACAATTCCTGCAGAAAAGTTAATATTCCCGCGATCGGGCATTGAAATGGCGATAAAGACTTTTGTCCGCACCATTGTTCAAATATGCACCATTTTGACGCGTAGAGCCCCCTTGTTGATGGTGCCCTAGCACATCATGGCTACAACATTAATTGGGAGCCCTGCTGCCACTAAATTCAGCCTCTCAGCGGGTAAGCCCATAGATGCCACAGTTCCGGCCGGGGGTGTAGAATCTGTCCTCCTGCCTGGGACAGCAGGTCCCTGCATTGGGGAAGACACCACGGTGTCCCGGACAGCAGCGTCATGATACATGCGTACCATGTTTTCGTTGGCCAGCGCGGGGCCACTAAAATTAGTGACAGACCCTCCTGACGCACTCTGTCCAGAGTGGGCTGTATCAGTTCTACCGGCGGAAACGCATACAGTAGAGTTTTGGGCCATGCATGAGACAGCGCGTCCACCCCCAGCGGGGCGCTGCTGTTTATTATCGAGAAAAATAGTGGGCAGTGCGTGTTTTCCCTGGATGCAAAAAGATCGACCTCGGCCCTGCCGAACCGATCCCAAATCTGCGCCACTATTCTCGGGTGCAAACACCATTCCCTGACCTGTGGTCCTCCCCGGGATAGCAGGTCTGCTCCGCCATTCAGGTGGCCCGGGACATGCACTGCCCTGAGCGACGCTAAGTGCTTGCTGGCCCATATTAGGAGTGTCTGTGTTAGTTGCAGCAGTGGAAGAGAGCGTGTGCCCCCTTGTCTGTTTATATATGACATTACTGTCGTGTTGTCTGTTCTGACTAACACATGTTCGCCGTGTAGATGCTGCACAAAGTGTTTCAGTGCCAGAAGAACTGCCTGCAACTCCAAATAATTTATATGACGCTCCTTCATCGTTGATGACCATTCTCCTCTTACAGAACTCCCCCGGCATAGGGCTCCCCACCCATGTAGGGATGCATCTGTCATCACTACTACACGTGACGTAGCTCTGCCCAGGGGGATTCCCTCTGTCAACAGACTCGGGGATTCCCAGGGAACCAGAGCCCGAACGCACGCTGGCGTTATCGTCACTTGTCTGTTTAAATGCCGTGTGACATTCAGACATTCAGTGATGGCGTTCTAGCAGCACGGTGAAGAGCTGAAGAACAAAGGGAATAGCCTTCAGGCGTGAATAAAGGTGTCTTCAGCAGATGGCGCTAGAGCGCGATATCCCATAGTCATGTGTTGTACCGAGTTGACCGACTGAATGGGAACCAGCGCCGCCAGTCCACCAGCCCCGGCCAACGGCTGAGACCGGCCCATGCTACAAGCCTGAGAAACGCTACCCGCTCCCCAAGCGGCAGGGTCCCCGGCCTAAGCTCCCGCTGGACCATGAGCCTAAGAAGCCGTCCTAACCGATGGGAAGAGGGGTTCTTGCCCCGCTGCGGCCGGACCACCCCCGAAGATCGCTCGAGTGCATCTAACAGCTCCCTCTTCAGTTCAGGCGGCTGGGGTCATGTTAAATGCAGAACATGGGTCCGTCATTTGTCACGCATCCCTGCACACAAACGCTGTTTTAACAGCAACCCACACAGAGCACAAATTGAGCATTTTCCCTCACATAAACCTCTGTCAGGACGAGCCCCCACACCTGGGCGCTTCGTCTTCAGAGATAAATTCAGCCTCTGGCTTATCGGGCTCTGGCTTGGCGAGCAATCCCCGATGTGTCAGATTGGGTGATGAATACCATTGTGAACGGGTACTCACTTCAGTTCGCCCGCAGACCCCCGCGCTTTCGCGCTATAACTTACACTTCGGTAGGGAGCACTATGTCTCATGTCCTCCGCTCCGAAGTGACGAGTCTGCTAGCAAAAGGGGCGATCGAGGAAGTTCCCGCGTCACTAAGCGAGTCAGGCTTTTACAGCCGTTACTTTCTCGTTCCGAAGAAAGACGATGGTCTAAGACCCATTTTTGATCTCAAACACCTGAACAGGGCCATCATGGTACGGCCATTCAGGATGCTCACGAGTCACGACCAAACACATCCTGGCGCAGATCCGCCCGGGAGATTGGTTCTTTTCAGTAAATCTAAAAGACGCTTACTTTCACATCCAAGTCAACCCCCGTCACAGGCCATTCTTAAGATTCGCCTTCGAGGGGCAGATATATCAGTACACAGTCCTACCATTTGGACTGGCTCTAGCACCTCGTACATTCACGAAGTGCATGGATGCGGCTCTCTCCCCCCTGAGACAGCGGGGAATGCGCATCCTAAACTACCTCGACGACTGGCTCATACTGACTTAGTCAGAGGCGGAGTCCCACACTCACAAAGCCTGGCTCCTTGGCCATCTGGAAAGCCTCGGGCTCAGGGTAAACTTTGCCAAAAGTGTGCTGTCCCCCAGCCAACGAATCACGTTCCTGGGAACAGTTTTCGACTCTGTTCATATGAGAGCATGGCCCATGCCGGGCCGGGCTCTAACAATAGACAGCGGCTTGCCGCGTCGTTCAAAGTGGGCTCCAATGTACCCCTCAGAACGTTTCAAAGGGTTTTGGGCCTTATGGCTTCGGCATCTTCAGTACTCCAATTAGGTCTACTGCATATGCGCCCCCTTCAGCTATGGCTAATGCCGCAAATTCCAGCCTATCTTTGGAGTTCGGGCCGCATGAACATCAGGGTAAACCAGCGCTATACCAGAGCTCTGGCCTCCTGGAGGAACATCAGCTGGTACCAGCAGGGTGTGAACATGGGTGTGGTTTCAGAGAGGCGGGTTATCTCAACAGACGCTTCCAACCTCGGTTGGGGAGCCCTGTACGAGGGCAGGCCTGCCTCCGGTCTCTGTTTGAGCTCGGAGAAACGCCTACACATAAACTGCCTCGAAATGACAGCAGTTTTTCTAGCCCTAAAATCCTTCCTCCCATATCTGGCGAGACACCACATCTTAGTCCGTAGGGACAACATGGCCGTGGTATCCTACATAAATGGCCAGGGCGGCCTCAGGTCTCGCAACCTGTTTACCTGTTGTATAACCAAACAGCTTCTGTCATGGGCTCACACCAACCTGCACTCACTCAGAGCAGCTCACGTGCCGGGCACGATGAATACAGGAGCAGACATGCTGTCTCGGGGCAATGTTCCCCCAGAAGAATGGTCTCTCCATCCCCGTGCGTTGGTTGTGGGAAATCTTCAGCAAAGCAGAGTTGGACCTCTTTGCCTCAGAAGACAACTCTCATTGCCCAATATTCTTTTCAAAGAACAGGGACAGCCTCCCACTTTATGCATTTCCTCCAGTCTCGATGCTCCCTCAGGTCATCGAACGGATCAAGAACACTAAGTGTGCAGTCCTTCTCATAGCCCCCCTCTGCCGAACCCAGGTCTGGTTCCCAGAGCTGATGGAGCTGTCCACGACAGCTCCGTGGCCAATGACTCCAAAATCGTCCTTAAACCAAGACATGGATATGTACCGAAGGTGCTCTCAGCTCCGTTCAGAGCCCAGGTTATTTCCCTATCGGCTCTTCCCATGTCGGAAGAAGATAGCGATGCCCTCACGCTTTACCCTGTCAGAGCTCTGAGAATATATCTGGAGCGTTCTGCCTCTTTCAGACATTCTGAACAGCTCTTTGTCTGTTTCGGGGGCCGCACCAAGGGGCTGCCAGTCACGAAACTCACACTGTCAAGATGGATTGTAGATGCCACCTCTCTGGCCTACACCTCTCTGGGCCTTTCGTGTCCCATAGGTGTAAGAGCTCATTCCACAAGAGGCATTGCCTCCTCGTGGTTATGGTCCAGCGGGATCCCCATTGAAGACATTGTTTTTTTTCTGGTCTATGATATATCAGACTACTCTGTTATTAGTCCCGGGTCTCCCTGGACACATTCAGAGTAGTCACCGGCGAATAGCCTGGCGTTTTAAATGGGGTTCCCATAGCGTTTGCAACACAGTACGAGAGAACCGTTCTCGTAAGGGAACGTACTCGGTTACTTTCGTAACCTCGGTTCCCTAAGAGATAAGGGAATGAGTACTGCGTTGCCTGCCGTGCTATTTTGCTTATATCAGGTGCTTTGCTTCCGTCGATTAAACCTGTCATATGGCGAATTTTCTCTGAATTTATACTCTTCAGCCACGCCTATTTTGGCACGCTCATTTTGGCAAGGTGCCAAGTGCTCCGATTGGACCGTTTACCTTTGCTGATTTGCCATAGGTTCGTGCAGTTGCTGCAGCACAGCCTATCAGCTCACTCTATCGAGCTGTCATGCTCTCTTGCTGTGCAGCTGCAATGCGTTTTAAAATAAAGGCTATTCTTGAGAAAGGAGTTTTCCCATAGCGTTTAAAACGCAGTACTCGTTCCCTTATCTCTTAGGAAACCGAGGTTACGAAAGTAACCGAGTATGTTTTCTTACGTAAGAAAGAAAATAACTTACTCATCAGAAGTTTATAATTTATTACACCATATAAGGATTAGGCTTTATTTAATAGTTTATTATTATTAGTTTAATCAGTTATTTACGAGTTCACACTTACATACAATTTGAGAGGGTTAAGTTTAATGCGTATTTGGCGTGCTGTCCGGGGGGAGGGCCCCGAGCTCGGAGTTCGGCCCGAACCCAGAGTACTCCCCCCGTATGTAAGTGTTTAGGGCTAGAAGCGTGGAGAAGGGGTGGTGGGGGGATGCTGCAAAACTGTCAGTGGATTGAGGTGAGACTGCTGAGTGTATATATACCTCTTACCATTGATTGCTGAGTGCTTTCCACTTGTGTTAATTATCTGAACATGCTCCTCCCGAACTTTTTTAATAAAACATAATTTCAGTTCACACTTACATACAATTTGAGGGGGTAAAGTTAAATGCATATTTGGCGTGCTGTCCGGGGGGAGGGCTCCGAGCTTGGAGTTCGGCCCGAACCCAGAGTACTCCCCAAAAGTGCTGAGTTTGGCGGGCTGGCATCTCGAGAAGGGGCCTGGATGCTTGGCCAAGAGGACCCATGATGGCGGCTCACTGCGCCGGACTGACGGGCCCTGCTGGCCTGCGAACGGGGAGCAATTGTAATTTGGAACGACCAATCGGGAGAGTTTGCGCCTTTCTTTCTTCGCTGTGAGACCAATGCTCGCTGGACAGAAGAGAAAACAGGAAAGAGGAAAAAATGAGTGCTTGACCGGGAAATTTTCTCACTGCGTCCGCTGTGAGACCAAATGCTCACTGGACAGAAAGAGGAAACAGGAAAGAGGAAAATGAGTGCTTGACCGGGAGATTTTCTCACTGCGTCCGTTGTGAGACCAAATGCTCGCTGGACGGAAGAGAAAACGTAAGTGCTCCACCGGGAAAGTTCTCACTGCGTCCGCTGTGAGACCAAATGGTCGCTGGACAGAAAGAGGAAACAGGAAAGAGGAAAATGAGTGCTTGACCGGGAGATTTTCTCACTGCGCCCGCTGTGAGACCAAATGCTTGCTGGATGGAAGAGAAAACATAGGTGCTCTACCGGGAAAGTTCTCGCTGCGTCCACTGTGAGACCAAATGCTCACTGGACAGAAAGAGGAAACAGGAAAGAGGAAAATGAGTGCTTGACCGGGAGATTTTCTCACTGCGTCCGCTGTGAGACCAAATGCTCGCTGGACGGAAGAGAAAACATAAGTGCTCTACCGGGAAAGTTCTCGCTGCGTCCGCTGTGAGACCAAATGCGCGCTGGACAGAAAGAAAAAGCAGGAAAGAGGAACATGTGTGCTTGACCGGGAGTTTTTTTTTTTATCAATGAGGGTTTGGTGAGCTTTTTTAATGTGGAACCGGTTGGTCCTGATATAGCTTTGGAAAGCATCTGAGGACCATCTCCCAAGGGCTTGGATCTGCTGTTGGGAGAGGCCTTTTTGGGCTGCTTAAGTTGCTGCCCCGATACGGAATGAGTGACTTGAAAAATTCTTTGCCGGAATGCCTGACTGTTGGAGAACAGATTTGAGGTGTTTCTGGAACCAAAAACTTGTCACAGGTTTTTTGGATTCGTCTATGAACAGGGGTTCCAGAGGAGATTTAGCCTGAGAGCTTCTCCATTGCAGATATGCCAGAATTGACTGGTATGGTTGGATTGGTGATGAGAGGTTAAAAATGTAGATGAAATTACCTTTTTTGATTTGGTCGGTCTTACTTTGTTTAATCAAATATGAGATTGTTTCACCATGTAGTACTGACAAGTCTGAGATGGTGGGGTGGATTTTTGGGTCGAATTTGGAAGTGATAGCGAGTTCCGAGCATCTAAGAAAACCAAAAAAGGCTAGGATAAATATGGCGTCGAGTGTGCGAGCAGTACTGAGGGGCTGGTAGCTTGTGCGGAGGGCGTGAATACATTTGGTGAGAATGTCTAACGTTATGGGTTGTCTGGCGTCGGGGCGGGTGGGCTGGGATCTTTGAATCCCTTTGATCAGGAGGGAGGTTTGTGAATTGTTTATCTCAGGGGAAGGAGCGCTGTACATCAATTTATGGAAAAACTGGAGGCCGCTCAAGTAACCTTTGATGGACCCGACTTGAAGGCCCTTAACGCTATTAAGGTAGGAAATAAAAGATGTGATTGAAAGAAGAGAAAAATCGGGGAAAGGCATGTTATAGGAGACTATGGAATGTTTTAAAACATCTCCAAGCAGTCACGTAGGATTGGAGGGTCCTGGGAGAAACTGCTTGGAGGATAGTATCGAGCGATGCATCAAGCAGGGGTTTTAACGGGTGGGTTATGGGAATATTAGTTCTGAATAGCGAGGTACTGGAGTTGGGAATTTATCCGCCATTGGAGCCAGCATCCTGAATTTCTGAAACAGAAAACGAGACAGGGAGTCAGCGATTTGGTTTTCTGACCCAGGGATGTGTTTAGCAATTATGATGAATCGGTCGCAAGCTGAAATCTAGGTGAGACGCCTTAAGAGTGGCATAAGAGCAGGTGAATGGGAATGGCCTTTGTTAATGCAATGCACTGTTGCGTCGTTGTCGCAATGCACTAAAATGCTACTTGCGGCCCATTCTTCCTCCCACAGAAAGGCTTCTACTACGAGAGGGTAAAGCTTGAATAGAGCTGAGGATTGAGATATGTCCTGGAGCTGCGGTGGCCATGGAGACGCAAACCAACGACCTTGAAAAAATCCCCCGAAACCGATTGAGGGGGTGGCGTCTGTGAACAGTTTGATATCGGTGGGGGACAAAACAAGGTTGTTATAGAAAAAGGATAGGCCGTTCCACTGGTTTAGAAATGTTAACCATAGCCTGAGTTCGTTGTGACATGCTTGAGTTATGGAAATGAGGTCCTCTAGCGAGTGGACAGAGGACGCGAGTGAGAGGAGATGAAATATGAAGGGGCGGCCCTGCGGAATGATGCGCATTGCAAAGTTTAAATGTCCAAGCAGGGATAGGAGTTTGCGTTTTGAACAATTTGATTTTTCAAGGAGAGTAGAAGAGACGAGAATTATTCGGTCGATTTTCTCTTTGGGCAGGGATGCTTGGAATTTGTCTGAATCCAAATTAATTCCTAGGAACTCGATGGATGTTGCAGGGCCCATTGTTTTTTCCTGTGTGATGGGAATTCCTAGCTCAGAAAAAAACGTTTTGGACTGTGAGGATGTGTGCGGCTGGGATAGCATTGGGAGGCGAGATTATAAAAAAATCGTCTAGCAGGTGAATGAGGTGGGGAACGGCGTAGTTGTTCGACAAAATCCAGCAACCGGCTTCTGATAGCATGTCGAATATTTTAGGGCTGCTTTTGCATCCGAAAGTTAAACGCACTGCGAAATAATATTTCCCGAGCCAGCGAACTCCGAATAGGTGCCATGAATCTGGATGGATAGGCATTACTTTGAAAGCAGATGTAATGTCGATTTCGGCAAGCCAAGTGCTCCGACCTGCAATTTTGATCATGTCGACAGCCTGATCTATGTCGTAGTATTTAAGTGAAAATTCATCGAGAGGGATCAAGCTGTTTATGCCTGGGAACGGGGAATTGTGCAAGGCTGACAGGTCGATTATAAGGCGTTTTTTACCCGAGAATTTTCTTGTAGCCACTCCAATGGGGCTAATACGAAACAGATTAAATGGAGGATTGTCAAACGGGCCGATCATGAAGCCTGACTCGACTTCTTTTTTGATCAGTTTGTCTACAACTTCAAGTTCTATGAGGGTGGATTGAAGATTATTACATATGATGTTTTGGGAGAGCGGGCATTCTAGGCCAGGTTTAAAGCCGTTTTTTAGGCCTGACAGCAGATAATGAGTAAATTCAGTGTCCGGGTGATGAGCTACTTCGAAGTGCATGCGCGAAATATTTACAGGAGTCGCCAAATAATTTTTAGATTTTTTTATTCACAGATTTGTAAACTGGACATACAATGAGCGCCGCCACAGAAGCTACAGATGTGCATGAACCAGCAGCACGCTCTGTTACATTTACCCGAGTTAAAATGGTTACAGGGCTGTCTGCTTTCGTCGAAACAGAAGTCCTGGTTTGTGCTGGTGGTTGCTGCACCAGACACGTAGCTGGATTTAGCGGTGCTTGTTCCCGAATAGGAAAGAGAGGAAGGGTTAACTTGCGGGCACGATGCAGTTGAGTGCGCCACTGACCTGCAGACCGCGCAAGTAAAGTTTTTGCAACCTAAAAACACCCTGCTGTGGAGATCTGGGTCGAGTGTGCCCCAGTATGTGCACTGGTTCCACTGTGCGACTCGCACGGCACTTTTGGCTGAAAAAAGTTTATGGTACGTTAAGAAGTGCCCACCCCATAGGACAGCGCGAGCTCGGCTATGATTGCTTGATAATCGTTCAGTTCACGCCGCCTGTGGGGGAAAGCTGAAAAGATCATTTCAGTGAAACGAGAAAAAGCAATTGAAAATTCAGAAAATGAAAGAACGCAAGATGAGTGAGTGTTTGTGTTTTTCAGGGTAACGGAGAAATCCCCGCAATCTATTTGGCAGTCTGGTTCGGCTGCGGGGAGTAGAGAGAGAAGAGAAGAAAGGTCTACATCCGCACCTGAGAGGATCTGTGTGCGGATGTTTTGGGATACTGATAGTGGTTCCATGGCGACGGCGTTGGACAGAACGGGCATCGGTGTTGCGGTGAAGAGAGAATATGGTGATTTAGGTTGTATGAGAGAGCTGGGAAGGGTATAAGCCGGGGCTGCGAATGTCGGCGGCGGCCTCACGCTTGGATGACCCGCTGTGGCTTGAAAAGGAAAGTTAGTTGGAGGATATGAAGGGTGAAGTGTGGGCTTGAGCTGCAAGCGGATGCGGGCCCGCGCTTGTTTGAGCTACTGGAGCTGCAGGCCACTGGAAGTGGGCGGGGTTGTAACCTGTTGGGTAAAACTTTGAAATGGTTGGGCCTGTGCTGGGAGCTGGAGGCCACTGAAAAGGAAAAGGGTTATGAACAGTGGAAGTATAAAACTGAGTGGCTGTGGGGAGGCCGCTGGGCCCGGCTGCATGCGGCGTTGCGGCAGCAGAAGCCGTGGTGGAGGGCTGGGCCTCATCAAGAGGTGGGAGTGGACCTGCCATGGCAGAATCTGGGGGCTCAGGCTCGCTGAAGGCCTGTTGCTGCGGTTCGATGGGCGAAGCGAGCCGGATCCTGTGCGGGAAAACGACGGTGGTGACTGGGCAGGCGCCTTTTGGGCCCTGTGGGCGTTGCTCTGCCTGTGGGTAGTCTTGGTAGTTGACTGTAAGGAAACGTACAGATCATACAGCTCCGCTTTGTTCATTTTTCGCGAAGCCTGTATGTCTGAATTACCCAGCGCTTGCCTCAATACAGCTACGGCCCATTTCCCGATAGGTGGGATCATCGGGACGGCCGAGCGGTAGGAGGAGGCCGGGGAAGAAGATGGAAGTCTTGCCAGGGGCGGCGAAGAATGGCTTCGACGTCTTGGTGAGTGCAGGGCTGTTCGGGCCGGTGTTACACTTTACACGTTACACGTTACTGCAGTAAATTGCATGCTGTCTGACCCTTTATTTTACTGTTAGGAAACTAGGGTTAAGAAAAATTTGTGATCCAGGTTAGAACTTAAGGCTTTAAAAAGGCAACCAAACTTCATATGGCTTTAGTTAACCCTCTGGGGTCGACAAACGCGCCCGCGCTTTTTGCTGGATTTTCGTCACATTGTAGCACAATAAACTTAAATTACTCCGTCATTTATGGTCATACAGAAAAAAGAAATATAAAAAAAGAATCTGTGATATTTCTACTTTTGTATGTGTCCACTTACAATCAAATAAAAACATTGTGCTTTTGTCAAATAAAGAAAATAAACAGGGTGTGCTTTCTGCCTCCCCGTCGCGGTGAACTTTTTTTTCTTGAGCACGTCTATAAACTGAAACCAAACTCAGCGAATACTTGTCACACATTTATGAGCCATATACCTTTATAAACATTTAAGTGTGTACTTTTAAATGATCGGATTCAAACTGAAAACAAATATTCTCTGTTTAAGTAATTTGTATAAAACCAACAAGATGTCCAGCTTCTCAAACGCTTCCTCATTATTTTTAATTTGACCACGCCCACGCACGCAAAAGAGATTAACATGCAAATCTCCACATGGAACGCGAACGCGCTCGTTACCTCAAAAACAAAGCACGAAAAAACTTCACAAGTCTCTGCTTTTCGTCGAGTTTGAAAGACGCGCCGTGAGCTTACATTGGATTTACCTCAGAAGAAGAAGAACGCGATTTGAAGACAAGAAAGATGTAAGGTAAGAAATTCTTAAATATTAGTTTGTTATTGTTGCATAAATTTCACATTGCAGTTGAACTGTCGCTAGATATATGGTGAATATTATATAATATTTAGACCCGTGTTTACTGTTACTGTGTTTGTGGATATCTGCTCAAACGTAGATATGTATATGGTAACCGTAATGTTTCATATTTTGGAACGCGATCGCGTTTGAAAAGCAAAATGCACCAAACGGCTTCATGTTTTTACTATTATCTCATTTCATATCATCATAACGAATGGAAACATTTGAAGTAACATATGATAATCATTATATTTTTCTCTAGCTTAGTTGTTACTGAAATCTTTTGGAGGTAATAATAGAGAAATAATCTTATTATTATTTTATGCAGCACTGCGCATAGCCTATGCCTACAAGGCACAACAAACCTGGTGTTCATTATATTATATATTGTTGGAAACATTTGTGTGTGTGTGTGTGTGTGTGTGTGTGTGTATTCTGTGAATTTTAAAAAGCAATTTTAACCAGAAAAATCTAAAATGTATTCCCAAAATTGTGCAGGCCTTTCTCTTGATATCAGTATGTTCACTTTTTTTTTTCTTTCAGGGCCCAGATGCCACTGAGTCCTGCTGACTTCAATATTCACATGAGTCTCTGTACATGAACATGGTAAAGTGAAAATCAAACACCTTGGAAATGAAAGGTATGTACAATGTTTTTAGGAATGGCACAAAGGTCTTTGTCTTTGGATCATTGTTTTCAATAAGTGCTTTTTTGTCATTTGTTTTGTATCTTTGGATTATGTTGTGTTGTAAATAAATCCAAACAATCAAAAAGCCATTCTTTTTAAAATCTCCTCATTCTTTGTGCAAGGTTGCTCAGAATGATAGGGCCTGATGGCTCTGTAGCAACACTGGGTTGTACATTAACAAATAGCTCAAATGTTCTATAGGGAATTTTAATAATTAATCATGAATATGATTAATATATTAAATATTTACAGTTACATAAAATTTATCGAAGTTGAAAATAGATCGATTGCATATGAATAATCAATTACAGCGAATTATAATTCCTCATTCATATATCAATAGTCTTATCTCAGATCGATTTATTTGAGATAATCCTTAATGGAAATTAATGTAATTATCAAACAGTTGTTTGTCCAGCAACCAGCCGTAAGATTAACTTATCAACTTCTCAATCAAGTTATCACTTCTTATAATTCAAAGAAAGCTGTTTTCTGGCCATTGAAACAACTCTCCTGTCCTTATAAAATTTAGGTTACTGAAATCGTAACAAGATAAAGCATGTAGCTTAAGATCGAAACATCTCATTGACTTGGTTATATGGGCATTTAAAACAGAGACAATCAAGGATATATGGAATTTTAATAATTGGACTAATACTACATCGAAACTACGAGTATACACAGAGTATATTTACAACAGAAACATACGGACGTAAACATTACAAGACCAAACGGATAACAGATGAGAGAGAGAGAGAGAGAGAGGATGAGAATCTGTGATCCGAGAGAGATCACAGAATGGCAAAACTCACATATGTAACCTTTTGAGACAACAAGGAATCAAATCACATTAAAAGTTCAATAAACTTATCTTGCAAAATGGTTCTCTTTGTTGCTGAAGAACGCAGAGTCGTGCGTGCGTGTGTCGTTAAGAGCAGCGTGCGTGTGTTTCTGCAGGGCTTGCGCTTCAAAAGAGTCTTTTTCTTTGAGTTGAAGTTGCTTGCTGCGTGTGCTTCGCTGAGTCCGAAGATGAAAGGGTTCGTAAAAAGTGCTCCCCGAAGATTTCCTGAGTCTGTCTTTTATGGAGAAGATGGGTTGACGCCTCTATTCTCGCGAACAACCAATAACCTTCAGAGATTTCAGAGCGGGAAGAAGTTTCTTTGTCCTGCAGGCAACGCCCACTGGAATGAGTCATGAGTGAGATCGAATTTGAGAAGATTTGCTCACGACATATGAAATGTGTCAAATGATACAAATTACTGCTTGGTTGGTTATCGAAATTCAACTCCGTTAGATTGAGAGAATTACAGAGATATGAAACACGTCATTTGGAGATTATAGGAATGCAAAGTTACATGAGATATGCATAATTACACACATTTAAAGTTTCCTCACACGACTATCAAGCCCTGATATCGGCTACTATGACACGGGAAAATCAAATCCATGTTTATACATTTCTTAAGTGGTTATACACGTAGAAAATGTAGGATTTAAGTAGGAGTAAAGATTAACACATTAATTCTGCTCCACTGCCAGAATCTCAGTGAGATTCCTGGCTTGCTGACATTCCATTAAGGTTATAAAACAGCAAAGTGGGGGGAAAACAATTGCCAGAGACAAGCTAAATGGACAAGCTTAAACTAAACACTTTTGATTCAAGATTACACATTAGAAAACTACACCTCTATTATAAAGCAAAAACTAATCACACATGCATAATGTAATTGTACATATATTAAAGGATATTCTATCCTAATTCAAACACAAAGGGATGTTTGTGTGTGTGGGGGGGTGTGATGTCACGTAGCAGGAGAAAGTTTCGTTATCTCTTTGGTGCAGAGAGGAATGTTAGTTTCAGGTTCTGGAGTGTCTCTGAGATGCAGTGAGTGTCGTAAACACCCCAGGAGGGTGGTCTAGTCATAGACCAGGTGGCTCCAGTTAGTGATTTATATCTACCAGGTTAAAAGCTAAAAGCTTTCCCCCAAAATTTATAATGACAAGGTTTATGGAGTTTTTGTGTGCAGGGAAAACAGAATCATGATTCTTGCACATTCGTTACAGCTCCTAATAGGGACGTTAGGGGAGGGTCTTTGTCTTTCTCAGGTGTTGAAAAGCTTACATATTAATGACGTGATCACACCTCCCGCATAGTGCTTTCTCACACAAAACATGTCGTACAAATTTTAAATCAATATATTGTCTTATCTGAATGAGCAGTCAGGGTGATTTTCACATAGTTTTGGAGCAAATATTCTAGGCTACGTGATACAATTTTCAAAAGTCTTGTGAAGAAATAATCAGTATGGGTTTCATGGCCTTATTTCAGTGAATTTTTTTTTTGTATTTTCATAAACCACGCATAAATGTCATTATCTCAAAACTACAAAGTTTTACATACATGCTGCTGATATATTATTGTAGCAGAGTTTGTGCTGAATACAGTGTAATCAGACTTTAGCCATGAAAATGTCACAAGTAACAGAAATGAGCACAAATGTCAGAGCATGCCAGAACACCTCCAGGGCCCAGAAAACAGCTCAGACCCCAGAGGGTTAACATTGCAACCTCTGACTATATTTAGCATGGGGAGTTTGAGAGTCTGAGATCTTTGTAAGTGGTTGGCACAAGACTCTGAAGAAAATACATTTTGAGAGTCGAGGAACACAAATAATCATGATAACAAAACAATGAGCTGTGTTTAATTGAAATTTGAACCTGAATCCAAAGTTTGTGAATTGGATATGAGAGTGACAATTTATTTTATTTTTTTCATTGTGCGACAGGATGTTATGTCAGCTGCATATCTCACCCTTTTTTTCTTAATGCTGTTGTCTGTGGCCAATATGTCATAATTATTTATGTAAAATCCATTGCTAATGTCTCATGTGTGTTGAACTAGTGTCATGTGTACATGCTGGTGTCAAAAGTGACTGCTGTCTGGTGCTGCCACCCCCTGTAAAGGAGTGTCGTTCTCACTTAATGTACTGTTGCTAAGTGATAGAGATTGCATGCAGTGAAGAAAACACCTGTGTGCATGTGTAAAAATGGTAAGAGCACATTGATTTACGCCTGTATTTCAGTTCTCAGCCAAAAAGACAGGTCAGGATGAATTTCAGTTCAGTTAGAACCAAATGCATATTTGTATCGATGATTGTAATTTGATTATTTTTATACTATTGTTGTGTTTTAAAAATGTTTTTGATTGATGTCTTTTTTTCAGTCTAGTTAAATTTATTTTGTGCTACCAAAATCTGAAGTGTGCCTGCCTGAAGGGCTACCAGGGATTTTGAAATTTTGCAAGGCCTGCATGTTTTTTTTTTTTTTGTGGACTGCTCATAAAAATATTATTGCCATTTAATGATGTTTCAAGACAGTGTTGTAGAGGAATTATTTTATTAATTTAAGAAATGCTAGAAAATACTAGAAAACTAGTACCAAGAGTCCATGATGCGCCTCATGCTCATGAATCTCATGCCACCCATATTGCTGAAGCTCCTGTACTCTCCAGGCCTGAAGTAGGACATCTTGCCTCTGTAGTGGGGCTGCTCATACATGAGCCAGTGGCCGTCCATCACATGACAGGACTGGCAGTGAGACATGCGGTAACGGTCCATGACGTTGTCACAGTCATCCATCATCTCATACATCTGACCCATGAAGTTCTCCCTCTCGTAGATCCTCATTCTGTAGGAGCCTTTGTACTGTAGTGAAAGAGAAGTCAGTTATGTTTACAGTGTAGCGAAACTCTCTGAAAGTGTTGTCTTTTCGAGATTTTAAAATTTTCTTCAATGTCCCAAAAATTTTAATCTGCTCTCTGCTTTGTGTTTCCAATTAAAAGTAGTTTGTTAAAAAGTGTTTATTACTAACAAAAATTTCATGGAGCTCACCATTGGGATCATACGGCAGGATCTGATGCAATTGCTCATTCCAAACATGGACATGTAGTCAGCATACTCGCCCCTTTTAAAGAAATACTGATTTCCCATGTAGTTGGGATGATCATACATCATCCAGCATCCGCTCTCCACTCTGCAAGAGTGACAGCGATTCATGTAGGAGGAGAAGTCACCACAGTCACCCATACACTCATAAGAGCGACCCTGGAAGTTCCTGTCCTCGTAAAAGATGACCTGAAAAATCAAAGTTGATCTTTTGAGTTGTTTAAAGTGAAACTTAACAAATCAAATGTTTTTGGAGTTAAACTGAGTGGAAATCTTAGCTGTAATGAAGTTTACCTTGCCCATCATGGTTGCGCTGTCTGATCCTCAGTAGTTCCACAAAGGAGAAGCTGAAGCTGATTCTGGTTGTTGACTGATTGCTGTCACCCGTACCTTTATACTAGACCAAGACTAAAGACTACACAGCACCTATTGTTAGTCAATTCCTGACTGTGCAAGTTGGAATAGAGGCCATTCAAGCTGAAGCACAGTATCTAGACCTTACTACTCAAATTTGTCACTCTAGAATTTCTGAACTTTAAATTGTAATTATGAAGCACTATACTAACTAAACACACGTGAAGGAGGTTTTAAAGTATAATTGTACCTCATTACAATACTTGTTTTAGGATTTTTAATTTTTATTTTACTTGACTACTACTGAAATAATTACGTTTTTTAAAACTAATTTACTTATTCAAGGAATAAGGAATGTTACTGCTTACAATTACATTTGGAAATTAGAAGTATAACAAATATTTTGCAGGCCATAATGAATAAAAAGATTGTTTTGTATTTAATACAAGTTAAATACAAGCTGCTCTATGGACAGTTTCTGTTGCCTGTAGGTAATTGGCAGATAATAAAATTAGTAATTTTTTGTTTTGTTTATCAAATAATTCATGTGTTTATAGTAGTGTAAAATCACTGGACGCTGAACAGACAAGAGAGACGATTCTTTCATTTTTATTAAAGCATTTCTATGATTACAAAATGTTTTAAGATGTATTGTCTTCTAAAACGTCTTTGAGGTAGGGTTTATTTTTTAAGTTCTGTAAATTCTGTTTAAGTATTGTGCTTGGAGTTTATTTCTAATAAAAAATGCATTTCCAGTAGTTACATCATGTTCTGCCCTCCCCCCTCATTTCCTTGTTATTTTCTAATATCTTTGCAGAGTGATAAAGTAGAAGTAACCATGTTTATTTTTTAGCATTGTTAAATTGAATGCATCCAAATTTTCATAGTATCATCCAATTTAGTGTTATACCGCTAAATTAGATTAAAATAAGTGTGACAGATCATAGTACTGTACATAGTAGGGCTGACCCCTAAAAGGTGACTAAACATTAGTGTAACGGCAAGTATAGTCAGAGAAGAGAAGCGCAGATGATGTTTAACCATTTATTTTAAGCAGCAGCAGAGAAGAAACAAAAAGGTAAATGACTGAGACTTTGAGCCGGTTGAATGGTGAATTCAAATGGATTAATCAGTCTCTTATCTTTGCTGGATGCTTTGGAGATTGTGTTGGCTGGATCCAGGATAATGGAAGCACACACACCTCGGTTGCTGCTGGTAGGTAAAATCCAGGTGAGTGACTGAGTGGATGGTGTCCCGGGGAAGTGATGATGAAGATGGAAAGTGACTTAGAGGATCTTGGGAGTAACAGAGGAGAATGGACACTGGGATCAGGAAATCCCTAACTGGAGGGAAGTAATCGGATGTAATGTCTATCAGGTAAGGAGTCCATAGTCTGTAATGAGACCAGACAATTTTCCTGTAGCTCTCCTGTAGCTCAAACAGTAGAGAGTTGGCGCTTGCATGAGTTTGATTCCCATGGAAAGCAAGAACTGATAAGACTGTAAAATGTGTGCCTTGAAATGCAATGCAAGTCGCTTTGGATAAAAGCGTCTGCCAAATGCATTAATGTATGAATGCTACTAAGGTGTGTGCTTAAATGCTTTGGTTGATGATTGCGCTGATGAGAGTAAGGTGCATGTGATTACTGAATGAGTGCATGGTGAGAACCAGGAGGGATGCTGGGAAATGTAGCCTGTGTGTGAGTGAGGGAGTGCAGCAGTAAGGGAGGACCAGTGCACATGTGACAGTTAGTCGACGAGAAGAGGCTTAATCAACCAAAATTATATTAGTCGGTTAGTCACAGAAAAAAACACAGGAAGTGGTGAAGTTATTAATTCGGTTTACCAAAGCAGTCAACATTTATTAGATTAAAGATGCATTCCATTCGACCGTAAGTGGACCGTTCGCTACGTGTTAAGTTCAAAGGGCACTGCAAAGATAGGTAGGTATCAGTAGGTATGACAAAGTAAAAGTGGCAAGAAGCAGCTGAGGCTCTGTAATTTTTTTATTTTACTTAATTTACCTCAGGAATTTTTACTATGCAGCTGCGTGTAGAAAAGAAAGAGCACGAGATGAGACCGCTACAATTCAGTTATTAAGACCATGGATTAACATGCACCAATTTTCTGTCATAATCATTTGTTAACAAAAAAGTATTCATAACTTCAATGAGCTCATTGTTTCTGTCTTAAAATATTACATTGTTTAAATTAATACATTTTAACTAACTGTGATTTGTATATGTACATTTCTGAAATACATAATAGTTACCTCTGATAACAGATCATTCTAAATTGTAATGCATTTTTCTGCAAAGCTGCTTTGAAACGATTTGTATGTTGAAAGTGATATACAAATAAATGTGATTTAGAAAAATCCATCTTAAAATTTATTTAAGAACAGATTTTTTTTCAAATGTATGTCTTGTGGGACTTCTTAATATTAGTGACTGTTGTTGTAGCTAGCTGCTCTGATATGTTATCACAAGTATCTACTGGTATACCTTCCCAAGCAACTTGCAGTATTTAGTTTCAGATGTCGATAGAGAGCCCAGAATTCTGTACCTTTAAAAGTACTTGGACCCAGCCGTGGCTCATTTGTAAGGGCAGGTGGGCCCAACCAATTTATTCATCCAAAACATACACTGAACAAAATTATAAACGCAACACTTTTGTTTTTTTTGCCACCATTTTTCTATGTACTTTTTCTATGTACACAAAATGCCTATTTCTCTCAAATATTGTTCACAATTCTGTCTAAATCTGTGTTAGTGAGCACTTCTCCATTGCCGAGATAATCCATCCACCTCACAGGTGTGGCATATCAAGATGCTGATTAGACAGTATGATTATTGCACAGGTATGCCTTAGGCTGGCCACAATAAAAGGCCACTCTAAAATGTGCAGTTTTATCACACAGCACAATGCCACAGATGTCACAAGTTTTGAGGGAGCATACAATGTGCATGCTGACTGCAGGAATGTCCACCAGAGCTGTTGCCCGTGAATTAAATGTTCATTTCTCTACCATAAGCCGTCTCCAAATGTGTTTCAGAGAATTTGGCAGTACATCCAACCGGCATCACAACCGCAGACCACATGTAACCAACACCAGCCCAGGACCTCCACATCCAGCATCTTCACCTCCAAGATCGTCTGAGACCAGCTATCCGGACAGCTGTTGCAACAATTGGTTTGCATAACCAAAGAATTTCTGCACAAATTGTCAGAAACCATCTCAGGGAAGCTCACCTGCATGCTCATCGTCCTCATCTGGGTCTTGACCTGACTGCAGTTCGTCGTCGTAACCGACTTGAGTGGGCAAATGCTCACATTCGATGGCGTCTGGCACTTTGGAGAGGTGTTCTCTTCACGGATGAATCCCGGTTTTCACTCTACAGGACAGATGGCAGACAGCGTGTATGGCGTTGTGTGGGTGTGCGGTTTGCTGATGTCAACGTTGTGGATCGAGTGGCCCATGGTAGCAGTGGGGTAATGGTATGGGCAGGCGTATTTTTTGGACAACAAACACAGGTGCATTTTATTGATGGCATTTTGAATGCACAGAGATACTGTGATGAGATCCTGAGGCCCATTGTGTGCCATTCATCCACGGCCATCACCTCATGTTGCAGCATGAAAATGCACGGCTCCATATTGCAAGGATCTGTACACAATTCCTGGAAGCTGAAAATATCCCATTTCTTGCATGGCCAGCATACTCACCGGACATGTCACCCATTGAGCATGTTTGGGATGCTCTGGATCGGCGTATATGACAGCGTGTTCCAGGTCATGCCAATATCCAGCAACTTCGCACAGCCATTGAAGAGGAGTGGACCAACATTCCACAGGCCACAATCAACAACCTTATCAACTCTATGCGAAGGAGATGTGTTGCACTGCATGAGGCAAATAGTGGTCACACCAGATACTGACTGGTTTTCATAAATAGGCCTTTTGTGTACATAGAAAAAGTCTTAGATCTTTGAGTTCAGCTCATGAAAAAAGGGGGCAAAAATAAAAGTATTGTGTTTATAATTTTGTTCAGTGTAGAACTCTGCATAAACTGAATCAATAAAAATTGGGTAACACTTTAGTGACATGAAAGTGACATGTGAAGGCTAAGTATAGTCACCTATATTTGGAATATGTCCTCTGCATTTAACCCATTCAAGTTAGTGGAAACACATTAGGAGTAGTGAGTAATGAACACACACATACTGCAAACTGTGGACACACACACCCGGAGCAGTGGGCAGCCATGTTTTTGGGGACTTTTCATTTGAAATAATGATTTTAAACTGTACAAACTGTATATTCTATCGCATAAACCCACCCCTAATCCTAACTGATGTTTTTTTACAACGTTACCTAATGAGTATTTGTATGTATATCATATTAAAAGTATTATGTTTATAAGTGTTGAAAATGTTTAACTTTGGAATTTGTAAACCTTTTAAGGATCACTTAATACTAATGTAATTAATAAAATAAAGGTAAAGCACTTAATATTCTTCAGATTTTAGATTATTTTAAGTCATAAAGTGAGCAGGATATATTAAAATTTAACGTATGGTTTCAGCAGGCATGTTTCATGATAGCCTACTAATCGGGGCAGACGGTGCCTGTGTCCAGACAGTGCCTGTGGCTTGTCCGTACGTCCTATGTCGAGTAGCATGTCAAATTAATGAAACCCTCTGGACTCTATTTTATGGAAAACAAATACTGAGGATTTTTTTCTAAATATAATCTTTTGTGTTCCACAGAAAAAAGTCATAAACGTTTGGAATAACATGACGATGTCAGAATGAGAGTCGTAGATCCAAATGCAAGCAAGCAGTTTATTGAAGACAGGTTGAAAGAGGGATAATACTCAAAACACCACGTATAGCAGGCGGGCGACCAGGATACAAATTCTCAGGAGAGGATGAGTGATATGAATGAACCCAGCGCAGATGCCAAACTGGAACTGGATAAGGAGAACTCCAAATGATCTCCAGAATTCTGGAAACACAGACGAGATTGAGGAAATAACTCCGGAAACTCAGGCACCGGAACTGGGTAAGAGAGCACAAACAAGAGTGACGAACCGACACCAAGCAATAATCACTCCCGCTAGTTATAGGCAGCTAACAGCAGAAGTTGCTTACTGCAGCTGCGGACTGATTAAGTGATCAGCTGGTTACTAAGCAACAAACAAGCACTACACACTCAGACCCCACATCCACAACAACCAACAGATACACAAAATGAACACACAGATCGATGAACCATGACAGACGATGAGTAAATGATTTTGGTGTGAACTATCCCTTTAGTTTTGCCATATGGACATTTAAGGACATTCATGCAGTCTGTAGTTTCACAGTTATGAACAGGGTTTTATGTTTGATTGGACCTTGTCATTTGAAAGCCTGCATCCATCATATTTACAGTAGCCTATTAGATTGCTATCTTACTATATAATATAACAGAAATATAATATAAATTCTTTATAGATCTGTTTAATTTATGAGGTGTTGTTTGTGGGCTACTAATGCAAATATTATTGACATCAATGATTTTCAAGACAGAATGTGTAGTGTTGTAGAGAAAATATTTTATTAATATAAACCCTAGTAAAAGGAGTCCATGATACGCCTCATGCTCATGAATCTCATGCCACCCATATTGCTGAAGCTCCTGTACTCTCCAGGCCTGAAGTAGGACATCCTGCCTCTGTAGTGGGGCTGCTCATACATGAGCCAGTGGCCGTCCATCACATGACAGGACTGGCAGTGAGACATGCGGTAACGGTCCATAATGTTGTCACAGTCATCCATCATCTCGTACATTTGACCCATGAAGTTATCCCTCTCATAGATCCTCATTCTGTAGGAGCCTTTGTACTGTTGTGAAAGAGAAGTCCATTATTTTCAAGTTTAGTTCGTAGAAGCAACATCTAATGTAAACAAATAACAAGAACTGTGTAGTTCTGCCTCATAAATCATTTTGAAAGGATGCTTTGAGTTGATGGATTTTAGAATTTTCAACTATGTCCTGCAAATGTATGTCCTACAGGTTTTTGCTTCATGATTCTAGGATGTGGCTTTGGGTGTATTACAAAACAATACATTCATGGAGCTCACCATTGGGATCATACGGCAGGACCTGATGCAGTTGCTCATTCCAAACATAGACATGTAATCAGCGTACTCGCCCCTTTTAAAGAAATACTGATTTCCCATGTAGTTGGGATGATCATACATCATCCAGCATCCGCTCTCCACTCTGCAAGAGTGACAGCGATTCATGTAGGAGGAGAAGTCACCACTGTCACCCATACACTCATAAGAGCGACCCTGGAAGTTCCTGTCCTCGTAGAAGATGACCTGAAAATAAAGTTAATCTTTAATGAATTTTCACTTTATATAACTTATATCAAAGTAATGTGAGTGAAACTGTATGTAATGGGTCCTGGAATTAAGTTTACCTTGCCCTTCATGGTTGCGCTGTCTGATCCTCAGTAGTTCCACAAAGGAGAAGCTGAAGCTGATTCTGGTTGTTGACTGACTGCTGTCACCCGTACCTTTATACTAGACCAAGACTAAAGACTACACAGCACCTATTGTTAGTCAATTCCTGACTGTGCAAGTTGGAATAGAGGCCATTCCAGCTAAAGCTTGGTATGTAGATCTTAGTGTTCATATTATTAGTTCATATTATTATGTGTATAATTTCTGAAGTTTATATATATTTGTATATAAGCATATTATAAAACCAGAAACCAGCGCTTTCTTGATCTGGCAAGCTCTCATCTGATTGGCTGGTTTTACACAATGTATGTGTGAGAGAAAACGGAAATTTAATTAGCCTTAAAATTTAATGATTCAACAAAACCAGGTTAAGAAAATTAGTGCTTTTGAAGATTGTTTAAATAATTCTTTATTCAGACCAATCTATTATTAGTAAGTAGCCTACAGGATAGTGAATTATGCATTCCTTATATTATGAAAGGATGAACTGTTATCCTGTAGTACAAGAGAACAGAATAATTAATTACTTTGGTAGCACTTTATTTCAATAGTCCACTTTAGACATTCTATAAGTAACTTTGTCAACTAATTCTCATTAGAGGATTAGTAGACTGTCTGCTTAATATTTGCCAACACTTTATTTTGTTGGTACCCCAACAGACATTCTACTGACTATAAGTAACTTGCCGACTACACGTCAACTTATTCTACTAACCCAAACCCTACCACCTAACCTAACAGTCTACTGACAGTCTACTACAGTCTACTAATACTCTAATGAGAGTTAGTTGACATTAGTGATGGGAAGTCCGGTTCTTTTCCGCGAACCGGTTCTTTCGGACAGTTCGTTTCAATGAACCGGTTCAAAAAACCGGTTCACCAGTTCTTTTACGTCATCACGTAATGACGTCAATTCTATCATCCCGGCGTATAAATATACATTCAAATAAAGGCATTTGTAATCATAACTTCAGTTAAATAATAGTACTCATCGTCATAATCATCTTGGATAGGTTTCTTACATTTACGTTTTGAAAATGAACCCAGTAGGCCCAAGGCAATGCGCAAACGCGGATGTTTTACATGTCTTAAAGTGAATAAACTGGTCTTCATCATTTTTATTTTATTTGTAATTAAATAAACTTACATTTCGCCGCTTAAACTTACATTCGGCCCCTCATTCAAGTCCTTGGTTCACCCGTGCTCATGTAACAGCACAGCACGCAGTATATAAACACAGCATCAGTTGGCCAAAAGAAAGTTCGGTTCAGAGACGGTGCGATCACGCATGCGCAGTCTCTCCAGCTCATCGGTTCTCCGTATCGAACGTGTCCGAAAGAAACAGTTCTCGGTTCTGTACTGGTGATCCGAGAACTGCTGCAACAACCAGTTCTTGACTCGAGAACCGTAGCATATGCCTGTGTGTGAGCTGAAAACTACTGAAACCTTACTAGGCTAATTCAGTCGACAAAACTAAAAACTTGATGCATGTCTGACTCCAGTAGGCTATGTTTAATACGTTATGTTTTGATTAACACATTATAAACATTTAATTTGCACCCTTTAAAACCTTGGAAAGAGTTTACGTCAAAAATGTATATCAACTTACTTAGAAATTAAATGATCTGTTCCTGAAAATAATGTTTTAGTATAATAATAAATGTTTAGTTTTATAATCCATTCATTGTTTCCAATCTTTAAAATAATACAGTGAAAAGGTAGTAGCCTATGTGATAAACATGTTTCTAACATGTTTTATTTTGTTACACTTATTGATGTTCAATAAAATACTTAAGAAACATGCATTTCGTCCCTCTGAAAAAATTGCACGCATGCTCAGCTCATCAGCTCATCGGTTCTCCGTATCGAACGTGTCCGAAAGAAACAGTTCTCAGTTCTGTACTGGTGATCCGAGAACCGCTGTATACCTGTACGTTCGGTAGTGCGCGCATGCTCAGTATCAACTGCTCGTGCTCATCACTTCTCTCAGCACAACATGTCTCAGTTCAGTGAACTGTTGGATTTACTAGAGTAACATATATGCCTATTTCGGGATATTGGTTTATTTTGAGTCGAAGGGACTGTCAGGACTCAGGCATGTCCGAAAGTGAGTAACTTAACTTGTGGATCAGCGCTGACGCAAGACGCGAACTGTTTCGAACGATTCAGTCCGATTTAGTGTACTGGTTCGACCAGTTCACTAAAAAGAACCGGTTCAAAAGAACGATTCGTTCACGAACCGGCCATCACTAGTTGACATGTAGTTGAAAAATTACTTATAGTTAGTAGAATGTCTAAAGTGGACTATCGAAATAAAGTGTAAACCATTACTTTTTACAATTCCTAACCCTTTGACAAAAAGGATTTGAAAATCTGAAAATCTTATAAATTTAGTTTATATGTATAAAACAACTTCAGTCTTTTCAGCCATACAATATTTATAATATTTAGGCTATGTTACAAATGTTCAAATAATCACAGAAGTACTATAGGATAAAAAAATGTAGTTTGTATGAGAGAAAACACTGATGTGTAAAAATAATCTAAATCACCTATTTGAAAATAATTTGACGTTTCTAACCAAGGCTGCATTACTTCCACTCCTCCTAGAGACCTTCTACAAGTTTTTCAGAAATAAGGGTGGGAGAAAAAAAAATATTCTGAAAACTTCAGAATTGATTCTTTCTGAACAGTTTTTTTTTTCTGCATGCGTGATAGAACTTGTGTGTACTAGAGACAACCATATTCTTCTTGCTGCCAATAACATGCATACACACACAACCATCAGAACCATAGGCTACATAAATTTGCATAAGATTTCATGGTTGAAGTGAAAAGAAGGGCAACTGCTTCTTTGCACAGGGCATGCATGAGAATTGTGCACTTTGCTTGACAATGTGTAGTTTTGCTGGTATTTCAGTGTTTTCTCTTTCAAACAGTCTACAAAGGCATAATTTATACAGTTTGAAGAATAAATTTGATACCCAAAACTCACTTACTGACAGGCGTCTGCATTTAAATTTTCACATGCTCTTTGTACATTCGTTTTAATGTCTATGACTTGGTGTAAGTTGTTGTAAAATGTTAAATGCACTTGCATTTCCAAATGCTTTTATGATGCAAAACAGTATGTAAACAGTTATGTCTTATAGACAGGACATATTATATGTTCAAATAGATCTGTGCATTAGTGTGAATGCAGCGTATTGCTGTCTGTGATGTAATCATTAAAAATCAAAGTGCAATAATGCAGAAGAAAAGATAATTTAATCAATAAAAATAATAAGTAATTTAATAAAATTCAACACATATTTTTGATATTATTTGTCAGTTGTTTTAAAATTCGATTGTGATTCCCAGAATCAGATTCAGATCGTGAGGGTGCCTAAAGATAAGCAACTCATTTTCTTTCCCTCCAGGACAAAAAGTGGGTGAGCTAGTTGGCTAGAAATATATTTGCTCTGAAAGGCTTTCAAACACTGCATTTCAAAGTAAACAAACAGCTATGATAATATGATCATTATGAAAGTATTAACATCATACCTTTATTAAAATATATTTAAGGACCTGGATATAAGTTATTTCTTAATCTAGTGAAAATTGTAATAAATACAATAAAATTTTATAAAATTTATAATTTTATAAACAATTTAATTTTCTTGTTTATATATATTTTTCCACCACCAGTGGTCCCTAATTTGCAAATAGATTTGGGAAGATGTGAAGAAAATAATAAACATAAACGTAGGCCTACTAAACTGCAAACTTACATGCTGTCCCCCAACTCCTCTACTGTGAAGTGTTATGATATTCTTTAATATTGTGCAATATACGCACTGAAAACTCGGGTTGAGAGAATCAGTCAGAGTATTTTAAAGTTACAGTACATGTGAAATTCTTAATTTGTTTTATATTTTTATTGACAAACTTGTGAAGGGTTTTTGTTGAGTATTTAAGCAAATATCAGTGGCATTAATGATTTTCAAGACAATGTTTATTGTTGTAGAGAAATTATTTTATTTATAGAAACACTAGTACCAGGAATCCATGATACGCCTCATGCTCATGAATCTCATGCCACCCATATTGCTGAAGCTCCTGTACTCTCCAGGCCTGAAGTAGGACATCCTGCCTCTGTAGTGGGGCTGCTCATACATGAGCCAGTGGCCGTCCATCACATGACAGGACTGGCAGTGAGACATGCGGTAACGGTCCATAATGTTGTCACAGTCATCCATCATCTCGTACATTTGACCCATGAAGTTATCCCTCTCATAGATCCTCATTCTGTAGGATCCCCTGTACTGTAGTGGAAGAGAAATCCATTTAATTTAAGTTTATCAGCCAGATTAAAATGTTAACATGTAAACACAGATGTATCTTTATATTATATAAGCTTAAATTGAACTCACCATGGGGATCATACGGCAGGACCTGATGCAGTTGCTCATCCCGAACATAGACATGTAATCAGCGTACTCGCCCCTTCTAAAGAAATACTGATTTCCCATGTAGTTGGGATGATCATACATCATCCAGCATCCGCTCTCCACTCTGCAAGAGTGACAGCGATTCATGTAGGAGGAGAAGTCACCACTGTCACCCATACACTCATAAGAGCGACCCTGGAAGTTCCTGTCCTCGTAGAAGATGACCTGAAAGTTAATGTTTGCAGTTTTATTTTTATTTTCTACTTTTATTTTCATTTTAATTAATGTTTGAAATTGTAGCTGTAATGAAGTTTACCTTGCCCATCATGGTTGTGCTGTCTGATCCTCAGTAGTTCCACAAAGGAGAAGCTGAAGCTGATTCTGGTTGTTGACTGACTGCTGTCACCTGTACTTTTATACAAGACCAAGACTAAAGACTACACAGCACCTATTGTTAGTCAATTCCTGACTGTGCAAGTTGGCACAGAGGCTGCTAGTAAGCGTAGTATCTAGATCTTAGTCCTTAGTAATTTGTAATGATTTTCTTCTGAAGTTAAGATTTGTCCAAATTAAAGACTACTAGAGCCTCACGATTGTGGATAAATGTGGAAAAATTTTATGTCTTTTATTTATTTTTCTGGACAGCACTTTGGTCCACTTGGGTTGTTTTAAAGTGCTTTATAAATAAAGTTTGATTGATTGATTGATTGATTGATTGATTGATTGATTGATTGATTGATAAATTGAGAATATATTTTTTAATTAAAAACTATGAAACGAGTACAAAAGGAGTTTTTATCTTTCAACGTTTTAGTTTTCCATATTCCCACCTTTGACACATATATTTGGTTTGTTTTTATACATTTTGCAATGGTATACTTTCTAATTTCCCAAATGAAGCACTGCTACAAAAGACTATGGTAACACTTTAAAATACGGATCCTTCGTTAATGAATAATTACACAGGAACAAATGAGTAACACAATATTAACAATCTAGTAACTACAATTAACTAACAAGTAACTCTGATTAACGAATTAGTAAGTAATAGCACACAGATTTAAGTGGTAGTTCACTATTAACTAATCAATAACTACTATTTTTTAATACTTCACAGAGAACTACTGAATTTTTTTACAGATTTAAGTGGTAGTTCACTAATAACTAATCAATAACTACTATTTTCAATACTTCACAGAGAAATAATGAAAAAAATTCACAATTCATGCAAAACTAATTAATAACTAATGCAGGACAAATTACTAGCACTAGATTAACATTACTGCTAGATACTGTACACTAATTATAAATATGTAATACTAATAGCGTAGCAGACTTATGATTTGGGAAAGCTGTCAATAATTAGCCTATGCACTGCTGTCTTTTAGAGAACTATTCATAAACTAAATAATTTTTAAGAATTGCTTTTATAAATGCACTTGTCTGGAACACTTACCCTGTGGCCGATTTTCCGGCATTCCTCTGGACTGGCTTTGAATAACTAGACTCATCATGGTGAGTACTGGAACATACTGAGTCATCAGCCATCAAAATACCAGTTATTTTATTATAGCTTGAGTCATTTGAGACACTTGAGTCATTACTAGTTAGTTAACATGATCTTCACTTTAGAATACGGATCCAAATAATTAGTAGTTCCTATAGGGGTATGTAGTAACACTTGAGTCATTACTAGTTAGTTAACATGATCTTCACTTTAGAATACGGATCCAAATAATTAGTAGTTCCTATAGAGGTATGTAGTAACACTTGAGTCATTACTAGTTAGTTAACATGATCTTCACTTTAGAATACGGATCCAAATAATTTGTAAGTCCTATAAAAGTATGCATTAACACTTGAGTCATTACTAGTTATCATGATTCCATGCTGTAGTTACTAATGAAGAGCCAACCCGAAAGGGTAGAATCATCTAATCATTCACAGGATATATATACACACACATATTTATATATATATATATACATATGAACAAAGAGACATACATAAAATCAATTTTGAGAGGTAGGTTAAATAATAAATTAACTGGTATTTGGATGGCTGATGACTCAGTATGTTCCAGTACTCACCATGATGAGTCTAGTTATTCAAAGCCAGTCCAGAGGAATGCCGGAAAATCGGCCACAGGGTAAGTGTTCCAGACAAGTGCATTTATAAAAACAATTCTTAAAAATTATTTAGTTTATGAATAGTTCTCTAAATGACAGCAGTGCATAGGCTAATTATTGACAGCTTTCCCAAATCATAAGTCTGCTACGCTACTACATATTGATAATTAGTGTACATTATCTAGCAGTAATGTTAATCTAGTGCTAGTAATTTTTCCTGCATTAGTTATTAAGTTTTGCATGAATTGTGAATTTTTTTTATTATTTCTCTGGGAAGTATTAAAAAATTTTAGTTATTGATTAGTTATTAGTGAACTACCACTTAAATCTGTAAAATATTCAGTAGTTCTCTGGGAAGTATTAAAAAAATAGTAGTTATTGATTAGTTAATAGTGAACTACCACTTAAATCTGTGTGCTATTACTTACTAATTCGTTAATCAGAGTTACTTGTTAGTTAACTGTAGTTACTAGATTGTTAACATTGTGTTACTCATTTGTTCCTGTGTAGTTATTCATTAACGAAGGATCCGTATTTTAAAGTGTTACCAAGACTATTTCTTGTGAAGCTAAGGCTGTTTTTATGATTGGAAAATGTCTAGGTTACAACTGTAACCATGGTTCCCAGAGGGAACAACATGCTGCGTCAGCTGACGCTATGGGCACGCGTCCCGCAGAACCCTGTGTCTGAGGCACGTGTACCAACATGCCATTCATGGCCGACGCAGTGCAGTGCTCATGCAGTGAGTGCTCAGCGTGTAAGAAGGGCACCTGAAAACACGTCATCAGCTTAATATTTTCTGAGGGAATACACGCTGACCTGCCCAACTCAGGGAACCATGGTTACAGTCGTAACCTAAATGTTCCCTTTTGAGGGAACTCAATGCTGTATCAATACCAACTACGCCATGCTGACCATTGCCTGCTTGAGCTTAAAAGTAGTCTAAAACCCCAGGCACCAACAATCCACGGCTTCAGCCCAGAGCCAATTGTGTGTAGGTCAGCGAGCAGCACACACCATGTACAGTGTGTGCAGAATTATTAGGCACGTTGATTTTCTGATCATATTTTATTTCCAGGAACATTTTGCCAATTCCAAACCATATTAATCTTAATAACTACTATTAATTTTGTATTTAATCATGTATAAGTGATATATAATTGTTCATGAAGGCTGGAAATGAAAAATGTCTTATTTTCAGGTGTGCAGAATTATTAGGCAAGTTTTCTTTTACAGATAAAATAAGCCAAAAAATAGATTTAACAAAGACTGAAAAGTCAAAAATTATTAAATCCCTATGAGAAGAATGCAATACTAATGCAATACTAGAGATTGCAGTTAAGGCATGACCATTGGACAGTGAAATGCTCATTGGGTCAGCAGGGTCAGACAAAAACAGGTGGAGAAGAAAAAACACGTTAACTGCAAAAGAATGAAGAATTAAGGTGAAGAATTAAGTGTGAAACCATCAGGAACCCTTTAGTCTTCAGCGCCACCATTTTCCAGAACTGCAACCTACCTGGAGTCTATAGAAGAGCAAGGTGTCAGGGTCTCAGAGACTTGGGTTAGGCAAAGAATCCTAAAAAATGACCCCCTCTTAATAAGAATCACAAACTGAAGAGTAGTAAAATACATGAAGATTGTTTTTTTATAGGCTTTATAGACAGACAGATTGAGAGTGACTCTTGAAGGACCAGCACCACATCCTCTTCTACCACTGTTTGAAGAATTCATCTTCCAGAATACATTTTAATACGTTTTGGGAGTTCATTTTTAGTCCATCTCTGCAAAACGGACTTCAGGGTAGGAGATGGACTAAAAATAAACTCACAAAACGTATTAAAACGTATTCTGGAAGATGAATTCTTCAAACAGTGGTAGAAGAGGATGTGGCGCTGGTCCTTCAAGAGTCTTTCTCAATCTGTCTGTCTATAAAGCCTATTAAAAAACAGTCTTCATGTATTTAACAACACTTCAGCTTGTGACTCTTATTAAGAGGGAGTCATTTTTTAGGATTCTTTGCCTAACCCAAGTCTCTGAGACCCTGACACCTTGCTCTTCTGGAGACTCCAGGTAGGTTGCAGTTCTGGAAAATGGTGGCGCTGAAGACTAAAGGGTTCCTGATGGTTTCACACTTAATTCTTCACCTTAATTCTTCATTCTTTTGCAGTTAACGTGTTTTTTCTTCTCCACCTGTTTTTGTCTGACCCTGCTGACCCAATGAGCATTTCACTGTCCAATGGTCATGCTTTAACTGCAATCTCTAGTATTGCATTAGTATTGCATTCTTCTCATGGGGATTTAATATTTTTTGACTTTTCAGTCTTTGTTAAATCTCTTTTTTGGCTTATTTTATCTATAATAGAAAACTTGCCTAATAATTCTGCACACCTGAAAATAAGACATTTTTCATTTCCAGCCTTCATGAACAATTATATATCACTTATAAATGATTAAATACTAAATTAATAGTAGTTATTAAGATTAATATGGTTTGGAATTGGCAAAAAGTTCCTGGGAATAAAATATGATCAGAAAATCAACGTGCCTAATAATTCTGCACGGCCTGTACATAATTTCTCCCAGTAATCTAAATGATGTTATGAAAGGCCCTGAAGCTTCTATGCCCAATTTGGAGCCACACTCCAAGAGAGTCAAGACCCCTTAAAGCAGAGCTACCAGAAATTCAACACAGCTCACATCTAACCATTCTGCCATAATTGGGGCAATGGGAAGGAGCATAACCTTACTTAATACCCAGTTACCTGGAGAAGATGACAGAGAAGAGAGCATAACTATCGTAGATTAGTAATCTCAAACATCTGTCCAGCTCTACTTCTGAATATTATCAGAGCCAAACAACACTGTGTCTGCTTGACCTGACTGCCAGCCATCCCCTAGTTATTCTTCTTTAACAACAACCTTCTGTACC
Source organism: Scardinius erythrophthalmus (assembly GCF_964197995.2). Taxonomy (NCBI): domain Eukaryota; kingdom Metazoa; phylum Chordata; class Actinopteri; order Cypriniformes; family Leuciscidae; genus Scardinius; species Scardinius erythrophthalmus. The sequence continues at coordinate 22,085,309 of NC_138226.1, read as the reverse complement.
ACAGCACCCTCTTTGGAGGGGGAGGGAGGAGATTTTATTATCTATACAATATAGTACTGCAATCTATCTAGTCACAATCCTCAGTCACCAGAGCAGTCACCTCAACACACTACATTTCCCATCATCTTCTCTGGCTAAAACCTGTTCACACTCAACAATCACCACAACTGTCTGCCATCAGCCTCATTAAAGTATTAAAATGGTTCGAGTCTTTCTTTTTTTTTTTTTTTTTTACAAACAGAAAATTCTCAGTTAAAATAGGAAACGTCACTTCTAATGTAGAAAATCTGGCTAGTGGAGTGTCACAGGATTCTGTCTTATCACCAGCTCTTTTTTCACTATATATGCTTCCCCTGGGTTCTATCTTTAGGAAACATGGGGTTTCTTTTCATTGCTACGCTGATGATATGCAAATTTACCTGCTCGTGGCTTGGAACAATCAAACTGCTTTAAAGTGTCATGAAACCCCCCTGTTTTAGCCTGGTCGTTCACACCTCAAAGTTAAAAAAAGTCTCAAGAAATGGGCGTGCAAAGCTGTTGAAAAGTGGAAGTGTAGAGGGTGTGAAGAGGGGAGACAACAACCAATAAAACACAGACCTGCAACACTCATTATACAGACACATGATGTTTTATTGACAAAGTTCTGGAGGAGCACATTCAGATAATTAACACAAGTGGAGAGCACTCAGCAATCAACGATAAGAGGTGTATATACTGTATATATATATATCCAGCATATACTTCCTCTGTCGGGCCAGGCTCTGTGAAGAAACGTTTAAATGGCCTTCCAAACCTGTGAGATGAACTGAGTACCTCTGTCTGATACAATGTTTTCGGGGATTCAATAGCACTGGAAAACATGGTTAAACAGGAGTTCAGCTGTGACCATGGCCATGGGCAAGCCCTTTAGTTTAGAGGAATCAGATGAAAAGACTTTGAGAAACGATTAACAATGACTAGGATACATGTGTTACCATCAGAGGGAAGCAGGTCAGTGGCGAAATCCACTCCTAGATGTGACCAGGGGCCGGTTTCACAAAGCTATTTTAGACCGGTCTATAGTGTTAGTCTAAAATTTGCTCATAGACTAGTCTAATGCAACTTAGACCGTTTCACAAAAATAAAGACTGACTTAATTTAGACCAAAAAAATTAGACACCTTACCCCCAGGCTAACTTAGGTCTAAGACTCTATGTTACCTTGGCAACCAACAGTAACAATCAGTTACATTACAAACTGCCAAAAGAAAAGGGGAAATGGCTCATAATTTAAACATTTCTTCTTGTTACTACATTCCCAAGTAAAATGTCCTTGTAACTGTTAGGGCCGTTACATAGTCAACGCGAGCAACGATCGACGTGCTCCCTTTCATACGCAAGCGTCACGGGCGATGCGTGAAATGCAATACACCGTGACTGCTCAAACAGGGGGTAGTAGAGTCATAGTGGAGTCATAGCTCTGAATGCCCGCCTATTTCGCTTCAAACGCTCGCTTTATACACGCGTCCTATTCGCCTTGAATTCACGAATGGATTCAAAATGTTCAAGAGTCGAACTAGACGCGATAGACGCGAACTTGACGCTCTATTCGCGTTTGGTGTGAACGCTGCATAATAACAGGCTGCGATGTCAAGATTGCAATGCTGGAATGTGTGTGTGAGTGTGTGTGTGTGTGTGTGTGTGTGTGTGTGTGTGTGTGTGTGTGTGTGTGTGTGTGTGTGTGTGTGTGTGTGTGTGTCAGAGAGAGAGAGAGAGAGAGAGGCACGGGCGCGATCGAACAGTGGAATCATAAAAACATACTCCTTCATTTATACTCCTCCAACAAACACATATTTTCCGCTGGGGTAAACTGCACTGAGCGGTTTAATGCGCTTACTCGATCCGCCATGTTTTTTGTTTTGAAAAGTGTCTTATTTTACCCAGAATGCATTGCAGTGTAGTCCTACTTAAGATAGTCAGAGTCTTAAGTGCTTTGTGCAACGGTCTGATTTAGATGTCTATCTTAAGTCTGACTATCTACTATACCTAAGCTATAGTCAAAGTCTATCTTTGTGAAACCGGCCCCAGGAGTGTTGTGGAAAAGGCAATGGGTGGAGTTTGCCAGATGGAAGATGGTGTGGACTTTTGGAGATGGCACAGTCCAAACATCCCTGAATAAACCTTCTCACATCCCTTGCCATGCTGGGCCACCAGAAGCGTTCTTGCAGCAGTGAGAGGTGGTCAGTGCCCACTGAAGAGTGTACAGAGTGGATTATGTTAGTGCGTTGTGTCCTGGGAACATAGGTGTGGCCTGGAGGACATTCCAGCAGAGTGGACTCAGAGGCATTGGAGGAAGTCAGTTGCTGGTCCAGATTCCACTAGATAGGACACATGAGTTGAAGAGGCAAGACGGATTCTGGTTCATCAGACTTCTCCTCAGGAGTATGGGTCAGAACACGTCACTGACGTCGGAGTAGCAGGCTCAAACATCCACTGATTGTAGTTCCACAGGGCTCTCAATAGACGTGAAGTTAACCAGAAATTGATGTACTGGTCGAGAAAGATGAGGGAAACATCCTGAGAAACAACTATCGCCCCACTTCAAGACATCTCCAGTGGTCCAGGATAAGTCGGGGTTGTCTTGCGCTAACCACGGGCATCAAATATAATACCAGTGGTGGAATTCTCCAGACACAGGAAAGGGGATTGACTCCAACTTGCAACTGTTGCAACTGTGGTTAAGACATGTCTTCCAGCACCACAGTACAAACAGAGACCCTGGGTCGGCCTCCTCTGCCGCACAGTAAATGTGAGAGAAAAGATCTGGCTGGCGATGGAAATTTGAAGATTGCTGGCCCTCGAGGTCATCTAAACAGGGCTGCATAAGACGGGCGACACTAATGGACAACTGGATGAATCTCTCGAGGCAGATGGTGTCATATGCAGCGAGATGAAGTCGCAGCCTGGAATTCAATTCCTGCCGATAAGTGATAAGTGGTGAAAGTGAAAGTGCCATGTGAAGGCCATGTATGTTAACCCCTACTCGGAATTTCTGAGTGGTGAAATTGTCCAGTGTTTGTGTGATGGGACCAACTTGGTTTTATATGGTTTGGGCCCATTGGAGCACTCACCCCGTCAGCAGGGATATAACAAAAGCAATCTTGGCTCGCTCAATGGAAAAGTGGTGCAACTGCATCTCCAGGGCCAGTGAACATTGTAGAAGAAATCCGTTGCAATCCTCTACCTAGCCTCCTGGGTTGGCCACGGAACTGGAGACTACTGGTGGTGAAGGAGTTGTGGTGATCGATAATGCGGAAGTGGTGCTTGTGAGTGCTCGCTTGAGTGCATCCAGGATATCCTGTAAAGGATCCGGGTTGCTCATCCTGAGCTTCTGCTTTTGGCTTAAGGACAATGGAGCTAGTGGGATAAGTGAGGGGAACTCCCCCACACTCCTTAAAGAGCTCCATCTGAGATCTCCTCGGCTGCAGCCTGCGTGCTGCCTCGGCAAGCACTGGACTTGAGCTGCAAGTCTAAGCGACTTGACTCTCTTCAGTCATGCACTGCGTCAGCCATGAATGGCATGTTGGTACATGTGCCTCAGACAAAGGGTTCCGATACCGTCAGCTGAAGTGGCATTGCGTTCCCTTCTCAGGGAACTGTGGGTCACTTTTGGGTTTGTATTTGTAACGAGGATAGATGTTGAGGGAAGAAGGAGGCGGGAACCGGCGAACGTAAGTTCTCATCCTGCTCGCCACAGTATTCTTACATTGTGTCTTAACCAGACATGGCAAGACGCCTCAACACACAGTAAAAGGTATCTTTTCTGTTAAGAACAGTTTGTGTAACAACAACCTGTAAACTATGACAATAATAATCTCAGGTACTGATTAGGTGCTTTATTTAATGTTATTTAATGTATTTTGGGACAAAGATTGATTCAGTCACTCAGTATGTATTTTAAATACTTGGCTCGGCTCATAAGGTACATTCAACAACAATCCAGCACATGACTGCAAACACAGGGAGAATAAATAGGGAGAGCAAACAAAGCAGGTAACGAGGGTGGACAGGTGGGGCAAATGAATCAATAATCAGATAACAAGGTGGGCGGGGTTTGACAGTCAACAAGAGAGCACATGGAAACACATGCCAAGCCATGTGCTCACACCAAACATGACAAAAAACACAAGCACATGGCCAGTAAAACAAATCACAAGCCAGGTGTTCACACAAAACGTGACAACAAGAAAGCACACAGCTAGTGAAAACACGAATCGCGTACTACACAGAACACAACAACACATGCAGACAGAAGAGCGTACGGTCCGACCGAACTTGAAACCGCACGCTCACGTGACAAGACAGAGCACACGAGAACGAGCGAAAGCTCATCCTGTGCACTCACAACAGAAAACAAACTCGCTGAGCATGGATGTCTGAATCCCGACACAGAACCGAAACCAAACTAGACCGACGTGTCGGGATCCAAACACAATGCCCCGCACATGTAACAAGGCCCATAGACAAGTGAGTGCACGGCTCGAGCACGCCCGAAACCGCACACTCAGACAAAGAATAGACAAAACCAGGAGTGTCAGAGATCTGTCACAAAACCAAGAAATTAACTGGACAGAAGTGACAGAACCCTGACACTGAGAGTCAGCTGATGCGAGCTTGACTAACGTGACCTGCCAGAACTGACGCTACTCTTAATTGATTGTACTACAGACTGATCATATTTCAAGCTGTTACTGTATACCAGCTACCCAATACCCAAATCTACCCAAATGTTTTGTAGACTACATTTATTGATTTGATAAAGTAATCACATCCGATCACTATATTCATTCACTAGTCAAGTACTTGATGCAGTGATCGACCATGTGTACAACTTTTTTCACTACACTGTAGATTATTGCACATCTACAAAAGAAAGAGTTAGAGTGGAATGACTTGCATCTTGGTATAACAGCCAAACTCAGTAGAGCCTGGTTGCACATATGCACTTGTAGTTTACTTGTACTCTTTGCTTTCTGTGATGTATTTTGCTCTCTGCACAATAACTGGAAATAAAAAATTTTTAAATAGATTTAATACTGGATAGTGGGGTGCACTATAGGAAGTTAAGGCAAGCCTCAAAAACTGCAATATCAGCATAGTGCATTCAATATATATATATATATATTTTAAATCAGTATGTAAAAGATATCCATCATCAGAACTGTACAATCTATTTTTTTCTGAGTTGTGCCTGTGAAATAATCTATATGGTATTGTATTAGCAACTATTCTAATCACAGAATATATGCACTTTGGTGTTTTATGTACAACCATTCTCAAAGACTGTGCAAACCACAAACTAAAACTGTATATGTGTGGAATAATGATAGTATTGAAACATTAAAAGGATGCTTCTCCTGCACCAACTGGAACCTCTTTCAAAGTTTGGACTTGGAGGACACTGTAGAGACTATTACAGATTACATACATTTCCGTAAAGATAATGTGTTAAGCCAAAAATTAATAAATTAATAACTATATACCCAAATAATTAATCTGATATCTCTAAGGAAATTAAAGAGTGCATAGTACAGACAAAAATGGCATTTAGGAGAGGGGACCTTGTAGCTATGAAAGATGCACATCTTTTTCAAGGAATTTAACTATAAACTAAGGGCAGCTCGGAGGAAGGAGAGGGAGACATTTGAAACTCATTGTTTGACTAACACTAAAAAATTATGGGATTCTATGAAATATATGACAAATATGGCTCCAGCCAAAAGATCTATCAATGTGATAGATGAGGGGCCAAAGGCAAATGAGTTGAACAATTTTTATTGTAAACTGCACTGGATGCTTTATCTGTATTGGATTACTCTAAAATAACTATTGACCAGCATATGGTGGAGAGACTGTTTTCACATGTCTGTCCCAGCAAGGCTTCTGGGCCAGATGACATCTCTGGGCGATTATTGAAATCATGCAGTAAGAGCATCAGAAGCCTGGTGCCCCATTTATTAGAAGTCTTTAGACATGCATACAGTTCCCTCAGTTTGGAAGAGTTCTATTATTATCCCTGTCCCAAAAAAGGTTAGCTGTAAGGAGAATGAGTATCATCCAGTGGCACCTACTTCAATAGTAATGAAGTGTTTTGAGAAAATTATGATTAATTTAGTAAAAACAGAGGTCAGCGGTCTATCAGACCCATTTCAATTTGCATATAGGAGCAATAGAAGTACAGATGATGCGGTTATAGTCATAGCACATTTCATAAAAAGGCATCTAGAGGATTCTAGCTCGTATGCACGTCTTTTATTTGTAGATTTTAGCTCAGCTTTTAATATGCTGCAGTCACATCTCTTAATTGCGAGGCTGAATGATTTTAAAGTTCATCCTTTTATTATAAAATGGTATTATTCTTTCTTAACCAATCACAGGCAGCAGGTCAGAGTTAATGGAACACTATCTGAATTTAGAACTTTAAGCACAGGAGCCCTTCAGGGCTGTATTATTTAGTTCACCAGTTTTGTTCACCTTGTACACGGATGATTGCAGAAGGTGTTATTCTAATAATTACATCATTATATTTTCAGATGATACTGCAATTTTAGGTTTATTGAAAAAGAAAGGGGACTTGTCTGAATATTTTTCAGAGTTTGGAAGGTTTATGAATTGGTGTGAAGACAACCACCTAGCTCTGAATGTCAATAAGACAAATGAGATGGTGTTTGACCCTAAAGGAGTTATTGATCACAGGCCTGTGATCATCCACAATCAAACCATCACACAGGTCCCTTCATATAAATATCTTGGTGTCTTTTTTGATAATTCACTGACATGGAATATCCATGTAAATAATCTGTATAGTAGGTTACAACAACGTGGGCAGGGGCAGGGATGGGGCAGAGCGTACGTGGAGGGGTAGACTGTTCCAGAGTGTGGGAGCATTGGCAGAGAAAGCCCTGTCCCCAAAAGTCCGCAACCATGTGTGGGGGGTGTCCAGCAGGTCCTTGTCAGGGGACCGCAGGGAATGTGACTGAGTGTAGGGGTGGAGGAGATCTGTGAGGTATTTTGGTGAGAGTCCATGGAGAGATTTGTAAGTGAGCAGGAAGATCTTGTAGGTGATGCGTGACTTGACTGGCAACCAGTGGAGCTGTTGGAGGATGGGTGTGATATGCTGCCAGGGATTTGTGTGGACATTCTGGAGTCTACTAAGGGCCTTGGTAGGCAGTCCAGACTAGAGTTCTCAACGGGTCGGGTCGGCCCGACAAACCCGACGGGACCCGCGGGTTCGGGCCGGGTTCGGGTCGAAAATATAATCAAATGACTCAGGTCGGGTCGGACCTCGGGCTTAATCTTTTCCGCTCAGTAAAAAAAAAAAAAAAAAAACATTTATTAATCATCGCTGCTGGTCATCGTAAAGAAAGTCTGGCTGCTGCGTGTAACGTGCATCATGGAGAGGGGCGGGGGCAGACCTGACGCCGCTGCGTGCACGCCTTTAGCCTGGAGAAGAAGATGGAGTTGGTGAGAAGTAAACTTGCCGCAGGTGAATTCACCGTCGCTACTACAGCCTATTTATATATTTAAAGTGTATTGTTTCAGTTGTTTGTATTGTTAAAAGGCGTGAACATTAAAGGTTGATTTGAATTCCCGTCTGCTGGTCATGATAATACGTGTTTGAGAGAAAAAAAAAAACTGACGCGGCGTCGGGCCGCGGGTCGGGTTCGGGCAGATAATTCATGTTTATGTGTCGGGTTACATCGGGTCTGGGCTTTAAAAGCCACGGGCCGGGTCGGGTCGGGTTGTAATTTTCAGGCCCGTTGAGAACTCTAGTCCAGACAGGACACCATTGCAGTAATCCAGATGGGAGGTGATGAAGGCATGAATGAGTGTCTCAGTTACTGAATGTGTGAGTGAAGACTGGAGTCGTGAGATGTTTCTGAGGTGGTAGAAGGCAGACTTGCTGATGTTGTTGATGTGGGACCGGAAGGAGAGAGTGGAGTCCGGGATGACTCCCAGGTTGCGCACCTCAGGAGATGGGGAAATGGAGCAGCCATCCACAACCAGGGCAAGGTCTCCAACTTTCCTGAGCAGTGGTGCAGGGGCCACCACCATGAGTTCTGTCTTATTACTGTTGAGTTTGAGTAGGTTTGTTGTCATCCATGATTTGAGTTCCTGCAGGCAGTTGACAAGTTGTGTGGGTGGGAGCTGGGAGGAGGGGTTTGTGCTGATATAAAGTTGAATGTCATCAGCGTAGCAGTGGAAGTTGAGTCCATGTTTACGGATAATATGACCTCGGGGTCGTATGTAAATGGTGAAAAGCAGAGGACCAAGCACAGAGCCCTCGGGCACACAATGGTTGGCGGGTGCTGGATCAGATTTGGAGCCATTTAGGGTGATGAATTGTTTCCGGTCTGTGAGGTAAGACCGGAACCAGGACAGTGCCACTGAAGCTGATGAGTTCAGAGAGGTGGTGGAGAAGGATGGTATGGGAAACTGTATCAAAAGCTGCAGAAAGGTCAAGGAGGATGAGGATGGTGATGAGGCCATTGTCAGCAGCAAGCAGGAGGTCATTAGTGATTTTGATAAGGGTGGTCTCAGTGCTATGGTGGGATCTGAAACCAGATTGGAGGGGTTCGAAGAACTCATGGTGGGACATGTGATGTTGAAGCTGGGCAGCCACTGCTCTTTCCAGGATTTTGCTGAGGAAAGGGAGGTTGGAGATTGGAAGGATATTAGTTGTTGGGGTCATCTGGGTCTGAGCCTGGCTTTTTGAGAGTGGGGATGACTGCCGCCATTTTAAAGCTGGATGGTACCACACCAGAGGCAAGAGATGCATTTATGATGTTTTCCATTGGGTGGATGAGAAGACAGGCCTTGTCCAGGGTGGTGGGCATTGGGTCAAGACTGCTGGTTGAAGTCTTGGCTGATGACCATTTTTGGTAGTTGGTCTGCACCACGTGGAGAGAAGGCAGATAGGCAGCACTGAGGTGAGCGGACAGCTGAGTGGTGAGAATCCTGTTGGGGCAGTGTGGGGAAGGGGGGGAGCCGGTGAATGGTGTCCACTTTCTGCTGTAAAAAATCCAGGAACCTGGAGCAGAGGTCAGCTGCATCTGAGGGTTTAGTGGCATCAGGGTGAAGAAGATGGTTAATGGTGGAGAAGAGCAATTTGGGGTGTTTTTGTTGGTTACTGATGAGTGTGGAGTGATACCTTGTTTTGCCTGAGAAAGAGCTTCTTTGTAGTTCGTGACGTGTTCTTTAAATGCTTCACGATGGACAGTGCTGCATCTTCTGTATTGTCTCTCGAGCCTACGTTCTATGGTCTTCGTCTTGCAGAGCTCAGGGGTAAACCAGGGGACAGGACGAGAGAAAGACACGTAACGCGTGGTGAGAGGAGCTACAAAGTCCAGGCTGATAGAGAGGGCACGTTTATAGTGTTCCATCATGCCATCAACTGTTTGGTAGGGGTGGTGGGTGGCGAGGTAGGTCGCTAGGGAGTCAGATAGCGTGGAAGTATTTGGTGCACAGCTTTGGAAGAGGTACAGGGACTAAGAATAGGATGGCATAGTGGTCAGAGACAGCCAGGTCAGTGCACTGCAGCTTGGAGGGGGTTATGCCAGCACAGCACACCAGGTCCAGGGTATGCTCTTTGTCATGTGTGGGGCCATGTATGTTTTGTGTAAAATTGATGCAGTCCAGCAGTGATAGAAAATCAGTAGAGCAAGAGAACAACTACTGGAATCCACATGAATGTTAAAATCACCCAGCAGGATGGTAGACGGGGATTTCGGGCAAACAGTGGCAAGCAGTTCAGTGAGCTCACTCAAAGGAGGTAGTATTCATTGGGATATCTTTGACCAGGATATCAGCACAATGGATAACAGCAAGTCCGCCACCACGGCCAAGGCTGCAAGGCTTCTGGATATAGCCATAACCTGGGGGAGTGGCATGGTTGAGAGTTATGAACTCTTGCTGGTTCTGCTATGTCTCAGCAAGACATAAAAAATCCAGTGATTTTTTCCAAAATGAGGTCATGGATAAGGAGGGCTTTGTTATTTAATGAACCAATGTTAAGCAGCATGAATCATGTCCTGGTTTACTGCATTGTCAGTGGTGACAGTGTTGTCCACACAGACCAAGGATCGCAGATTTGTGATGGGCGTGGTTTGCATCGATGACGTCGCCACTGTGAGGCATGGCACCAAACAGCTGGGACAGACAAAGTTTCGTGAGAGTAAACAAACTTATGACGGGCAGCCCTATGGACATAGGGGGAACGACGCAGGAGATGGAGAGATTTATCACCTCAAGGCAACTCGGAGATGTATTAGAGCTAAGACTCATGAGTTCCACTGTGGTATATTTGATGAAAGTCGTAGCCGAGGGTCAGCAAGCAGTTGCTAGCATCCTAGCTCGGTTTGCTCGGTGGCAGGAGGCCAGGAAGACCACAGCACAGCGAAGGAAAAACGTCTTTTGGATAGCAGTTTCAGGAACCAGCAGAAATGGACCTGTCGGGGGATCCACAGTAGGTCGCTGTAATTTAGTAGCAGGTGTTGTCTGATGGGTTGATGGTGTAGAAAAGTTTGCAGCGGTAAGCAGCGTTAGACAGCCTTGACAAATACAGCAGAACCGAGCAAAACAGCAATTATGATCTCGACACTGATGTCTGGGGTGACCAATGTGTTTAGGCTGGTTGTAGAGCATAAAATCCATAAAAATGTTGGTTAGATTGGAGATTAGAAGTGGCGACAAACACGCCAGCATCCTCTCAGCCCCCGGAAATGTCTTATGATAATCTTTTATCAGGCTATGAGAGCTTAAGTAGATACAGCATTACTGTCTGGTTTGGTAATCTGTCTGTGCAGCTGAGAAATGGAAGCGTCAGCGTAAGTTCTACCAGAAAGACTCTATTGCCACGTCACTAATATGTAATTTCGCACCACCAATAACAGTTCAACATCAGATATAAAAGACTGACCTTACCTTCCCCTTTCGTTGCTGTAGGTGTCGTAGAAAAGTTATCGCTTGTACACGCATCTTTCACGCAGCTCAATATGTCCCAAATTGCAATCGTGGATTTCGATTCCTCCGATTCAGACGACAATCTAATACCACCTTCTCCTCAGTCAGTGCGTAGGAGCAGCCGTATCCAAACCCGGGATTCCCCGTGGGCTCAACTGACCTCCAAGAGAATCGTTGCTCTCCTGGAAGAAAGCGGGTTGCCGGTCAGTAACGATCTTTCACGTAACGACCTAATACTCTTGGCTTCAAACACTCTGGGCACCACCGCTGCCCCACCCGACGAGGATACTCCAGCCATCGCGGCTCCAGCCCCTCAACCCAAACCAACAGGCAGAAAGCGCACTGCTAAGTCTTCTCCACCAGTCCAAGCCAAAAAGGCTAAGTCATTGTCACGGGACTGGACAATGAACCCAATAGCAGACGGTATGCAATCACAAAGTTTATTTACAACAGAAAACAGGGAAAACAAAGCCCACGAGGGGGTAAAACAGAGGTAAGGAATACTGACTAACAAGCAAGACAATAACTAAACTAAGAACTGGGATATACTACATATAACTCTTACTTGAGAAGAAACTCTTAACAATGGTACAAACGCAGGCAAGTCACACATAGAATGACAATGAACCGACACAGGACAGAAAACATGAGGGGATTAAATAGAAAGCCAATGAAGAGGGTAACAGGTGATAACAGTGAAACAATAATGATTAAATAAGGATAACAAGGGGGCGGGGTTAAGTAACGAGACACCACAAGCACATGGCCCAAACAAATGCCCATGTGCTTGTACACAAAACATTGGTCTGTCATAATCCTGCCTCAAGACTAAAGAAAGACAAAAACTAGATGGCAGGATCATGACAGAACCCCCTCCTTAAGGAGCGGCTTCTAGACGCTCCCAAAGGGGACACTAAGCACGGGACATAACTGACTGTGACAAAGACAGACACCAACAAAACATGACAAATAACAGCAACGGTAAACACAAATAGACAATCATAGGGTTGGGGTGAAACAATAGAAACAACAAACAAGGAAGAGGGGGTGGGGAAACCACAAAGTCCATCGGGGGTAGGGCATGGTGAATGGGAGGACTTGGGGTCTTGGTTCTTTGGGACGAAGGCTGAGGACGGGGAATCTGACGAAACTTGGATGGAGATACATGAGGAACCTTCTTGGGGAAAACAGTCCGGGTTGAAGTGGTGACAGGGGCGTCCGGGGAAACAAACAGGGGTACAGAGGGCGACGAAATGGGATCCCTGACCAGGGGATCAGCAGGTAATGGGACATGGCGCATGACAGGGGGAGTTGCAGGCGACTGTGGAACAGGCAGAGATGATGCTGCGGCTAGTTGCGGGGCTGGAACGGGATCAGAGTCGATGCTCCCCATCTCAGACTCAGAAACCACGTAGCCTGCAACCGACTCTGGAACAGCGTTGTCTGAGACCGACCTGGACCCAGCCTTCTCTGCAGCTGATACAGGAACAGCACTCTCAGCAGATGACTCGGGGACAGCGCTCTCAGCCGCTGACTCGGGGACAACACTCTTGGACGCGATGGGTACAGGACTTGAGGGTACAACGGGTTTGACAGGAACTTCTAGTAACTTGACAAGACTAGAAAGGTAATCGGACAGAGTCTTGGCCGCAATGACAACAGGCATTTCTTGGCGGGCCGATACAGATTGCAGGACAGCTTCAGCCGCCAAATCGACCGCAGCTCTCACATCAGCTGATTCACCAGCAGAGATCACTGCGGAATCCTCTGGAACAGCCTCTTCTGCAGCTGCCTCCGGAGCAGCTTTCTCCGCCACAAACTCAGAGACGCCTTTAACTGCAGTGGATTCAGGGGAAGACTGACACGAAGAACAGATGTTTCCCTTCCTCTTCTTTCCCCTGGGTCGCGGGGCAGAGGCCATAAGCGGTGTTGGAGAAACCACCGCAGACAAGGACAACTCAGTCGAGGAGGACTCTGATGCCAAATCACACGAAAAACGTCCTCCCCGTTTGCCGCGGAGACTTAGTGTGGACGATGCCTCGGGAGTAGAGGGGGAAGGAGCCTGGTCCCCCAGCGTAACCCTGGCTAAAATGTGACCCTCCGGGATCACAGACAGCTTGGCAGGAGGTGACGACATGGTGGGACCCTGTGGCTCCATTTGACACAAACAGTCCACCATGTCCCGGAACGGGCGGCGGACCAGCCTCTCCCGTTCAGACAGAGGAGGGACAACATTGAGACCTGCGATGAGGTAACGGTTGACGAGGATCTCAGGTAAGAAAATCCTCCTTGCTTCCACGGCCTGGGCATATCTTCTCAGGGACTGCTCTCCCTGGGAAGGGAAAGGAAGCTTGCCCAACCTGCTGTCGGCAATAGCCGACTGCCACCATAATTCCTGGTCTGTTGACTGTCGAATAGCAGGAATTGACATACAGTCTGCTGGGTTCTGGAATGGTCGGTTCATTCTGTCACGGGACTGGACAATGAACCCAATAGCAGACGGTATGCAATCACAAAGTTTATTTACAACAGAAAACAGGGAAAACAAAGCCCACGAGGGGGTAAAACAGAGGTAAGGAATACTGACTAACAAGCAAGACAATAACTAAACTAAGAACTGGGATATACTACATATAACTCTTACTTGAGAAGAAACTCTTAACAATGGTACAAACGCAGGCAAGTCACACATAGAATGACAATGAACCGACACAGGACAGAAAACATGAGGGGATTAAATAGAAAGCCAATGAAGAGGGTAACAGGTGATAACAGTGAAACAATAATGATTAAATAAGGATAACAAGGGGGCGGGGTTAAGTAACGAGACACCACAAGCACATGGCCCAAACAAATGCCCATGTGCTTGTACACAAAACATTGGTCTGTCATAATCCTGCCTCAAGACTAAAGAAAGACAAAAACTAGATGGCAGGATCATGACAGTCATCTGCACCAACGCCATTATCTTCACCTAAATCAGGATCAGAAGGTTTCAACACTCAGCTCTTAAAATCTATCCAAGGTCTTACGGAGACAGTCAAAGGATTTGAATCAAGGCTAGGAGTATTCGAAACTGCTTTTGCCTCGAAAAATACTGGTTCAACTATGCCATCAACATCTTCAGGATTATTTTCTGCTTACCCCACTTTTCCGGGTGTGGTAGATCAGCCTACGGGCCTCGCCACGTCAGCAGCTCTGGCCTCTTCCTCATCAAATCAACCGCCATTCCTGAACGCGGCCACGTCAGCATCTACACCGAGCTTCAGTCTTTCCACGGCTACTCCAGCTCAAAATTTCGGTAGGCGCTTCGTCCCTCCCGCTGCAGTCACCGTGTCTCCAAAAATGAGATCCGATATCATCTTAGGTAAGGATATTAATTTAGCTGCCTTACTGCTACCATCGCCTGCAGCTGATCGTCAAATGGTTGACTGCGGTGACGTGGCAGTCTTCCTGAAATCTTCTGATCCCAGACTGCAATGCAACCTATCATTTGGCGAATTCGTCATTGCGTTCGGCATTTTCAGAGATATCTTATGCCAAGCTTTCCCCGAACGCAGGGAAGAATTAGATCTTTACCTTGCCATGTTGGCCGATTTTAATCAAAGATACGGAGGCACGCTCTTTTACGAGTATCACAAATCCTTTTCCGCGAAATCAGCCTCTTTCACCACCCTGTTCAACACTAGACTGGACTGGTCTGTTGCCGACTCCGAACTTCTGGTTCGTCATTTCGCTGGTCAACGAGCTCTGGCTTGCGTTTTGTGCAGCTCGCACGGTCACTCGGCCGCCTTTTGCCCCAAAGGATTAGCAACAAAGGAGTCTGCCGCTGTCCATGGTGCTGATCCTGCACACGCGACTTTTGATTTTCTGCAGAGACCCACATCCAAAATCGGTCTGCCCACGACGCTTCAGACCAGCGGCCAGAGGAAGAGCGGCGGCTCAGAAAAAATTCTAAATGGTCACCCTTCTACACCTATCAACATCGCTTCACTCTCCAGCTACCTTTCTTCCCATCCCGATTACTCTTTCGTTGACTACTTAATTACTGGACTTTCTCAAGGATTTCGGGTCGGTGTTTGTTCTTCCCTCTCCACCTCCTACGTCGCAAAAAACCTTCAGTCTGCTTTAGCAGAACCTGAAACAGTTTCAAGCCTGCTAGACAAGGAGCTAAATAAAGGCTACTTAATCGGCCCTTTCAGTGCATCTCCTTTTTCCCTGTATCGTGTAAACTCTATAGGCATTGCGACACGCAAATACTCGGGGAAAAAGCGCCTGATATTCGACATGTCTTCTCCCCATTCTGATAGCCTCGCGAGCGTTAACGAATGCATTCCTTCAGAGCCTTTTTCTCTGTACTACGCTTCGATCGACGACGCTATCCATCTAATCAAAATAGCAGGGTATGGTGCTTGGCTAGCCAAAGCAGACATTACCGATGCTTTCAAGATCATGCCTATCCACCCGTCCGACTGGCATCTTTTCGGCGTCAAATGGGAATCTCTGTTCTATTTTGCTGTAAGACTCACGTTCGGCTGTAAAAGTAGTCCTAATATTTTTAATTTTTTTTTCCGAGGCTTTGTGTTGGATCCTGTTGAACGTTT
This sequence comes from Scardinius erythrophthalmus, assembly GCF_964197995.2. Classification (NCBI taxonomy): domain Eukaryota; kingdom Metazoa; phylum Chordata; class Actinopteri; order Cypriniformes; family Leuciscidae; genus Scardinius; species Scardinius erythrophthalmus. The sequence continues at coordinate 22,069,705 of NC_138226.1, read as the reverse complement.
GCAAACTTCCATTTGTATTACATTTACTCGACGATTTTTTACTAATAGATTTTCCCTCACCACACAGCTCAGCACTCGACTCGCTCAAATCATTATTCAGCGACGTAGGCGTGCCCCTTTCTATCGAGAAAACCATAGGTCCTGCTACTTCCCTCGAATTTCTGGGTATCGTTCTCGACTCAGTTCTGATGCAAGCCTCTCTTCCTAACGATAAACTTTCCAGAATAAGAGCGTTTCTGGAATCTTTTCTCGCAGCCAGCACGGTCTCTAAACGCGACATGCTCTCCCTACTCGGGCATCTCAATTTCGCCATGAGAATTATTCCCCAAGGTCGTTCCTTTATTTCTCGCCTCCTTACGCTCGCCCATTCCGTCGACCGCCTGCACGATGTAATCCTCCTAGATGACGGGTGCCGATCAGACCTTAGGTTTTGGTCTCACCTGCTTAACAATTGGAACGGCATCTCTTTTTTTTATAACGATCTTCCCGTATCATCCGTCGCACTCGAGCTATATACTGACGCAGCCCCTTCTAAAGGTTTTGGGGGATTTTTTCAAGGGCATTGGTTCTCAGAAAAATGGTCGGATGCTTTTCATTCATTTAGCGCGAATTCGTCCTCAATTGCTCTTCACGAATTATACCCCATCGTCGTAGCGTGCGTCCTCTGGGGCTCCGCTTGGTCCCGCAAACGTATAGAAATGAATTGCGACAACCAAGCCACAGTTGATATAATAAATAAAGGGCGTTCGAAATGCCCATCAATTATGTCTCTACTTCGACGCCTAACTTGGCAAGCCGTCACACACAACTTCATCCTTAAAGCCGTACATATACCAGGACAATCTAACATCATTGCTGATGCTCTCTCTCGCTCTCGTTTGCAGGCTTTCCGACGTCTCTGCCCAGCAGCAAACCAGAATCCTACACCATGTCCGGACCTAGCCGAGCTGATCCTAGACTAAACTCTCATTACGATAACCTATTAAATTCTGCCAGGTTCTATATCACCAAAGGAGTCTCATCATTAACACTTAAATCATATAATTCTACTTGGTCCCGGTTTATCATCTTTTGTTTTTCGTTCGGCATCCCTGTTCTGCCTATCTTAATTTCGACTATATGCGCGTTTCTAGTTCATTGCTCCGATTCTCGGCATCTAAAGATTGCCACAATTCGTAAATTGCTCGCCGGCATTCAGTTCCACGCACGATTTCATAATCCCAATTTCCCCAGTCTTTTTTCTACACCCACTATCCGGCTTTTACTGAAAGGCATAGAAAGATCTAATCAAAAGACTCCAGACAAACGCCTCCCCATTACTCTACCTCTTCTGCACAAGCTCGTCTCTTCATTACGCTATGGCCTATTTTGCGAATACATTAACATCCTTTTAGAAGCTGTGTTCTTAACCGCTTTTTACGGGTTTCTACGATCAGGGGAATTTGCGTCCGACTCAAATAATTTTAATTCTGCTCGTGGCTTGGCTATTTCCGATTTACGCTTTTATCCTACGTTTTTTAATCTATTTCTTAAGTTTTCGAAAACAGACTCTTCCGGATCGGGCGTTAGCATTTCTGTTTCTAAAATAAATAATTCATATTGTCCTTTTTCTTCTATGGTTAGATATATCAAAGCACGACCGCGCCTTCCACTAAATTCCCCTTTATTCATCTTACCTAACGGGCTTCCCATGTCAAAGCCCTGGTTCAGATCTCATCTAGCTTCTGTCCTAAAGCATTGCGGACTTCCTCCACGGCTATACACTGGGCACTCCTTTCGCATCGGAGCCGCAACAACGGCAGCTGAATGCGGAGTTCCCGACTCCACAATCCAAATGCTCGGCAGATGGTCTTCCACGGCTTACAAGACATATATCAGATCCGATGTAGACGTCCTTCTTAATGCTCAACAAGCCCTCTCAACCTACATTCAAGGTAATATTATTCGCTAGCTACTGGTGGTGGTTACTGCATTCGAACGTCTAGACCGAGTCCATTATAATGAACTGGACCTTTTATTAATAGCTCCTAAAAACAGTTAATCCTTGACGGAGACTCAAAGTTTATTCGTATCCACGACTGCTTGCGTTCATCGTGTCTCTCATAGCAACGCAATATTCTCTAGCCTCCGCGGCTTCTATTTCAATATCAATTAATTTAAGATATCGAAGCACTGATATTGCCCTCGATGAGCAAAATTGCCTATTGTGACCCTATCGAACGAATTAATCGAACTGCAAATTCGTCCCGGCAGCAGTAAACGCAAGGTTATCACGAACCTGTTTCATCACATTCACATTGGTTCACGGCTTATCGAAGCCTTTACAGTAATGCTATCGAGATTCTGTATTTCGTTCATACACGATTATTCGGCCTATCGAGGCATTAATATTAGCGAGCGTACACGTAGTTCTATTAAGTTATACTTCACGCCGATCACGGGCACCTGTCACAAAGCAATTCTAGCTTTAAGAAATATCAATATTTCATTCTCACATCTCTGCTTATCGAAGCGCCCGGGAACGTCACATTGATAGCAGATTAGTAACACTTAAACAGAAGGTTATCTCGGACCTACTTTTAACTTTCCCTTCTATGGTTTATATTTTTAATAGCCATACTAAGATATTAATACTCATGCTCGTTCACGGCCTATCGAGGCATCGCACACGCTTGTACTCGGCCTATCGAGGCATCGCACATGCTTGTTCTCAGCCTATCGATGCTTCGCCTATGCTCGTTCTCGGCCAATCGAGGCATCGCACATGCTTGTCCTCGGCCTATCGAGGCATCGCAATCTATCGAGATTTACGATTAAGCTTAAAGTTCTGAGGCCAACCGTGGCCGCCGACGTTAAAGCATAGGCCTATCAAAGATTCATTTCTGCCTTTATTTTATTTTATTTATTTATTTATTTATTTTTTATATTTTCTTTTAATGCGCAGCTCCTCTATTTAAGCCTATCGAGGCTCAGATTAGAATCTTCACTTTCTTTTGCCAAAGTTGCTCCGTTTAGGAGTTGTAACATACCGAAGCACAGTGTGCTATTAACTGCATCTTTCACTCTCCCTATTTATTTTAAGGCTACATCATCGTTATAATCAAACGTTAGTTTCATATTAAGCCTTATCTAGATGACGTTTATCAGCTTTTCTCATGTTGTCTAATGACCCTGCATACTTTCCAGAGTCATCTTAGGTACGTAAGGAATCCATCATATATTCCTTATTTTGGGGGTTTAGGCTCCGCCCCTGTCCAGACCATCAGGCAGGACCTACCGGCTAACTCACCGACCCAGACGGAGGACAGAGCCCCCGCCAAAGAACCGAGACGGAGCTTGTCGAGCATCAATTTTATTCCGTCTGTAATCTTACACAAATAAATATATTGCATTCAATAATTCTCTCCTGAGTCTTTTTGGTAGAAATGGAAGCGTCAGCGTAAGTTCTACCAGAAAGACTCTATTGCCACGTCACTAATATGTAATTTCGCACCACCAATCACAGTTCAACATCAGATATAAAAGACTGACCTTACCTTCCCCTTTCGTTGCTGTAGGTGTCGTAGAAAAGTTATCCCCCATCCTCCCCACCACCACCAGGTATAGGCTCCTGTCCAACCGTCAGGGGGGTTTAGGCTCCGCCCCTGTCCAGACCATCAGGCAGGACCTACCGGCTAACTCACCGACCCAGACGGAGGACAGAGCCCCCGCCAAAGAACCGAGACGGAGCTTGTCGAGCATCAATTTTATTCCGTCTGTAATCTTACACAAATAAATATATTGCATTCAATAATTCTCTCCTGAGTCTTTTTGGTAGAACTAAACTGTTCCGGATGATTCACACTGCTTGGAAAAGTATTGGTATTAAAGAACAGACATCATTGCAGACTATTTATGAACAGACTACGTTAAGACAAGCTAATAAGATTGTCTGTGATCCATCCCATGTTTTGTATACAGAGTATGAGTTGCTGCCTTCTGGGAGGAGATTTAGAGATCCTTGTTACAGATGGAATAGATTTAAAAACTAATTTATTCCTGTGTCTATAAAACTGCTTTTTTTCATATTGCTGTGTTATTTTTGTTGTTATGGTTCGTTTTATTATTGTTTGAGTTTCTTGATTATTATGTGTTAATTGTGAGCTGACTGCAGCATGGGTGATGACCCAAGACAAATTTCCCAATGTGGGATAATAAAGTTTTACCTTACTTTACCTCACCTTACCTTACCTTACCTTACCTTACCTGTTGCATCATTGTTTACTTGATCTTTTGTTCACTCACATCTATAATTGTGGGAACAGATTTCAGATATAATCTGACACAAAGTTGTATAACTCAACTAGTTTTACTAGAACTTAGTGCTGAATTTGACACTGTAGATCAGGGGTCGGCAAGTAACTTTGGCCGCGGGCCAATATTTTTTTTAGCCAGTAGATGGCGGGCCAGCTACACAGAGTAGGCCTATGGATACAAATTAAATACTCTTATATAGGCCTATAATCGCGGAATATGATGGGTCCGTCACCGTTCGTGGATCATTCGTTCAATCGTTTTTTCAAATTAAAACCAAAGATAAAAAGATGAAAAGCGACTTGTTTTTCCATTATTTCCTGAACTAAAAAAAAAAAAAAAAAAAAAAAACGATTAATAATGGGTTTTCTGATTTTCTGATTGTGCTCAGATCAAAAATAGAAAAAATTAATTACTGGATTAGACAAATTTTGATTTTGATTTTTAATTTTTAATTTAACACCTTGTACTGTATCAAGGAAATCATTTTAAACAGATCAAGTAGCCTACTATTGTGGTAACAGATTACAGCCATTTTAATAAAGGTATGAATAGCTATCATACCTCATTCGCTTACAGTCCGACTTTTGAACTTTATTATTCCTTTTTTTATTATTATTATTTATTCGGGACACACACATACACACCTAAGGTTTAAGGAGGTCTGCGCGGGATTGTTTTGTTTTCGTCCCGCTCCCACAAGGTTCTATTCAGCAACCGCTTAAAATACACTCGGTGTTCACCCGCTTTATTTCCCAAACTGACGGGTCCGCAAAATTTAGATCTCATTTCATAATCTCACATTCAAATGTCTCTTAACGGAAAGAATGAGATTAAGTAGCCTATAATAAATGCTATACAAAAAATGTGTTGTGTCAATATAAATATTAGGCTATTGTAACATTGTACTGTCAGCAGAGAAAAAAAATGCCACAGAAAAAAATTATGAAATATAAATAGCCTAACATAAATTAAATAGGACAAAGCCTATCACTCAAATTTCTAAGCAACATAAACAAAAATCATATTGCCCTACTGACAAATGAAGTAGGCTATTTTCTGCCGAACTATTTCAAACATCCTTGCAAAAAAAGAATGTTGTTGACTGACAATGGTTTCAGTAGCCTACCAAACAGCTCCTCAGAGGTGGTCAGGTGGTCAGAATTAAGTGCAGATACGCTGTCAAAAGATGTCGGGAGTGGGCTATTGTCAGTCAGACCGCCCGCTCCGTCCAAAGTACACCAGAGTTCTGACCGCTACCATCTTTTGATGCGCGAATGGACACAAAGTGGTCAAGCGTATAACTAGACGCGGCAGGCGCAAATTTGACGCGCTATTCGCGTCCGGTGTGAACGCACAGTTATACTTTAAAATGCAATCCCGCGCCGCATGATTCCACCTATAGGCGTTTCACACAGTATGCGGCGGTGAAATCGCCGCGCGACTACGGCTTTTCTCAAGTAGTGGAAAAGTTTTGTGCAGCATTTAGAACTTCCAAAATAATCCGGCGGGCCAGAAAATATTGCTGGCGGGCCAGTTTTGGCCCGCGGGCCGCCAGTTGTCGTTCCCTGCTGTAGATCATGCAATTTCTTTGGACAAGCTTGACAATCTTGTGGACATTTGTGAATCATATCTGTCAGATCACCACCACATTGTATTTAAATGAGCTATTTGACTTAACACATGAAAAATGTATGGTGTGCCTCATACAGTAGATCAATCTTTGGCCTTTGGGTGTTCCTTGAACACATTCTTTTTTAGGTGATTTTTAGAAAACAAGGTGTTACCTTTTTTTGTTGGTGAGGATCTGCTCTGTATTCCAAAACCAAATGAAACCATTGATTATTCTTTTTTCTTTTCTTAATTTGTTTTGCATCATGAGAACTTTGTTTGTTTGTCCTTTACTCATGCAGATATTTATTTTATGCATAATGCATAAAGCATAATGATTTTCAAGACACAATGTTTAGTGTTCTCGTGAAATAGTTTTATTATTAGACACACTGGAATGCTAGTACCAAGAGTCCATGATACGCCTCATGCTCATGAATCTCATGCCACCCATATTGCTGAAGCTCCTGTACTCTCCAGGCCTGAAGTAGGACATCCTGCCTCTGTAGTGGGGCTGCTCATACATGAGCCAGTGGCCGTCCATCACATGACAGGACTGGCAGTGAGACATGCGGTAACGGTCCATGATGTTGTCACAGTCATCCATCATCTCGTACATCTGACCCATGAAGTTCTCCCTCTCGTAGATCCTCATTCTGTAGGATCCCCTGTGCTGCAGTGGAAGAGAAGTGCATTATTTTCAAGTTTGTCAGGCAGAATTAACATAAAATGTAAATATCTATCAAGAATTAGGTCTGTCTCAAATCACCATTCTTATAGGATCCTCGGTTCTTTTCAAACATTTTTCTCTAACCCCCAAAAACTACAATTAGTTCTCTGAGTTATGCTTCTAAATAAATATGAATTAAAATATTTCATTTATTACAAATACTTCAATGTGGAGCTCACCATGGGGATCATACGGCAGGACCTGATGCAGTTGCTCATTCCAAACATAGACATGTAGTCAGCATACTCGCCCCTTTTAAAGAAATACTGATTTCCCATGTAGTTGGGATGATCATACATCATCCAGCATCCGCTCTCCACTCTGCAAGAGTGACAGCGACTCATGTAGGAGTGCATGTCAGCACAGTCGCCCATACAGTCGTAAGAGCGACCCTGGAAGTTCCTGTCCTCAAAAAAGGTGACCTGAAAAATAAAAGTTTTAGTGATTTAAAGTGAAATATACCAAATAAAACGCATACGAAGTTAAAATATGTGTAAATGGCAGCTGGAACAAGGTTTACCTTCATGGTTGTGCTGTCTGATCCTCAATAGGAAAGGAGAAGCTGATTCTGGTTGTTGACTGACTGCTGTCACCTGTGCTTTTATAGTAGACCAAGACTAAAGACTACACAGCACCTATTGTTAGTCAATTCCTGACTGTGCAAGTTGGAATAGAGGCCATTCTAGCTAAATCTTGGTATGTAGATCATAATGTTCACATTTTGTTAGGACAAATGATCATAATTTTCTAACATTTACATTAGTCAAAAAGAATGTGAATCTGTAAAACACTTAAGTTAATCTAGGTTAATGTTAATCTCTGCATATATTAATATTTTATTTAAATTGAATAAATTAAGTTATATAAATTTATGTTAAGGGATTATTAACAAACATTAACAATAGTTTATTTAATGAACAATAGTATGGTGTATTCATAAATTAGCAGTAATATAGTGAATGCTAAAAATATATTTTGTGATAACACATATTTCTCTTAACAAATCGAATATAATTGTAATGTTACTATCATTCTTAAAATAAACGTAAAGTTTAACTGATATATTTAGTAGACAGAATGTGACACAATCATTGGATCTGAGATATGTATAAATGTATGTTAGCGACCAAATATTTTAACTTTTGATTTAAATTCTAGCAAAAAAATAAATAAAAAATTGTATTGAAGAAATTAAATATTCTCTAAGTTATCTCCAAAGCTCTCTCTGTTGTAGTTTATTAGACTATTATGCTGCCTCAGAAGCCTGTATGAAATCAGTTTTAGCTGTTTGTGCAAACGCAGCATGTGAAGTTATTGCCTGATTGGGAAACTAGGCAGTAAAGATGAACATCACCAGAGGCTCTATAGTATCACAGTTCTTAAGCCACAATAAGATATTATTGCGATTTTTAAATGTTTTGCGATATGCTGAGTATTGCAATATAATATATTGTGGTATATTGCAACTCCACATATGTATTTAAGATACAGTTCTCAGTCTGTTAATTTAACATCTTATCCATCTCCTTTATCCTTTACTTGTCCACTGAGTTCCTTCCTGGTATTTTACATATTTTTTAATATAATTAAATTTTCAGCCCCACTTCATATCAAGTTTCTTTGACTATGGACTAACATTTAAATTAATCATTTGATACAGTGCACTTCTTGTGTACTTGCAATTTTATATATTTATATATTTATATATTTAATTATATATATATATATTTATAAACATGTATGTAACTACACTTGTAATTAATTTATGTAATTAGATCTAATTAACTGTTGACTCTTCCCTTGTCAAAAGGTTCCACGTAACTGGGTTACATTGCATTTACGTAACATTATTTATTTCAATAAACTTAAGTTAATTACATAAGGTTAATCTAATGCCATTTAGTTGAATAAGTTTAACAGTCTTAATTATGTCCAAAACAATAAAGTTGAACATGTACATGAACATGCACAAAATATTTAATCTGTAAAGATTGCCTTCACTTTTCAAGAAAAAAATGTTGTTAATTAAATAATAAATAAAAATAGCAAAAAATTAAAAGCATGTTGCCTTTAAGTGAAAGGTATCTATCAAATACTTATAAATGTGTTCTGCAAAAAAGGCAGAAAACAATTTATCAGTTGTTAAAAACAAGACTATTATTTAAAGGAATGTAACATGGTTGATATTGAAACAAATACTGTAACAGCCAACAGTGCAGCGTTATGGAAAAAGCAGAAATGGTCCTGACCTCAGATTACAGGAGTTTATTTTTCAGGCATAAATATAAGACCAAGCATCAAAGAACACACATTTGCACATTGTTCAGATTTTCCTGTATTTAGATGCCTTAAATCATGATGATGATCTTTGTAAGGATCTGTAGCCTATGCCCCTTCATGTCTGACCACATAGATTACTTGAGTGGTCTTGCATATCAAGGTTAGGGCTTCATCATGTTCAACATCCTAAAAAAAAGTCAAATACAAAAAGAAACAATTAACAACAGATCAGGGGTGAAAGGGGGAGTTGGTTTTAGAGAAACATACAGTAATTTTTATTGTAAATAATAATGTAAATAATTTTCCATGCACTCCTTCACAAGGTTTGAGGGGCCCTTGTCCAGGTACGGCAAGTGCTTTCAGGATGCATTCACGTCCTTTTTCCAGTGGTGTCGTTCTGAACAATGAGACAATTGTCACAGGTCGGGGTGGACTTCCCTCCCCTTCACAACGTACCACCTCGAGGAGTTACCCAGAGACACAACAGACCAGACAAGATATTGATCAAAAACGTATATTTTATTTAGTTAAAAACAAGTCCAATCTCCACTTAAATCCAGCAGGTCGCGTGGGTAGTTCACCCAACAGTTCCTCTCGACCAGAGGTAAACAATGGAGCAAGCACTGATGGGGTTTCGCACAGTGGTTCCTCTTCAGCCGGACGTAAGTAATGGAGCGGGTACTGGTAGGGGTTTCGCACAGCAACTCCTCTTCGGCTGGAGGTAAGTAATGGCTCAGGCGCTGGCAGGGGTTTGTACAGCAACTCCTCTTCAGCTGGAGGTAAGTAATGGCTCAGGCACTGGCAAGGGTTTACACAGCAACTCCTCTTCGGCTGGAGGCAAGTAATGGCTCAGACACTGGCAGGGATTTGCACAGCAACTCCTCTTCGGCTGGAGGTAAGTAATGGCTCAGGCACTGGCAGGGGTTTGCACAGCAACTCCTCTCCGGCTGGAGGTAAGTAATGGCTCAGGCACTGGCAGGGATTTGTACAGCAACTCCTCTTCGGCTGGGGGTAAGTAATGGCTCAGGCACTGGCAGGGATTTGCACAGCAACTCCTCTTCGGCTGGAGGTAAGTAATGGCTCAGGCACTGGCAGGGGTTTGCACAGCAACTCCTCTCCGGCTGGAGGTAAGTAATGGCTCAGGCACTGGCAGGGATTTGCACAGCAACTCCTCTTCGGCTGGGGGTAAGTAATGGCTCAGGCACTGGCAGGGATTTGCACAGCAACTCCTCTTCGGCTGGAGGTAAGTAATGGCTCAGGCACTGGCAGGGATTTGCACAGCAACCCCTCTTCGGCTGGAGGTAAGTAATGGCTCAGGCACTAGCAGGGATTTGCACAGCAACTCCTCTTCGGCTGGAGGTAAGTAATGGCTCAGGCACTGGCAGGGATTTGCACAGCAACTCCTCTTCGGCTGGAGGTAAGTAATGGCTCAGGCACTGGCAGGGATTTGCACAGCAGCTCCTCTTCGGCTGGAGGTAAGTAATGGCTCAGGCACTGGCAGGGGTTTGCACAGCAACTCCTCTTCGGCTGGAGGTAAGTAATGGCTCAGGCACTGGCAGGGATTTGCACAGCAACCCCTCTTCGGCTGGAGGTAAGTAATGGCTCAGGCACTAGCAGGGATTTGCACAGCAACTCCTCTTCGGCTGGAGGTAAGTAATGGCTCAGGCACTGGCAGGGATTTGCCCAGCAACTCCTCTTCGGCTGGAGGTAAGTAATGGCTCAGGCACTGGCAGGGATTTGCACAGCAGCTCCTCTTCGGCTGGAGGTAAGTAATGGCTCAGGCACTGGCAGGGGTTTGCATAGCAACTCCTCTTCGGCTGGAGGTAAGTAATGGCTCAGGCACTGGCAGGGATTTGCACAGCAACTCCTCTTCGGCTGGAGGTAAGTAATGGCTCAGGCACTGGCAGGGGTTTACACCGCGACTCCTCTTGGGCTGGAGGTAAGTACTGGAGCACGTGCTAGTGGGAAATTGACAGCAAAGGAAGGGGATTACTCATCTCACAGGACACCATCAATTATTTGAGTGTCGCCTCTCTTTGGGATAGAGGGGAGGATCGGGCAGGGGAAGCGTCAGCCGCGCTCCAGCACTTCGTCGCAGATGACCACCGAGGAACTCTCTCGTTCCCTCCACGGGACACACTCACTAGCTGGGGGCAGCTCCCCCTCCACAACCGTCGAGTCGCAACAACAGTCGCTCTCTTCCCCACAGAACGGTGTTGGCCACTTCCACTAACAGGGCAATCCTCAGAGCAGCGATGGCAGTATTCGATAGCAGGGGGGCGGTTTCTCTGTGTTCACAGAACAATCATGGCAAATAGAAAGCTTGGCATTCAACAACAGAATCTTCTTACCCCAGAGCAGCGATGGCAGTATTCAATAGCAGAGGGCAGTTTCTTTATGTTCACAGAACCACAGAGGTGAATACAGGTTTCAATCGTCAACAGCATTCATAGATCTCTCATAAATCCTCTTCCACTCAGATGAGTTCGAGCTGCATTCCTGCACAGCATATGCTCAACACACAGCAGTTAGTTAATTTCAGTTTGGCCTTCAGAACCCACGAGTAGACGACTGGAGAACAGGCAGACATAAACTTCAGTTTCCACACCAGTGCACAATTCAGTCACTTCAAACGATCACACGTGTTCACTTCACATTAGGCACTGCAACTCACATCAACTCACAGTGAATAGGGTCTCTTGTCGTGGTCCCAACCGACTCTCTCCGCTCCACTGGCAAACTGTACATCCAAGCTGTGTAGACGGTTGACTATGGAAACACAACTGGCATTGAAAAGTTTCAGAATACAACTCACCAGACGCCGGGGCAGTTTCACCACATACTAGCAGGTGGCGAGCGCTACAGGCATAACTTCCTATTAGGACTGGCAGATAACACTTGTCTGTTCGTTGAATTCGCACAGTTCAATCATATCGCTGCGTTCCAGCTCTTCCTTCTTTACTCACAGTCCTCTCCGTTCTTTATCGTTCTGCCCTCTCGTGTACTGCCCGATGTGATCAGTGAATCGACAACAACAGATTTCCTCCAGTCTGTGTCCGCCCAAAAGACTTCTTACCCCAAAACTCCAGCACAAAACTTAGACTTCGCTGCCAAACTGCACAAAAGAACTTTTCAAAAGGACTACCCTTCCTGCCCATCAACCGGATCCTTTTATAATCCCCCTCGTGGCTCAATCTCTGCTCATCGCCCAGCTGTCACTCGTTTTCCTAATCAGCGAGCTCCGTCAGACTGTTTACACAGGAAGACCCGGAACCGTTCCGGTGTAACATAGAACTTGCTCCCCCTGGAAACGAGTATAGAGCGGGGCAGTTCCACTTAATCGTCACCCCGTGACATCCTCCCCCACCAATCCGTTCTAGTCCCTAGAACGAGGGTCAGAGACCCAGTCTCCATACCTTGCAGGGGGTCGTCCTCTGTTGTCCCGTTGGGAACGTCTTGGCGGCGAGGCGGGGTCCTCCCCTCTTGGCTCGACATTTAGGCCCCTTGGAACCACTGCCCAACCTACTAAGGGCGGCCTAGGTGCCACTGGGACAGTGGAAGCTTCTACCACAGGTTTTGGATAATTCGGACAGGGGCGGATTAAATTCCGATGTATCACCCGTTCTGGGCCTGACTTTCCCTCAGGGCGGATGGTATAAACCGGCTGGTAGGGACGTTGCTGGCTTTGTACTACATAAGGCAGGGCCTCCCACCGATCACTCAGTTTGCCCTTACCTTGGCGTCGATTGTCCCGTACCAAAACTCTCTCCCCGGGCAGTAACGGAGCCTCTCTGGCCGTCCGATCGTACAGCCGCTTGTTCTTGGTCGAGGCTATGTTAATTCGATCAGTGACCCGTTCGTACGCCGAGTGGAGTCGCTGATGATGCCTGCCCACCCAATCCGTCAGACTCACATCCTCTCCAACTCCAGCCGTTCCAAGTAGTAGATCTGTGGGAAGACGCACATGCCTCCCAAACATCAAGTACGTTGGAGCATACCCAGTGGTGCTGTGCACACTATTGTTGTAGGCCTGTACCAGCGCGGGGAGACTATCCACCCTATTACTCTGATGCTCCGTGTCCAGCGTCCCAAATAGCCCCAGCAACGTCTGATTGAACCGCTCACACCCTCCGTTTCCCTGGGGGTGATATGGCGTGGTATGCGTCTTCTTACACCCATAGAGCTGACATAGCTCCTGTACCACCTTAGATTCGAAGTTTGGCCCTTGATCTGAGTGAAGAGTCTCTGGGCACCCAAACGGCTGGAATACAAACTTCCACAAAGCATTTGCAGTAGTGGTGGCAGTCTGGTCTAAGGTAGGAATGGCCCAAGCATATTTTGTGAATAGGTCAGTTACCACTAGAATGTTCTGGAAGCGATCCGTCGGTCGACCCAACGTCAAGTAGTCCATGGCCACAATGTGCAAAGGGGCCCTAGCTCGTATAGGGACCAACGGGGCTCTCACCTCTTTCCTTGACTTGAAGAGTGTGCAACGTGGGCATTTCTGGATGAACAAGTTCACTGAAGCCTCCATCCCTGGCCAATGGAAATTTCTCCGCAACAGAGACACCGTCCTCTCTTTCCCTTGGTGTCCTAACTGAGTATGGTAGGCCTGCAAAAGGGCTTGGATCTGACCTTCAGGTACCACCACCTGGCACACAGCTTCGCCCAGCACTGGATCTCGGATGGATCGGCAAACTACCCCCTCTCGTAGATAGAGTCTCTCCCACTGTCCAAGAAGTTTCTTCACTACCCATGTCTGGGCCCGACGCTCCGCCGCCTCCGGCCACGACCCCTGCATCAACCAAGCCCGTATCTTCATCTATTCAACATCTCCCTCCTGCCTTTCCTTCCACCGCTGTGGATCCCAGCCCCAACTAGCGGGAACTGCCTCTTGCTGGCACCCAGGTGCTTCCACACGTCCCACCATAAGCCCTTCTTCACTCTCTTCCAAAGGCCCCAACGGACAACCTTCAGCCTCGGGGAGTCTGGACAACACATCGGCATTAATGTGCTCCCGGCCTGGACGATACTGGAGTTGGTAATCATAATTAGCCAGTTGCGCTACCCACCGTTGTTCAACTGCTCCCAGCTTGGCTGTTCGTAAGTGGACCAGAGGATTGTTATCAGTTATTACAAGTACCTTGGCTCCCCATAGGTAGTCCTTAAATTTCTCACTCATGGCCCACTTCATGGCCAGCAATTCAAGTTTGAATGAGCTGTAGTTAGAATCATTTCGTTCAGCGGGGTGAAGGCTTCGGCTTGCATAGGCGATGACCCGCTCCACTCCCTGTTGCCGCTGGGCCAATACTGCTCCCAGGCCAAGGTTACTAGCATCAGTATACAGAACAAAGGGCTGGGTAAAGTCTGCATAGGCCAGAATCGGGGCTTGTATTAGCTCTTGTTTGAGCCTCTGAAAGGCCACGTCACATGTGAAATCCCAAGCAACCGAAGGGGACCCATGACCGCGGGAACGGCCCGCACCCGCCAGAAGCTGATTTAATGGTTTGGCGATCTTCGAGAAGTCTTTAATAAACCGCCGATAATACCCTACAAAGCCCAGGAAAGATCTCACTTGCCGCACGGTCTTGGGCGCCCTCTATCCTTGGACAGCTGACACTTTTTCAGAGTCCACAGAGACTCCGGTGGCACTCACGCAGTGGCCCAGGAATTTCACTTCCTTGCGGAACAGTTGGCACTTATCTGGCTGCAGTTTCAATCCATACTTCTCCATCGCCCGAAACACCTGCTCCAAATATTGGAGATGGGATTCAAAGTCTGGTGAGTAGACAATAACATCGTCTAGGTATACTAACGTAGTATCCACCAACTGGCCACCCAGGCACCGCAGCATCAGTCGTTGGAAAGTGGCTGGGGCGTTGCAAAGGCCAAAGGGCATCCGGTCCCATTCAAAGAGCCCAAAAGGGGTCGTGAACGCGGCCTTTTCCCTATCCTCCTCTTCCACCTGCACCTGCCAATACCCGCTGGCCAGATCTAGAGTGGAGTACCAAGCGGCTTGAGTCAGGCTGGTGAGGGAATCCTCGATCCGCGGCAGCGGGAAGGCATCCTTCTTGGTCACTTGATTCAGCCTACGATAGTCTACACAGAACCTCCAAGCTCCGGTCTTCTTTCGTACCAGGACGATAGGGGCCACCCAGGGGCTGCTACTCTCACGAATGATCCCCTTCTCCAGCATCCCCTGTAACAGGGTACGAACCTCGGAGTAAAGGGTTGGTGGCACCGGACGATATCTTTCTCTGCTTGGTGCAGCATCACCGGTAGGAATACGATGTTTCACAGCATCAGTACAGCCATAGTCTTCATCATGTACGGAGAATAGGTGCTGCCACTTCGCCAAGAATGCCTGGAGCTGTTGTGTCTGACTCTCCTCTAGCTCCTCCCCCCGCAGGGATTCCCCCAAAAGATGGGCCAGCATACCCTCCCTCGAGGAACCCATGGGCTGCTCCACCCGCGTCAGGGCCACCTCAACCACTGTAGAGCTCACTTGACAGAAATTAACTCCTTTACCATCCCTCACTTGTTGGAGGCCCACCGAGGTAACTCGGGCCAATCGTTGATGGCGGTACAAGTTGACTGGATAAGGATGTACGTTCCGTACTCTTACGACGACTCGGCCACGCCGAACAGCGGCCAAACCTCGAGCCACCTCCACCCCTTGACAATCCAAATGGGGCTCCACGAGCACCCAATCTTCTGGTCCAAACATCCGAACGGGCAACTGAGCCCAAATCACAGCCTCGCTCCGGGCCGGTACAGAAAGAGCATATCGACAAGTGACCCGGCCTGTGCCTTCACGATCTTCTTGGGAGCTGGCCGTATGAACCCGGCGACAATCCGCAATAATGCGTTCCCACTCACGTTTCTCGGCTGGCGGGGCAGTTCGAATAGGCCCAGTTTGGAACAGTTCCTCCCAACACTCTGAAATGACATTCATGCCCAAAAGAGCTCGATGCGTCCCCAGACAAGGGTCCCGGACAACCACAATTCCTTTCTGTGGTACTGTAACTCCATGAATCTCCAAGTCCGTGACCAAGTATCCAACATAAGGAATGTCTAGACCGTTTGCTCTTCGCAAGGTGAGCCAAGGGGCCTCCGCCTCCTGTAAGCATTGGGCATTGAACAGTTCTTTGGACAAACTCTCGGAGAATAAGGTAACTTGGGACCCGGTATCCACTAGACATCGGACCTTGGCACCGTTCACCTGAATTTCCACGGTGGGGCAGCGTCCAACTAAGTGGTCTCTGGGGGCAGCAGGAAAAGAAGGGTCCATCAAAGGGGTCCCGACCACTTGACCCACAGTGGCCGGTAACTCTAAAAAAACCCCTGTGAACCCCGGCGTGAGCCGCACTGGCGACTATGGTGTCCCGGCTCTCCACAGCCATTACAAATCGGACGTCCCATTGGAATCTGGGGCCAGCCGCCCGTATTGGACGCCTCCCCGGGTCTCGACTCCCATCCGAGTAAGAACGCTCTCGAAGCAAGGGCAGCGGATGTGGCCGCTCCCGGCGAACCTCCTCCAGAAAGGTCTTAGACAGCTCGGTCATTTGTTCTCGCACCTCCTTCATGAGTTCTGCGCGTAGGGTCTGCTTCCAATCGGACGGCCCAGGGAGAGTGGAATCGATCGTTCGGCTGGTGGCCATACAAACGGAGGGGTCCGCTGTTTCCACATGATCCGTCTCCAGAGCTAAAGCCTCCCTTCGCAAATCCTCGAACGTCAACTCAGGATCTCGGCGGAGTTGTACACGCAAGCTCTGACGGACAGGACCTTCCCGGAGTCCCAGGAGAAACTGATCTCGTAACAAGGTCTCCTCGCCGCCCAGGCCATGGTCACGCCTCCCCTTCAGCCTCATAAACTGCTCCCGTAGTCGTAGAGCAAAGGCCCGTAAGGTTTGCTTGGGTCCTTGTTTGCAATTGAAGAACTGCGTCCGTAGGACCGCCACTGGGGTGGCATCACCATACTGCCCGATCAAGAAGTCAAACACAGCTTGTGTCGTAGCTCGAGTTGCTTCTGGTGCGGCCTGCACCTCTCTCCTGGCTTCTCCTTCAAGCGAATTCAAGACAAACTGTAACCTCTGTGGGGCACTCAATCCCTGGAGTCCTGCCAGGTACTCAACCTGAGCCCTCCACTCCGTTAGGCTCAATTCCGACCCGGGTCCTCCATATCGTTGGGCCCAAGGGGCTCCCATAAAAATGGGCATAACTTGGGGCCGGGCCACAGGCAATTCTTCGTCTGCCATAAGGGGTCTCTGGTCGCTCAACTCGAGGTGGAATCCTGCCGACTACGCCAAATCTGTCACAGGTCGGGGTGGACTTCCCTCCCCTTCACAACGTACCACCTCGAGGAGTTACCCAGAGACACGACAGACCAGACAAGATATTGATCAAAAACGTATATTTTATTTAGTTAAAAACAAGTCCTATCTCCACTTAAATCCAGCAGGTCGCGTGGGTAGTTCACCCAACAGTTCCTCTCGACCAGAGGTAAACGATGGAGCAAGCACTGATGGGGTTTCGCACAGTGGTTCCTCTTCAGCCGGACGTAAGTAATGGAGCGGGTACTGGTAGGGGTTTCGCACAGCAACTCTTCTTTGGCTGGAGGTAAGTAATGGCTCAGGCGCTGGCAGGGGTTTGTACAGCAACTCCTCTTCGGCTGGAGGTAAGTAATGGCTCAGGCACTGGCAGGGGTTTGCACAGCAACTCCTCTCCGGCTGGAGGTAAGTAATGGCTCAGGCACTGGCAGGGATTTGCACAGCAACTCCTCTTCGGCTGGAGGTAAGTAATGGCTCAGGCACTGGCAGGGATTTGCACAGCAACTCCTCTTCGGCTGGGGGTAAGTAATGGCTCAGGCACTGGCAAGGATTTGCACAGCAACTCCTCTTCGGCTGGAGGTAAGTAATGGCTCAGGCACTGGCAGGGGTTTGCACAGCAACTCCTCTCCGGCTGGAGGTAAGTAATGGCTCAGGCACTGGCAGGGATTTGCACAGCAACTCCTCTTCGGCTGGGGGTAAGTAATGGCTCAGGCACTGGCAGGGATTTGCACAGCAACCCCTCTTCGGCTGGAGCTAAGTAATGGCTCAGGCCCTGGCAGGGATTTGCACAGCAACTCCTCTTCGGCTGGAGGTAAGTAATGGCTCAGGCACTGGAAGGGATTTGCCCAGCAACTCCTCTTCGGCTGGAGGTAAGTAATGGCTCAGGCACTGGCAGGGATTTGCACAGCAACTCCTCTTCGGCTGGAGGTAAGTAATGGCTCAGGCACTGGCAGGGGTTTGCACAGCAACTCCTCTTCGGCTGGAGGTAAGTAATGGCTCAGGCACTGGCAGGGATTTGCACAGCAACTCCTCTTCGGCTGGAGGTAAGTAATGGCTCAGGCACTGGCAGGGGTTTACATCGCGACTCCTCTTGGGCTGGAGGTAAGTACTGGAGCACGTGCTAGTGGGAAATTGACAGCAAAGGAAGGGGATTACTCGTCTCACAGGACAGCATCAATTATTTGAGTGTCGCCTCTCTTTGGGATAGAGGGGAGGATCGGGCAGGGGAAGCGTCAGCCGCGCTCCAGCACTTCGTCGCAGATGACCACCGAGGAACTCTCTCGTTCCCTCCACGGGACACACGCACTAGCCGGGGGCAGCTCCCCCTCCACAACCGTCGAGTCGCAACAACAGTCGCTCTCTTCCCCCCAGAACGGTGTTGGCCACTTCCACTAACAGGGCAATCCTCAGAGCAGCGATGGCAGTATTCGATAGCAGGGGGGCGGTTTCTCTGTGTTCACAGAACAATCATGGCAAATAGAAAGCTTGGCATTCAACAACAGAATCTTCTTACCCCAGAGCAGCGATGGCAGTATTCAATAGCAGAGGGCAGTTTCTTTATGTTCACAGAACCACAGAGGTGAATACAGGTTTCAATCGTCAACAGCATTCATAGATCTCTCATAAATCCTCTTCCACTCAGATGAGTTCGAGCTGCATTCCTGCACAGCATATGCTCAACACACAGCAGTTAGTTAATTTCAGTTTGGCCTTCAGAACCCACGAGTAGACGACTGGAGAACAGGCAGACATAAACTTCAGTTTCCACACCAGTGCACAATTCAGTCACTTCAAACGATCACACGTGTTCACTTCACATTAGGCACTGCAACTCACATCAACTCACAGTGAATAGGGTCTCTTGTCGTGGTCCCAGCCGACTCTCTCCGCTCCACTGGCAAACTGTACATACAAGCTGTGTAGACGGTTGACTATGGAAACACAACTGGCATTGAAAAGTTTCAGAATAGAACTCACCAGACGCCGGGGCAGTTTCACCACATACTAGCAGGTGGCGAGCGCTACAGGCATAACTTCCTATTAGGACTGGCAGATAACACTTGTCTGTTCGTTGAATTCGCACAGTTCAATCATATCGCTGCGTTCCAGCTCTTCCTTCTTTACTCACAGTCCTCTCCGTTCTTTATCATTCTGCCCTCTCGTGTACTGCCCGATGTGATCAGTGAATCGACAACAACAGATTTCCTCCAGTCTGTGTCCGCCCAAAAGACTTCTTACCCCAAAACTCCAGCACAAAACTTAGACTTCGCTGCCAAACTGCACAAAAGAAGTTTTAAAAGGACTACCCTTCCTGCCTGATCCTTTTATAATCCCCCTCGTGGCTCAATCTCTGCTCATCGCCCAGCTGTCACTCGTTTTCCTAATCAGCGAGCTCCGTCAGACTGTTTACACAGGAAGACCCGGAACCGTTCCGGTGTTACATCGAACTTGCTCCCCCTGGAAACAAGTATAGAGCGGGGCAGTTCCACTTAATCGTCACCCCGTGACACAATTAAGCAGTGTTCAGAAGAATTAACACAAATTATCCCAGTGTTATTTCAACAAGAGCCAAAAAAAGAATTATCTGCATCTGTGAAGGCCTCAAAATTCAGAGAACCATTACAAGTAAAGTTTGGTTTGGTTCTAAACCAAAAGCTTTGCTACATAATTTTTTTTTTTAAATAATCTTGGATGTCAGAGCTGCTCCAATTGTAGGTGCATAAATCACAAATCTCAAAGTCAAAGTCAGCTTTATTGTCGATTCTTCACATGTTCCAGACATACAAAGCAATCGAAATTATGTTTCCCTCCATCCCACGGTGAAGACAAAAACATGTAGTTAAAACTAGACTAGAGTTAAAAAACTAGACATAGCTAAAAACTATATAACTATCACTATATATAGGCATCAATAAAATAGACATTTAAATTAAGTCTGCAAGTGACATGATAGTGCAAAGACAGTTTCGGTCATAGCAAACATCAGAAGTGTGCAAATGGCATGGTAGTGCAAAGACAGTTTGTCAAAAACAGCATCTGAAGTGTGCAAATGGCATTGTAGTGCAAAGACAGTTCAGTCATAGCAGCATCAAAAGTGATGGCAAATGGCATGATGGCATGATAGTGCAAGGACATCATTGGGGGGAGGGGGGGTCATCTTCTTGACGGCCTGGTGACTGAGGGGAGAGAGTTCAGCATCCTAACAGCCTGATGGATGAAGCTGTTGTTGAGTCTGGTAGTGCGGGAGTAGGGGCTCCTGTACCTCTTCCCAGATGGCAGGAGGCTGAACAGATTGTGAGCTGGATGACTTTCATCGCTCACAATTGTGGTCGCTTTGCGGATGAGGCGGGTGGAGTATATGTCTTTCAGGGAGGGGAGTGGCGCACCAATGATCTTTTCGGCTGTGTTAACTATGCGCTGAAGAGCTTTCCTGTTGTATTCAGTGCAGCTCCCGCCCCACACAGTGATGCAGCTGGAAAGGATGCTCTCAATGGTGCCTCTGTAGAAAGTGCTCATGATGGGTGGTGGAGCACTTGCCCGTCTGAGTCTGCGCAGGAAGTAGAGACGCTGCCGAGCCTTCTTCACCAGAGATGCAGTGATGGTAGTCCAGGAGAGATATTTACTAATGTGCACCCCTAAGAATTTGGTGCTGCTCACTCTCTCCACATCGGCACCATCGATGGACAGTGGCAGGTGTTTGGTGTGACCTCTTCTGACGTTCAGCAGGAGGTTGTTGTTTCTGCACCACGTGGTCAGAAGGTCTACCTCCTTCCTGTAGTGAGTCTCGTCTCCCTTGGTGATGAGACCCACCAGAGTTGTGTCGTCCGCAAACTTAATAATGTGATTAGTGTTATGAGTTGTTGTGCAGTCGTGTGTCAGCAGCGTGAAGAGCAGTGGACTGAGCACGCAGCCTTGAGGGGCCCCTGTGCTCAGTGTGATGCTGCTTGAGGTGTTGTTGCCAACACGCACTACTTGAGTCCTCTGACTGAGGAAGTCCAATAGGCAGTTGCAGAGTGAAGTACTTAGTCCTAGTTTTTCAAGTTTGCAGATGAGTTGTTGCGGAATTAATGTGTTAAATGCTGAACTGAAGTCTATGAATAACATTCTCACATATGTGTCTTTTTTGTCCAGATGGGTAAGGGCTGGATGAAGGGCAGAGCAGATTGCATCCTCTGTAGATCGTTTTGCTCGGTATGCAAACTGGTGAGGGTCCAAGGTGGGGGGGAGGATGGATTTGAGGATGGATTCCCGACTCTGCTGTACAATGTTGTTGTACCATGTTGTTAGCATGCACTAACAACAGCAGCGATAGGAATGAGGCCCTAAATGAACTGTACCAGGCTATCAGCGAACAACAGACATTGAAATTGCCAAAACTGCATAACGCCACTTTAAGAGCTAAAAAACAAGGTCAGAACCACTTGAGGAATACAGCAACTTCAATAAAATACCAATAAAAACATAAGATTATCCGCGATTGACAATTCTAATCTACTGACAGCCTTAAAGAAGTAAAATAACTCACCTGTTTGTCCAGATTAAAACAAAATGTTGATTGCATCCTCCGTTTGAGCATGATTTGGATTCTCACAAAATGGAGAAAGAGTGCTAAAGGATGAGCGTTGAACCGATGTACTTTCAAATATTTGCGCATGTGCACCAAAGTGCGGTGCTGCAGAAGTAACAACTGCATTTCATTCATTTAACTTAAAGGGATACTTCAGGATTTAGCATTAAGCTTTGTATTCGTAGAAAACCTGTAGTATTTTCGAATTACCGTGCTTTCCACCCTCATATCCCCCTGAGAGGAGAGATTTATGTATTTTTTGTCTGGAAAAAATCCTCCGATGATGCAAAAATCGTCATTTTGCGTCATCGGAGGATTTTCTGGCCAGAGGCTAAAGACTACAGCCAGTAGTAGGGGCTGTTCCGCATGTGTTCAGCCCGCCCATAGAGGGTGGGATCTCACTCACATAATGTACACACAGTCAGTCTTTCTTTGGAAGCTAAGCTTGCAGGCTCTTGTTCTGTGAAGAAAGCTGAGAAGTAGGAGAAAGCTGAGTAGTAGGGGTTACCATCCTCCTTTTCCCGGACTTGTCCGGCGGGCGAGATCGTTGCACACCTATTGTTTCAATCTACGTTAACTGAATTCATTCCGATTGGTGAATCTGAATGTAGTGTTTACATGAACGCTAAACAAGTGATCGGTTGATGTGCGTTTTAACATTGCTAAGAAAATTCCCGCACCTCCGTGAGAGATACGAGACCGGCGCGTCTCAGTAATGACGCCACCGGCCTCGCGCCGTTCTCCCGCGGCCCTCAGCCTCGTCCTGCTCGCCACAGTAAACATGATGAATGGCGACTGTAGAACGCAGAAGCCGAATCCCGGACATTTTGGGCTGTCTCGAAATCCCAGGCAGACTCGTCACGGAGACTCACTGGTAGCCTAACCTTGTTGTTTTCAACTGCGCTCTCTTACCGGTCGGCGTGGCCTCCTAGGGCAGCGAAGCAAGTGCATTCTGGGAGTTGTTGTCTTTCATCCACATAAGCCAAAAATACATTTTCTGGCTTTTCTGAGTCTATAAAGTTCCAAATTAAAAAATTTCTTCACATTTCTTCTACATAAATGACCTATTTTAAATACACATTCATCTTTCCAGAGGTGAAGTATCCCTTTAAGTGAGTTGTGTAAATTTGAGAAATTACTTTTTCTAATTCTGTCAACACAGCTGTTTTAGTTTTAATGGACAAACATAAGAGCATTATTTAATTTGAACATAGTTATATTATTTGGACCAACAACAGCCATATTTCATTTTTTTGAGTGCACCCTTAAACCTAACCATACCACAAAACCTGTCCCTAACCTTTCATCCCACCGCAATAGGAGCAAAATTGTTTTGCAATACAACATGAACACAGTAAGTACATTGTAACTAACAATTTAAAAAAAAAAAAAAAATTGATGAAAGTACATAGTACAGTAGTTAAAGATACCTAATATAAAGTGTGACCCAGTTGTCAAATAAAAATGTTTGCACATTTCAATGTTTAACTCTCAATTCAGTGTATTTCTTTTTACATTACGTATTGTTTTAAGCAGTTTTGCAAAGAACAACAAACTTACTAGTACCCTAATGAACAAGTTAAAGGTTACACTATACTTTATACTTTTCAGTTATGAAATATAATGATGTGTTGAATCCTATTTTAATTGTTGTTTTAGGAAGATACATGGTTGCCATTAACCATGTATCCATGTGGGGTGTTTTTGTTTGTTACTGATGAGTGTGGAGTAATACCTTGTTTTTGCCTGAGAAAGAACTTCTTTGTAGTTCGTGACATGTTCTTTAAATGCTTCACGATGCACATTGAGACCAGATCTTCTGTATTGTCTCTTGAGCCTACGTTCTATGGTTTTCGTCCTGCGGAGCTCAGGGGTGAACCAGGGGCAGGGATGGGCAGTATTTCAGATACATGTATTTAAAATACGTATTTGAAATACAAAATACTATTGTGTATTTTGTATTTTAAAGCCTTTGGAAAAAATCAAATGTAATTTGTATTTAAATACATTTAAGATGAGCATTTTTGTATTTTCAAAAAACATAAAATACTTTTTGCCAGTCAACCTCTTTATCAGGGTATTGATTTTGTGCATCAACTAGTTCAGACATTCACTAGCTCAGCAATGGATCAGCGACTTTTTCTTTTCTTTTCTTTTCTTTTCTTTTCTTTTCTTTTCTTTTCTTTTCTTTTCTTTTCTTTTCTTTTCTTTTCTTTTATTTATAAGGCGAGAATGTCATGATCAATTCTACTTGTTGATTAAAGTTAAAATAGAGCATTATTCACTTCAGTTAACATGAAAGAATAAAAGAGCACAGAAAAGTGGGAAAATAGCGTAAGCCAATCAGTCTTGACCGGTTGTTGATTTTTATCAAATAGCTTGTCAAATGTGTTTAAAGCATTACTGCATGTTAGGACTGGAATATATGACACTACATATCATAGCGATGATATAAAGTTTGAATTGATGGAACTTTTTCTAAATCGTTTACATAGATGGGCCTATTTGTAGGGTAAGCAAATAGTGGGCAGGAATTATTGGAACGTTGGAGTGGAAAAAGAAGCACTGATGAATGATACACCACAAAAATCTTCAGCTTTTAGTTTTATTGTACATAAAAAATAATAATCAAAAAGGGGTAAATAGTGTCAAATGAATCTAAATTAATTCTAATTTTATATTTTAGATACACTTTCTAATTTTAATAAATTTAGAGAAAAAAATTAACTTTACATAAAATAAACATAAAATTACTTCAAAAGCATTGGACTACCTGCAGAAAAAAAAACCACCTCAAAAGAGTTTGAATTGAATCGTTAGATTAGGACAACCTGTAGCTGCGTGGACCCAGTCAACATGAAGTGAACACACTCAAAGGAGGTAGTATTCACTGGGATCGCTTTGACCAGGATGTCAGCATGATGGATAACAGCAAGTCCGCCACCACGGCCAAGGCTGCAAGGCTTCTGGATATAGCCATAACCTGGCGGAGTGGCATGGTTGAGAGTTATGAACTCTTGCTGGTTCTGCCATGTCTCAGCAAGACATCAAAAATCCAGTGATTTTTCCAAGATGAGGTCATGGATAAGGAGGGCTATGTTATTTGAACGAATGTTAAGCAGCATGAATGATGTCCTGGTTAGTGCATTGTCAGGGATGACAGTGTTGTCCACACAGACCAAGGATCGCAGATTTGCATGTGATGGTCGGTAGGTCGCTGTACTTCAGTAGCAGGTGTCGTCTGATGGGTTGATGGTGTAGAAAAGTTTGCAGCGGTAAGCAGCGTTAGACAGCCTTGACAAATACAGCAAAACCGAGCAAAACAGCAATTATGATCTCGACACTGATGTCTGGGGTGACCAATGTGTTTAGGCTGGTTGTAGAGCATAAAATCCATAAAAATGTCGGTTAGATCGGAGATGAGAAGCGGCGACAAACACGCCAGCGTCCTCTCAGCCCCCGGAAATGTCTTATGATAATCTTTTATCAGGCTATGAGAGCTTAAGTAGATACACCATTACTGTCTGGTTTGGTAATCTGTCTGTGCAGCTGAGAACTAAACTGTTCCGGATGATTCACACTGCTTGGAAAAGTATTGGTGTTAAAGAACAGACATCATTGCAGACTATTTATGAACTACTTTAAGAGAAGCTTATAAGATTGTCTGATCCATCCCATGTTTTGTATACAGAGTATGAGTTGCTGCCTTCTGGGAGGAGATTTAGAGATCCTTGTTACAGATGGAATAGATTTAAAAACTAATTTATTCCTGTGTCTATAAAACTGCTTTTTTTCATATTGCTGTGTTATTTCTGTTGTTATGGTTCGTTTTATTATTGTTTGAGTTTCTTGATTATTATGTGTTAATTGTGAGCTGACTGCAGCATGGGTGATGACCCAAGACAAATTTCCCCATGTGGGATAATAAAGTTTTACCTTACCTTACCTTACCTCACCTTACCTCACCTTACCTTACCTTACCTTACCTTACCTTACCTTACCTTACCTTACCTTACCTTACCTTACCTTACCTTACCTTACCTGTTGCATCGTTGTTTACTTGATCTTTTGTTCTCTCAGATCTATAATTGTGGGAACAGATTTCAGATATAATCTGACACAAAGTTGTATAACTCAACTAGTTTTACTAGAACTTAGTGCTGAATTTGACACTGTAGATCATACAATTTCTTTGGACAAGGTTGACAATCTTGTCGACGTTTATGAATCATATATGTCAGATCACCACCACATTAAATGAGCTATTTGACTTAACACATGAAAAATGTATGGTGTGCCTCTTACAGTAGGGCACACCATCAATCTTTGGCCTTTGGGTGTCCTTGAACACGTTCTTTTTTAGATGATTTTTAGGAAACAAGGTATAAGCTTTTTTGTTGGTGAGGATCTGCTCTGTATTCAAAACCACATGAAATTTCAGTTTTTTATGTCGGTGGACTACATTCACTTCTAACAAAGGGTACTACTAGTCATTTGACCAGGAGCTTTGATAAGTGTGCTATCCAAGTAAAGTATCTGTATCTATATGGTTCCACTGTTAAGACATGTTATTCTGCGAAAGAGCTGAGTAGCTTTTCATTTGAAATCCTAATATTAGCACAGGATGTATAAAAAAAAATACAGTAATTGATTATTCTTTTTCTTCTCTTAATTTGTTTTGCATCATGAGAACTTTGTTTGTTTGTCCATTACTCATGCAGATATTTATGGTATAATGATTTTCAAGACACAATGTTTAGTGTTCTCGTGAAATAGTTTTATTATTAGACACACTGGAATGCTAGTACCAAGAGTCCATGATACGCCTCATGCTCATGAATCTCATGCCACCCATATTGCTGAAGCTCCTGTACTCTCCAGGCCTGAAGTAGGACATCCTGCCTCTGTAGTGGGGCTGCTCATACATGAGCCAGTGGCCGTCCATCACATGACAGGACTGGCAGTGAGACATGCGGTAACGGTCCATGATGTTGTCACAGTCATCCATCATCTCGTACATCTGACCCATGAAGTTCTCCCTCTCGTAGATCCTCATTCTGTAGGATCCCCTGTGCTGTAGTGGAAGAGAAGTCCATTATTTTCAAGTTTGTCAGGCAGAATTAACATAAAATGTAAATATCTATCAAGAATTAGGTCTGTCTCAAATCACCATTCTTATAGGATCCTCGGTTCCTTTCAAACATTTTTCTCTAACCCCCAAAAACTACAATTAGTTCTCTGATTTATGCTTCTAAATAAATATGAATTAAAATATTTCATTTATTACAAATATTTCAATGTGGAGCTCACCATGGGGATCATACGGCAGGACCTGATGCAGTTGCTCATTCCAAACATAGACATGTAGTCAGCATACTCGCCCCTTTTAAAGAAATACTGATTTCCCATGTAGTTGGGATGATCATACATCATCCAGCATCCGCTCTCCACTCTGCAAGAGTGACAGCGACTCATGTAGGAGTGCATGTCAGCACAGTCGCCCATACAGTCGTAAGAGCGACCCTGGAAGTTCCTGTCCTCAAAAAAGGTGACCTGAAAAATAAAAGTTTTAGTGATTTAAAGTGAAATATACCAAATAAAACGCATACGAAGTTAAAATATGTGTAAATGGCAGCTGGAACAAGGTTTACCTTCATGGTTGTGCTGTCTGATCCTCAGTAGGAAAGGAGAAGCTGAAGCTGATTCTGGTTGTTGACTGACTGCTGTCACCTGTGCTTTTATAGTAGACCAAGACTAAAGACTACACAGCACCTATTGTTAGTCAATTCCTGACTGTGCAAGTTGGAATAGCGGCCATTCTAGCTAAATCTTGGTATGTAGATCATAGTGTTCACATTCTGTTAGGACAAAAGATCATAATTTTCTAACATTTACATTAGTCAAAAAGAATGTGAATCTGTAAAACACTTAAGTTAATCTAGGTTTATGTTAATCTTTGCATATATTAATATTTTAATTAAATTGAATAAATTAAGTTATATAAATTTATGTTAAGGGGTTATCAACAAACATTAACAATAGTTTATTTAATGAACAATTGTATGGTGTATTCATAAATTAGCAGTAATGTAGTAATGCTGAAAAAAAAGAAAAAAGCAGTAATGTAGTAATGCTGTTTCCCGAATAACAACATAACTCGCTGCTTAACTATCATAGTATGATGCATCGTTAATGAAATCAACTAGTCACGACTGTTTCCCGAAACCGTATTGTCGCAAAGTGGTTGTTCAAACACATTGGTTTATGACGTCACGCACGTGGTGGAGTAGCCTAATAACTTCTTTTAATGAATCTGTTTGAGATCGAATTAATGCTAGATGGTTTGCTATAAATTACAGACATGGCATCTGAGGACTATTTCTCATTTTTCTCAGTTATTTTGCTTTATTTCCAGATTCAGTCATAGGCTCGTTCTTACCTAGTAGAGCACGTTCGTACATGCGCACTCTTCAAAACGGTGCTTTAAATCTCTTGACAAACTAAAAGACGTAAATTACATTTGTATATATTCTAAATAAAAGACACAGATTGTACTGAATGTTAGCTTGCTTATTTTGTTTAAGATAAGGATTTATTAAGTCCACGTCATGCAAACTAGAAACTATGCTTCTAACCACAGGTCGAGAGCTGTCGTTCCAACTACACAACTTTGCGATGTTGTTTGCGAATGTTCGTTAGAACAATGGTTTCGGGAAACCACTGACTCGTTGAACTATGCTGATAACGACGGAACTTGCGAACATAGTTGGCTAGCGATGCTTTTGGGAAACGCACCCTAGATTCGGCAACTAGGCAGGCCCCACAATAAGATACTGTCACAGTTCTTAAGCCACAATAAGATATTATTGCGATTTTTAAATGTTTTGCGATATGCTGAGTATGTAAGGGATAATGTAGAGCGAGGCGGTTGTTATAGCGAATACAACCTGACAGGCTGATCAGGATTGTCAGGGTTGTATTCGCTATAACAACCGCCTCGCTCTACATTATCCAGCTTATTACATGGCTACCTACCAAATAAATCAATAATTTGACACAAAATATTGATTTAAAAAGGAGTTTATTGGTTTAAAAACGATTGTATTGCTTCCGCTAAAGAAAATAGTCCGTTCCATCTCTACGGTTAGAATCCTGCGTCCAGAGCAACGCTCTGTTTTTCATGGCAACGATGTGTTATACTTAGCAGCGGTCTGTTACCAAGAAATAACAGACCGCATTCTACATTAGAATTCAACCAAGCCATATAATAATGCAATATAATATATTGTGGTATATTGCGACTCCACATATGTATTTAAGACACGGTTCTCAGTCTGTTCATTTAACATCTTAGTATCCATCTCCTTTATCCTTTACTTGTCCACTGAGTTCCTTCCTGGTATTTTACATATTTTTTAATAGAATTTAGTTTTCAGCCCCACTTCATATCAAGTTTCTTTGACTATTATGGACTAATATTTAAATTAATCATTTGATACAGTGCACTTCTTGTGTACTTTTTTAGATCGGTAAGATTTTTTATGTTTTTAAAAGAAGTCTCTTCTGCTCATCAAGGCTGCATTTATTTGATAAAAAACAATAAAACAAAACAGTATTGTTGTGAAATATTATGACAATTTAAAATGACTGTTTTCTATTTTAAAGGGGGGGTGAAATGCTCATTTTCACTCAATCTCCTGTTAATCTTGAGTACCTATAGAGTAGTATTGCATCCTTCATATCTCCAAAAAGTCTTTAGTTTTATTATATTTATAAAAGAAAGATAGGCTGTACCGAGTCTTTCCGGAAAAAAACGAGCGGCTGGAGGCGGGCCGTGTGGGCGAAGCTAAAGCTGTGCTAACGCGCCGAGCCAGTAACAACACAGAGACAATAGAAGCAGTTTTACTCACCGAACCTTTATCATTGTGACTGCTCGATCCTTAAGCATTAGACGATCTGCAAATCCGTCGATCTGGGCTTTGTTTATAAAACAATCATCGTCGAAATGCAGGGAACAAAGAGTCTACACCTCCTTTTATGCTCAGGAAAAACAAACTCCATCCACTGGTGCCTTAACGCCGGGTTCTTTGGGAATCTGTGCAGGGTTGTCTTGCCCTGGCAACCAAAAACACACTTCTTTGGTGACATTGGCTTCCCAAAAGCCGGGCAGGGCGCTTTGATGGCGAACTGCTTTCGCTCTCTTGCTCTGGTCTACGAGTGCGCGCGCGCCCGCGATCTTACCGGAGAAGTGCCCTTAGGACCCATATAAGGAAATTCCATTACATCTGACGTCACACATACCCATACTCGAAAAAAACTTTCCGAAACTTGTGACAAACCGGAAGGACAATTTTTGGCACAGAAATACTATGGTGTCGTTCACACCAGACGCGGAGCGCCGCGGCCGGCCCACGCCCGACCCGCGCCGTGAAGCGCCAGTTTCGGCGTCTGGTCTATTTTTTGCGCGAGCCGCGAATGATCCGCGTCAATTCCGGCAGGAAGTCACACCAAGAAACACGAGACAATCCGGTCAATTGTCAAAATATAAGCAATTTTCAAAAATTAAAATAGCGCGAGTGACAAATGCGATCATATTTGTGTATCTAAACAGACTAGAAAGATGAAAACAAACAAAGAAAAAACACAACAAAATAGATTTAATAAATTTGAAGAGAGGATGTATATTTCAACAGTATATCTACACTACTACTGTCTACCATATTCTCTCTCTGGCTGCGTGTGTGTCTCGACAACGGATTAATAAAAGAAGTGTACAAACTTTTTGGTTACAGAAAAATGGTGTATTCATTTTATTAGGTTATTTACTTACCTATGATGTAAAAAATAGCTCTGAATAAACAACAACTGAGCAGAAGCGCTTGTCGACCGCCGCGGAGAATACGCGTCTGGTGTGAACAGGCAGGCGCCGGACCGCGCGTGATTTTCCGTTCCGCGTCGCTTCGGCGTCCGGTGTGAACCAAGTGTAACACACCCTTAAACCCATACCACAAAACCTGTCCCTAATCTTTCATCCCACCGCAATAGGAGCAAAATTGTTTTGCAATACAAAATGAACACAGTAAGTAGATTGTAACTAACTTTTTTGTTTTTTTATTTTTTGATGAAAGTACATAGTACAGTAGTTAAAGATGCCTAATATATAGTGCTGAATCATATTTTATTTGTTGTTTTAGGAAGATACATGGTTGTCATTAACCATGTAAAAGCATACAACTTGGATGCTACTGTATATGGTTCCGTGGTGTTATTCTTGTTGTAACAGCCTACACAGTTACGCAAGACAGTTTGATTTTCTGATATAACCCACTGTATGTAACAATAATGAATCAAGTAATGATGATACAGGCTTTTTTTTTTAGTATCCTTCCTCACCCTCTCTTAGCATGAGACACATTTTACTGCTGCTGCCACCTTTCTTGTCAATAGTGTTGTATTATGAACGAGCACACTGGCAGTGTAGATATGGCATTATAGACAGTTTTTTTTTTTTATTCTAATCATGAACAAAAGATTTGTTTTATCGCTTCCTTTACACACAGCTCACTACGCATGTCCAAGAGAAAAAAAAAAGAGAGAGAGATTCAACAGTACTGATTTGCTCATGATGTTAGTTTATTTATTTTCACAAACAGCTTTGTGAAACAACTTTGTTTTCACAAACAGATTGTATAATATTTGTATCATAAGTTTGGAGTTTATGGTAATATTATGCACAACACTTGCAATAATGAGCATGAATTTAGGCCTTAAAAAGTGTGGTGCCCGATACGATGTCCCTATGCAAAATATTGCAATACTCGTTGTATCAAATTCCCTCTCCCAGCTGCCTAAGCTTTTAAACGAGGCCTAAGTTTCTATTTTTTTCATGTGTTTGTTGTTTAATATTCAAAACTCTTGACTAAATGGATTTTTATTTTTATTATTATTATTATTCTTATTATTCTTATTCTTATTATTATTTTTTTGGGCATGCATTTTGGGATCTTGCTTACACTGTAGATTTTTAACTTATGTCCTTAGCTCTTCTCTATCCACAGAAGGGGCCTTGATTTGTGATAAGAGTAAAAGGGCAAAACCAAGTGCACAGTCAATCTAGAACACTAGGACTGTGGTTCATAACCAATTCCTGATTCTTCCTACCCCATGTTTTCCTCAACAAGCTTGTCCTGTACATCATAAATTTGAAAGACAGTTATTGATGATAGAGATAGTCTGTCAATATGTTCTAAAAAGTAAGAAGAAAATAATGGCATTAATCCTATATTTTGATTTGCATTTGCTCAAGACATCTGTTGGTCTATGTCCTCAATGTGTGATGTGTTGATGTGTTAATGTGAAAGCTTGGAAGTTTTAGATTCTAAATAACTTAAATATAGAAAATTGACTGTAGCACGTTCAAACACATTTCATGAGTAACTGATGACTTTGTTCATTATAAAGAATTCACACAGCTTGAACAAGACAAGATATAAGAGATTTTAGTCTGTCTCCAAAAAATTAGATGTTCAAAGGCATGTGTAGTAGGGCTGTCGCGATAGGTCAAGTCAAGTGAAGTCAAGTTTATTTATATAGCGCTTTTCACAACACAGGTTGTATCAAAGCAGCTTCACAGTAATAAATTAGAACAATACATCAATGTTTGTTTCAAGTGGAACGTCTACGTTCGGTAATGCTGATCAATAGTATCGTTGATTGATTAATTAAATTAAATATCCCCAAATATCCCCAACTGAGCAAGCCAAAGGCAACAGTGGCAAGGAACCGAAAAACTCCATCAGGTGACCTAATGGAGAAAAAAAAAAAACCTTGGGAGAACCCGGGCTCAGTCGGGGGCTAGTTCTCCTCTGGCGTTTATGAACTAGACGTCGGATTTAACTGTAGGATTAAAAGTATTATATGAATGCCTGGCTGAAGAGATGCGTCTTTAATCTAGTTTTAAACTGGGAGAGCGAGTCTGAGCAACGAACAGTATCCGGAAGACTATTCCAGAGTTTTGGTGCTAAATGTGAAAATGCTCTCCCTCCTTTGGTGGACCTAGATATCCTAGGTATGACCAAAAGCCTCGAATTTAGTGACCTTAAAGAGCGCGATGGATTATAGGGCGATAGAAGATCCGTTAAATAGACTAGAGCTAAGCCGTTTAGGGCTTTATAAGTCAGTAGCAATACCTTGTAATTAATACGGGACTTTATAGGTAACCAATGTAGGGATGATAAAATCGGTGTTATATGATCATATTTTCTTGATCTAGTTAGAACTCTAGCGGCGGCATTTTGGACTAACTGTAGCTTGTTTATTGAGGATGCAGGACAACCGGCTAATAACGCATTACAGTAATCTAGTCTCGAGGTCATGAATGCATGAACTAACTTTTCTGCGTCAGAAACTGATTGCATATTACGTAGCTTAGCAATGTTTCTAAGGTGGAAAAAGGCTGTTCTTGTAACATATGAAATATGATTTTCAAAAGACAGGTTGCAGTCTAATATAACACCCAGGTCTTTTACTGTAGAGGATGAAGTAACAGGACATCCTACTATGTTAAAGTTGTATTGTGAGAGGTTTTGTGGGTGGTTTTTTGAACCGATAAGTAGTACCTCTGTCTTGTCTGGATTTAATAAAAGAAAATTATGCGACATCCAATCTTTTATATCTTTAACACACTCTGTCAATTTGGATAATTTAGCGTTTTCATCTGGCCGTGATGAAATATAGATTTGAGTGTCATCAGCATAACAATGGAAACTAATTCCATGTTTCCTTATAATATTTCCAAGTGGTAGCATATATATTGAGAATAATAGAGGGACTAACACAGATCCCTGCGGCACTCCATAGTTTACTGGAGTTATGATAGATTTTTCTCCATTTAAATAAACAAAATGGTAGCGGTCAGATAAATACGATCTAAACCAGCTTAATGCTTGTCCTTGAACACCAGTATAATTTTGTAGTCGATCTAAGAGTATTGTACGATCTATAGTATCGAACGCAGCACTAAGATCAAGTAAAACTAATATTGAGATACAGCCTTGGTCAGAAGCTAAAAGTAAATCATTTGTGATTTTAACGAGCGCAGTTTCAGTGCTATGATGCGGCCTGAATCCAGACTGAAACTTTTCATAGACGTCATTTTCTTGTAAGAAAGAGCCCAGTTGAGCGGACACAACTTTTTCTAGTATTTTAGACATAAAAGGTAGATTTGAAATGGGTCTATAATTTACTAGATTATTCGGATCTAATTGTGGTTTCTTAATGAGAGGTTTTATAACTGCCAGTTTAAATGTTTTTGGAACATAACCTAAAGATAAAGACGAGTTAATAATATTGAGGAGAGGCTCTTCCACTACAGGTAACACTTCTTTCAATAGTTTAGTTGGTATGGGATCTAATAAACATGTTGTTGTTTTAGATGAAGTAAAAAGTTTATTTAACTCTTTTTGTTCTATAGTTGTGAAGCACTGTAATTGTTCTTGCGGCGTGATAATTGAGGCTGAATTATAAGGCGCGATTGAGGATTGAACGTTTACAATTGTGGTTCTGATGTTTTCTATTTTCTCAGTGAAGAACTTCATGAAATCATTACTACTAAACTGTAATGGAATATTTTGTTCAGGAGACATCTGTTTATTTGTTAGTCTCGCCACGGTGTTAAATAAGAACTTAGGATTGTTATGGTTGTTTTCTATTAGTTTGCGTAGATGCTCAGCCCTGGCCGCTTTTAGGGCCTTTTTATAACGTGACATACTGTCTTTCCATGCGATTCTAAAGACCTCTAAGTTGGTTTGTTTCCATTTACGCTCTAAATTACGGGTTTCTCTCTTTAGAACACGCGTAGTATTGTTGTACCATGGTGCTTTACTTTTCTCTCTGACCTTTTTTAATCTAATGGGCGCAACAATATCCAATGATCCAGAGAGAATGGTGCTCATAGTGCTAGTTAATTCCTCAAGTTCATCTGTTTGTTTGGGTTCACTGAGCAGCTGAGACAGATCCGATAAGCTGTTTGAAAAATTATCTATGGTGGATGGAAGGATTGTTCTGCCTAATCGATAACGTGGCGCAGCATGATATATTACAGGAGTACGTAATATGCAAGTTACCATGTAATGGTCAGTGACATCGTCACTTTGTGGAATGATATCTATATCGGTTGGATCGGTTCCATGTGATATAATTAAATCGAGTGTATGATTAAATCGATGAGTCGGTCCGGTAATGTTTTGCTTGACCCCAAAGGAGTTTAATAAATCTGTAAACGCAGCCCCTAACGCATCATTTTGATTATCTACATGGATATTAAAGTCTCCAACAATTAATGCTTTATCGAAGTTAACTAATAGGTCTGAGAGAAAATCTGCAAACTCTTTTAGGAAATCAGCGTAAGGCCCAGGCGGTCTATATACGGTAGCCAAGGCTAGAGATAATAGGGATGTTTTTCGAACATCTAAGAGCGTAACATTTAGTACAAGTACTTCAAATGAAATAAACTTATAACCCGTTTTCTGAGTAACATTGAGATAACCGCAATATCGCAGTACCGCGCTACTGACAAGCCAACCGCAGAGGAATTCAAGTAACCGCAGCAACCGCGGTATTCACGTGTTTTCTTTTTTCATAAGGCTATACCCTTTTTGTTTTGAATTTCGTGCATGTGTATTGAATGTTAAATAAGTTAATAATGATAATAAGACGTGGTGATCATGGTTTTATCATAGTGATTTGTACAGAGGCTTCGTGAATGTGCACTTAAGCCTAACAGACAGTGAATGAGATAGATCGACTGAGCGCGTGCGATTACCTGCGTCTGTCTTTGAGGTCAAGTCATATTCGTGAAAAGGTTGCCGTGTCCAAGGAAAGTTGAATATTTGTCCTGTCATCCTTTTAACATTTAAAATAAAGGGTATTTACCATGAATGGCATCAGTGACAGCGCTGGTCAGCATCCACAGCGCAAGGAACTCGCGGTCGCGGGAAACAAAACTCAGTGAGTCACGCATTGAATCAATGCCGTTTATCTCTATTAAGTGAAGCTTCAGCGTACCCATGCGACGCATTGCTGGTCAGCTGAGCCTTGAAAAGTGGAGCTCAAAGTTAAAAATAATTAACCTTATTTCACTAACGCTACTATCTTTTAATGAATCAATCAGCGTTTTTGAACGTGTTGAATGAATGGTTTAATGACTCACTCAAAGACCGTCCGTTGCCGTAACAACTGCGCACTGAGTGACAGGCTTTCAATGCGCAGACAACCTGTTTAGTTTCGATTTATTGGTTACTGAAAATGTAGCCCATTCGTTTTTGTGCATGCTGACCACATCGTGACACTTATTTATATAGCAACAAATAAATCAAAATAAATTAATAAATGCGGTAAAACCGCATATCGTGCTATTGAGCCACTCAAAATTACCGCAAGGGAAAATCCTTCACCGCGACAGCCCTAATGTGTAGTCTTTAAACTGGTTGGACCTTACTGTATGCTTCAGCATGCAGAATGAACTTTCATTTAAAAGAGAGAAAGGGTTCACTTTTCTAGTCCCCAGTATGTCTTTATAGCAAGGGGCTTTTTTTAAGGGGGCAAGTGTGGCAGACTTGACAAAATGAAAAATTATTCACTTTTCTCTTAAGCTTGTTTTTTGTGGACTGCTCATGTAATAGTGGCATTCATTATTTTCAGAACACAATGTTTAGTGTTGTATAGAAACTATTTTATTGAAACATTTGAACACTAGTACCAAGAGTCCATGATACGCCTCATGCTCATGAATCTCATGCCACCCATATTGCTGAAGCTCCTGTACTCTCCAGGCCTGAAGTAGGACATCCTGCCTCTGTAGTGGGGCTGCTCATACATGAGCCAGTGGCCGTCCATCACATGACAGGACTGGCAGTGAGACATGCGGTAACGGTCCATGATGTTGTCACAGTCATCCATCATCTCGTACATCTGACCCATGAAGTTCTCCCTCTCATAGATCCTCATTCTGTAGGATCCCCTGTGCTGTTGTGGAAGATAAGTCAGTGTAATTTAAGTTTATCAGCCAGAAAATTAATTTTCTCACAAGATTTTTTTAGTCACAGCCAAAAAAATAAAAACATATATATATATATATGAACTTTAATTTTGAGCTCACCATGGGGATCATACGGCAGGACCTGATGCAGTTGCTCATTCCAAACATAGACATGTAATCAGCATACTCGCCCCTTTTAAAGAAATATCCATTTCCCATGTAGTTGGGATGATCATACATCATCCAGCATCCACTCTCCACTCTGCAAGAGTGACAGCGACTCAGGTAGGAGGAGAAGTCACCACTGTCGCCCATACAGTCGTAAGAGCGACCCTGGAAGTTCCTGTCCTCAAAAAAGGTGACCTGAAAAATAAAAGTTTTAGTGATTTAAAATGAAATATACCAAGTTAAAATATGTGTAAATGGCAGCTGGAACAAGGTTTACCTTCATGGTTGCGCTGTCTGATCCTCAGTAGTTCCACAAAGGAGAAGCTGAAGCTGATTCTGGTTGTTGACTGACTGCTGTCACCCGTACCTTTATACTAGACCAAGACTAAAGACTACACAGCACCTATTGTTAGCCAATTCCTGACTGTGCAAGTTGGAATAGAGGCCATTCTAGCTAAAGCTTGGTATGTAGATCTTAGTACTTTTAAAGTTTGTTTAAACATTTTTAGTACTCTGTACTGGTAACATAATTACAGCCAAGCACAACGTATAACCAAATATAGTGACCTATGGTGTAGTTTTATAAAATACAATACTTGTAAACAATAAAAATTATTGCCTTATAGTGTGTATTTATTGTCTTGTTGAATATTATAGACTTTAAACTTTAAATATTATGGCTATTCTTACTTTTTCACTTCCAAAAAGCATGCCTTTTACAGTGTTTTACAGTAATTATACGTTTCCTGGCAAATCCATTATTATTATTATTATTATTATTATTACTGTATTTTGAAAAGTCATATACAGTGAGTCTTTCCTAATTTCTGCCTTAAAGATGTTACTGAACAATCCTACCTTAACAACTTTGTCTGCCTATACCATTTCTTTGGCTATTCTAACGCAAGTCTAAAGAGGATATGTGTGTTTGTATAATTTTCATGAAATTGTGTACATAAAATTATCCTAAAACTAAAATAAAATGTTGTTGCCGAGTCATTCATATCAATTACACAAGGTACCCAAACAGAATATTTTTTTTTTTAAGTACATTCTAAGAAGTTCATGCTTTGTATTAAACTTTGTGTTAAACCTTATTGTCAATGCCAACTAAACATATTTCACATCAATATGAACACTTAAATTAGCTCTAATATAAATTACTGTTACTAACCTAACATTTCATTTATGTACTGATTCATTGTTTGTATTATGTACTGATTCACTGGCCATTATAGTGTCAGAAGTAGTAACTAAAGAGTTCTCAGTGCCGTAGTGAATATGTTGTAGAAACGTTAGGACAAGTTCTGTTTTACTTACACTATATTTCAGTTGTAATTGTTATGAAACAAG
Source organism: Scardinius erythrophthalmus (assembly GCF_964197995.2). NCBI lineage: Eukaryota > Metazoa > Chordata > Actinopteri > Cypriniformes > Leuciscidae > Scardinius > Scardinius erythrophthalmus. The sequence goes on along the minus strand of NC_138226.1, from coordinate 22,031,336 downwards.
GCCTTTCTCTTTTAAGCTGACTGTGAGAAGCATTTATTTAATGTTTATTTGCAGTCTCTGTAGATTTAATCACATTACTGCAGCTAAACATGCTGTAATTGTAATTGTAATGGGGTAGAAGGTGTAGGACTACAAATTAGATGAACTACAGTACAAACCCCATGAGTCAAGACACTATAAAAAGAAATCAAACTTTGTGGGCGTCCTCTTTGTGATACCATGTGCTAAGCAGGAAAAGCTGTGTGGTGTTTTTCAAGGCAATAGCAGATGAAACGACCAGTTGATTAATCAGCAGCATATAACTGAATTGTGAAGTGTCCTTATGGGAATTGTGTTGATTGGAGCCTCAGAGAATTAAGCAAATATATTTAAAAATACAGATGATGTGTGATTGCCATTTACTTTTATTAAAAGCATTTGTGGCTTAATGGGTGTCTGAAGAGAGGACTTTAATGTTGAATTGGGTCTCTTGTGTTGAAGTGGCAAAGTGATTTAATTTGTGAGAATGTGTTTTGTTTTGTCTTGGACCTACACATGACAGTGAGGTTCCCATTTTCTTATGGTTTACTCTGTTATGGTGGGGGAACAATTTGTAGTGGTTTGATTTGAGCTTGGAGTGAAATTGTGTTTGTTTTATTTGTGATTGAGTGTGCTCTTATTTGCAGAGCAGATGCCATTGATACGATCGGGAACCCTGTTGTCTCTAACGGTTAAAATTTTGGTTTTGTTTTTTGTTTTGTTTCTTTACCATTTTTGATTACCCATTGTGCTACATTTGAATGTTGTAGAATAAACCGTTTTGCAAAGAAACACACTGTGGATGTTGCCCTCTTTTGAGATGATGGGGTTACATAATGTTAATAATTCCAGCCCTCATAAGAATATTTGAAGACCTACACGGAATCATGAAGCTCACATTTTTATTAGTCTTTGCTGTCTATCAGTATTATGCTTTGTTTATTTTGATAGCCTACAGGGATATGTCTTTGAACTACATATAGTGCAGGAGCAGTTCTAATAACAAAAGTGTGTGTGTGTACTGGTTTTACCACATTTACATTGAGGACTAAATGTCTTCTTTAGCTTAGTATAAAAATCATTGTGCATGTGGAAAGCCTTCATCTTCTATGAAAGTCTTCACCTACCAATGTGTGTGTTCTTGTATACATGGTTTGAGAACACAGATGTGTATCATGATATGGGTTCCTGTGTGACATGAACAAAGAATAAACAGCTGGAATTTTATTAGCTAACATTAATAAAGATTAACACATACTGCAACAAATGCATTGCTCATTGTTAACATGATTTATTTGACATTTAACATTCTCATTTGTTAACATGATTTAATGTATTCACTAACATGGACTATGTTAGTGAATACATTAAATCATGTTAACAATTGAGACTTTATTGTAAAGTGTTACCGTTTTCTGTGATGGGTAGGTTTAGGATTAGGATATTGAATATACAGTATGTACAGTATAAAATCATTAGGTCTATGGAATGTCCCCATAAAATATGAAAACCTTTTTTCAAACCTTTTTGCACAGGATTTTGTCACAAGTACATGTACCTGTATGTACACAAATACACTGTATATACAGTATGAAGGCATAATTGTTGTACAATTGATGAACTAGTTATTGAATTGAACTGACTTGAGCTCAATACTGGATTGAGCTGCTTTACAGTTGATATGGGTGACAGCTTATATGTATATTTAGTATATTGTTTAAAATAAGTAGAAATGCAAGGGTGAAAATTGTATTTGTTTCTCATTGAGTTTTGATTAATTTATGTATAAGTGTTTTCACACATGATTGTTGGGTGTAGGTAATGATTGTAGCATTGAAATGGCAGTGTTTTTTAAATGAAACTAGCTGCTAGTTTTGAGTGATTTGTCTAATGTCGAAAACTGTGTTTAAAAAAAAAAACTTAAATTTTTTTTTATAAAACAATCATATTTTAAAGGTAAAGATCCGTGATAGACTCATTCTCATAGATCTCATATCAGTCATTCTCATATACCTGAAACTCTTGTACTGCCTTGTATACTGCCCTTGTGATGCCTAATAATTATAAAATAAAGTATCCATGAAAAGTGTATTAGCATTCAACAAGTAAATAGATAATTTTTTTTTTTTTTTGTGATATACTCATTTTCATGACACAATGTTTACTTTTGTATAGAAAGTATTTTATTGAAACATTAAATCTCTAGTAATAGGAGTCCATGATGCGCCTCATGCTCATGAATCTCATGCCACCCATATTGCTGAAGCTCCTGTACTCTCCAGGCCTGAAGTAGGACATCCTGCCTCTGTAGTGGGGCTGCTCATACATGAGCCAGTGGCCGTCCATCACATGACAGGACTGGCAGTGAGACATGCGGTAACGGTCCATGATGTTGTCACAGTCATCCATCATCTCATACATCTGACCCATGAAGTTCTCCCTCTCGTAGATCCTCATTCTGTAGGAGCCTTTGTACTGTAGTGGAAGAGAAGTTATTTTTCTTTAATTTTTTGTTGGTCCCAATTTGAGATCAAATGTAACCAAATCTATGACAAGATTAGAAATAAATCAAAACCAACACCATGTTTCTGAATAAATCAATCATTAACTCTAAATTGAACATTCCTTTAAGACAATTGTCCAAAGTGAATTTTTCAAATTCCAAACACGTAAAACAATTTTCATGGAACTCACCATGGGGATCATACGGCAGGACCTGATGCAGTTGCTCATTCCAAACATAGGCATGTAATCAGCATACTCGCCCTTCTTGAAGAAATACTGATTTCCCATGTAGTTGGGATGATCATACATCATCCAGCATCCGCTCTCCACTCTGCAAGAGTGACAGCGGTTCATGTGGGAGGAGAAGTCACCACAGTCACCCATACACTCATAAGAGCGACCCTGGAAGTTCCTGTCCTCGTAGAAGATGACCTGAAAATTTCAAGTTATTCTTTTAGTGGTTTATAGCTGTATCTGTGAAATTAAAGTATTACTATTAATGTGAATTACATTAAATTTAAATTGTTGCTGGAATTAACTTCAATTACCTTGCCCATCATGGTTGCGCTGTCTGATCCTCAGTAGTTCCACAAAGGAGAAGCTGAAGCTGATTCTGGTTGTTGACTGACTGCTATCACCCGTGCTTTTATACTAGACCAAGGCTAAAGAGTACACCCTGTCTATTGTCTGTCAATTCCTGACTGTGCAAGTTCAAATAGACTCTATTATAACTAAAGCTTATTATGTAGATCTTAAAACTCTCATTTGTCAGGATTCTAGCATTTCTTTTTTTATATAAAAAGAAAGAATTTGAAACTTGTATTAGGCTAATGTCTTCATGTTCTACAGCGGAATCAAAAGTAGTATAATAATTAGTCAAATATCTAGTGACATTTTTGTTTGACAAAATGTTTATTCTTCTACATGGTTTTGCATTCAGTGAAGTCAAGCTCTTCCTTTTTGTTTAAATTTTACTGTGAGATATAAAAAAATATAAAATATTTTGTAGCCTACTACATTTAAAATAATTTCTAACTACTGCAACTCCCCTCAGGTCACAAGATAAACAATTTTGGTATTTCATTTGCTTTATACCGCAGAGAATTTGCTGTTAGTGTCTTGTATAGCCTTTTTAAAAATGTTTTTTTTTTTTTTTTTTTTTTTAATTTGAAATTATTTTGGTTGACAGTTGATAGCTTTGACTCAATGGGAGAAACTACAAATTTGGTTTTCACATAGTGGTGTGCCAGATTTTAATGAAGAAACTTATGAAATACTTTTTTTTTAATAGTATTTTATTTCTTGTTTTTCAGGTTCCCATTCATTTTCATGGTATGGAAAACAGCAACCAGGAGTTTTGGCACAAAACCTCCTTCTGTGTGCCACACAAGAAAGAAAAATGCATTATTTTGGAATAACATGAGCTTGAGTAAATAATGACAAAATTATATATTCTTTTATCTGTATAGGTTGCACAATTTACTCAAACAAGTTTCATATTTGGACTGTGATTTGATAGCAATGAGAGAGTAAAGAGAGCGTAAGCGGGAAATGTTGGACCTACAGTTTATTGACAGTCAATAAATGTAAATTAAATGAAGGATGTTTCTGTGTGCCAAATGAGAAAATTAAATATCTGGTGTTGCATAAAAATGAGCACATAACCATAAATCATGTAAGCCAACTGACTACATTATTTAAAAATCTATTTGTGACATGATTTACAAATAAAATTGGCACTACAATCTCTCTGCTCTCTGCTGTAATGTGAGATAATAAATGTCATGTTCAAGGTTGCAGTGCCCTGTTGGTTTTAAAATATATTTTTAAAAAGACATTCCTGATCACAGGGCTGTGGATTTAATGTTGCACAGCCAATATAGTGATTTTAAAACTGGATGATATTTAACATTTGAGAGTCTTTGAAGAACTTACCTATAAAATGTTGCTGGCTATCTAGTGGTCGACCAATACATCGCCAAGGCATATCAGCCAATATTTGGAGATTTTTAATTATCGCATTGGTCGATACTTTTTTCTGTTAGGTCAATTTGTCTGAAGCAGGGTTTTATATTGAAAGCGGTGAAAACGCCAGCGCTTTGGTGAATCCAGCTATAGCCTGCATATTTGATGCACACATGGTCAGTCGGTGCAAATTGGATGCAGGTGGGAGTTACTGGAGATGCACAATTGACAAACATTAAAAGTTTGATTTCAAACTTTGCTGCAATATATTCAGTTGGCCACTATGTCGTAGGCTATGTATGTCATATTCACTGTGTGCCGTATGTAAAATTAGTACCACCTTGTCTTTTGGAGAAAAAAAAAAAAATTATTCCCAGTGTGCACAGACTAACCATGACTGCACTAATTAATCGAATTTTTTTTCTGTCATCAATCGCGATTAATCACACCTAACATTAACGTTTTTTAAATATATTTTATTGTAATACTTTCACATTGAATCTCCAAAATAATGTAGAAACAACATAAAGACAGTATTTTTAAAATATTTGTTTAATGGCATCTTTTTAGTAAGCACTATGAATAAAGGCCTGTATCACTGATACCAATACTGACACTGATGTCTCTATTAAATAGATTTTTTTTTTTCACCATTTTAGCCATTAATTATAGCCATTCAACATTACAGTATAATTGAACGTTCTCATTTTTAACATTTAAAAGGCTTTAAAAAATATAACAACTTTTAATTCAAGGGATCTTAAAACAATCTGCACATAAACCCATTGTAATAAATGCCACATTTAGCTGTGCTTTTAATATATCAGGGCTTAACATTAAAGTTTTTTCTACTGGCCCAGTTAATAAAAACAATAAAGAAAAAATAACTCTATAAAGGTATTGTTTTCATTGTTTTTGACCCATATAACCTTATAAACAGTGGTATCCTGAGGGCTTGTTTCAGGTGTTTGTCCACAGAGAGCTGCTTCACAGGCCAGTACAGATTTTTTTTTTTTTTTTTTTTTTTTTGTGCTTATTGTGCTTGAATGGTTTAATAGTGCATAAATGAATGATAGCGTGATCCATACTGTAGCACAGTCGAAGGATGACAGAAAAAAAATGGATGCTGTGTTAATTGTTTTAAATTATTTTAGTTAAAGGAGAACTCGGCAACTCTAGCGAACTCTAGTCACTTCTTCGCTGATTTTCCCTTTTGTTGTGCATGTTTTCCCCACGAGCTCCCCCTACAGCTGTGGGGGGGGGGGCGTATATTTCACAAAACAGTCGTAAAAAAACTCACTTGCGGCGGCCTCCTCCCCCTCTCTACCGCTGCTCATGTGCGTTTGTTATGATCGGAGCAAGCCAACTGTATTGTGTGGAGCTATGTCTACCGAGGTGGGTAATCTGGTAATACATCATGCGTGTGTGTTTATATTGAATTGCCATAAAGCAATTCGTGTTTCGCGCTCGCTCTCGTTCTCGTTCTCGCCTCTCACGAGACTTCCAATTTCTATCTTACCGGGACGGTAGTACAGAAGTTGCAAGGTTGGTTTTCCGCCTGGGAACGCTGGGGGGAGCTGGAAAAGTCACCAATATCACCAGAACAGGTTGTTTAACCATCCAAATGATTTCTAGACAGTTTTATTAAGTTAAAAAAGTTGCCAAGTTCTCCTTTAAAATTATTCATTTTAAAATGTTTCATTATCAAATTATTTAATATTTATTAAATATTAGGTAAAATAAATATACTTTTAATTTCAGCAGTAGTTATCTTTAAATAATGTTATATCATATACTGTATATCAACTTTACGTCGGCCATCGGCCACCCTGAAGATATCCACATTGACCATCAAAAAAATGTATATGGCTATCATCTTAAACAGTCTTTATTTTTAATAATCAGTGATAATCAATAATTTCATTCTTTTGCTGTGTATTTATTTGTGTAGAATGGAAGTGGAATTAATTTTCAAAGCACAATGTTAAGTGACAAATTATTTTATTAAAACATTGGAACACTAATACATGGAATCCATGATACGCCTCATGCTCATGAATCTCATGCCACCCATATTGCTGAAGCTCCTGTACTCTCCAGGCCTGAAGTAGGACATCCTGCCTCTGTAGTGGGGCTGCTCATACATGAGCCAGTGGCCGTCCATCACATGACAGGACTGGCAGTGAGACATGCGGTAACGGTCCATGACGTTGTCACAGTCATCCATCATCTCGTACATCTGACCCATGAAGTTCTCCCTCTCGTAGATCCTCATTCTGTAGGATCCCCTGTACTGTTATGGAAGAGAAGTCAGTTTAATTTAAGTGTATTAATAAAAACATAGATACATAAGCTTTAATTGAGCTCACCATGGGAATCATACGGCAGGATCTGATGCAGTTGCTCATTCCAAACATAGACATGTAATCAGCGTACTCGCCCTTCCTGAAGAAATACTGATTTCCCATGTAGTTGGGATGATCATACATCATCCAGCATCCGCTCTCCACTCTGCAAGAGTGACAGCGACTCAGGTAGGAGGAGAAGTCACCACAGTCGCTCATGCACTCATAAGAGCGACCCTGGAAGTTCCTGTCCTCGTAGAAAGTGACCTGAAAAATCAGCGTTATTGTTTTAGTGGTTTAAAGTGAAATATACCAAATCAAATAATTTTACTTAAATTGTAATTTGACAATCTTTGCAGGAATGAAGTTTACCTTGCCCATCATGTTTGCGCTGGCTGATCCTCAGTAGTTCCACAAAGGAGAAGCTGAAGCTGATTCTGGTTGATGACTGACTGTAGCTGTCACCATACCTTTATACTAGACCAAGACTAAAGACTATACAGCACCTATTGTTAGTCAGTTCCTGACTGTGCAAGTTGGCATAGAGGCCATCATAGGACCAACATACATGCTTTTGTAATTTTCCTGTCAATTGTTCTTCAGAATACCTCTGACTGTGCCTCTGTGTGAATAATTTACTAGAATTTTTCTGTGTATGTCAAAAGTTTATTAAGCTTTTAACATCTTTTTAGAAGTAAGAATTTAATCTGATTAGCACATATATGTGTGTATGCAGGGTTCACTTGTGAAATAAAACCCACTTTTTTCCACTCGGCACTCCTCTTGTACTCTGATTTGGAGCAAAGAACAGACAAGCGGAGACAAGCGGAACTTAAAAATAAGTTTAAGTGCTGCAAGTTTGAGTTAAATATATGTGGTGTTATTACAAAAGAGTTTGTATAAACTAATTTGTCCCAACTCTCTATCCCTTTTACTATTCTGTACTAATAGCCAAATATATAGTGAGACAAAGCCAAATATAGTCTGTACCTATTTCTTATTTCATCATCATCATCAGGTCTTGTGCTGGGCGCATTTGGCAACAAGTGTCCTCCAATGTATTTGATCCATTGAACACTGATTTTCTTCAGATCTTCTTGGAAAGTCTTCCTCTATGTCTTCCTTGGTATTCCCTGCCTTCTGCGATCCACAGTGTGATCTTTTATAGCAATTCCTTATGAATGGAGTCAACGGTTTTATTGAAATCGATAAAGTATTGCTAATACTATTGGCTTCTGGAATTCAACACTCAGTTCCATTCCTGGTTCAAAATTGCGATTGTTAACTCATGATTTCTGTTCTGTCTGTGCGCACCAATCTTGCACTTCTATCTACTCCTCAACCAGACCACCTAGAGACTTCGGGTTTTCGGCATTATGTTAAGGAAGGTCTAATCTCGGGAACGCACAAAAAAAATCCAGGAAAAGATTTACTATCTCTTAGTGTTGTGATCCCATGACGTGAGAAAATTGCGCTAAAATACTCACTGAGTTTTTATTACTTGTTTTTCAGTGAGCGAATGGCCTTCTCAACTTCAGCTGTTGTATTTGGGCCTAGATCAGGAATGGGCAACTTCAGTCCTGAAGGGCCACTGTCCTGCTGAATTTTGCTCCAACCTTAATTAAACCCACCTGAACAAGCTTATCAATGTCTCCATGATTAATACAAAGCTACAGACAGCTGAGTTTTTATCAGGGTTGGAGCTTAACTCTGCAGGACAGAGCTCTCCAGGACCGAAGTTGCCCATCCCTGGCCTAGATTTACAGCCATGTCTGCAGGTGGTGGGGTGTTGAAGTCATGTAAAGATTTTGGAGTGAGCTGATTTAATGTTTCTTTTAAGTGCTCAGTCCACCGGGTGTCCTGTTCTTCCCTGGTCTGCAGCATTCTCCCATTCTTGTCTTTGACTGGGCCATTGGAGCTGCACCTTACCCACGTAATATATCTGATAATACAATAGAGCATCCTGGTCATCCTCACATTCCAGGTTTGATTCTCGTGGTCGACAGGCTCTCAAGGGTGATCGTTGCTTCAGGGGCCTAGCGATTTTGCCCTGTCACTGCCATGAATGATGACCCTCCATCACACCGTTTATACTTTTGTAGATTTTTTCTTGCTGTTTCTTTAGCAATAAGACATTTTTACATGATTGAGTTGCTAGCCCTATTCCCAACCCTCCTCCTTTATCCTTGCATGCAACATGCAATGCACAAAAGTATGTTGGAGTCCTTTTCTTATTTATTTATTTATATATATAAAATAATGTATGTACGTTCTACGGTGTTCTGTTCATAGAAAATATAAAATTTTATTTCACATTCCAGATGCTGCAATAGTGGCTCAAGTCCCCTCTGTAAAAGATGAGACATTGCCATTTTGGTGTCCGCATCAAAATAAATATACTAAAGTGATTTTGTATACATAAAAAATAAACATATTATATGCAAGTTAAGTGTCTACTTTCATTTTCACTTTCGTGGAAATAAAAGTGAAACCTTTTCATGGTGGGGTTGTCAGAGTTATGTTTAGTTTTATTGTGTTTTTGTTAATGTGTTTTTGTTTCCTGTATATCCTTTCAGAGTAGCATTCTCAGCACTAATTTGCTGGTTAGTATCCTTGGTTTCTCATGAGTTAATTATTACATTCACTTGTATGTGTGGAAAGTGTTTATGTTTCTCCTGAGATTTTCCAACGTATTTCTGTTGTTGGATTAAAAGATGATTTAGAATGAAATCATCGCCCGCCACGGGCGTGAAACTCCTCCAACCACGGAGTCAGTGCCAGTCAAAGAGTCCATCCCGGAGCCAGAGCCAATCGCCACATCTTTCTCGAGGCTGAAGCATATCGCCTGATCCAGCGAGGATGCAGTTTTGGTGCAAGAGTCCACCATTGAGCCAGCAGAGAAACAGCTTTGTTCACAGGGACCTGTTTCGGTGCATGTCTCTTTAAATGATAATGAGAAACTGCTCACCCCATTCCTCTCTTCCATGGGGGGGCAGAAATATGCTAATACGGGACAGTCCGTCAGTAGTCGTGGGCGGAGCATGAGCATTATGACATCATAGTGCTCAGAAAATCCAAACGGCCTGATTATTGAGAGTGTTAGTCTTTTTGAGGATAAAATTGATTTTTTTTCATTGTATGGTGATTGTGTCTACACACTGCAAATACACATTTATATGCAAACACCATATAAAAGTGAATTTTGTATCCGATGACCCCTTTAAACAATAAAGGACAAAGAACTGATAGAAACTGAGGGTTTAAGGGGCAAACAAATGAGCTAACGAGTTAATTAACGAGGGACAGGTGAATAGGATGAACCAATGAAACACATGGGAAAACTGGGTCAAAGGAAAACAGCCACGCATAAACTGAACACAATGAAAACAAAGACAAAACAGAACATAACCCTGACAAAAATGTTTGTGTAAACCATTTTAACTGTGTAATATTTTTATTATTTATTTATTCAGAATTCAAAGTTAAATAGACCCTAAACCTTTGAACTTTAGTGCACACTAATGTTCTAAAGTTTGGGGTCAGTAAGATTTTTTTTGGTAAATAAAAGAAAAAGAAAAATGTGTTGATTAAGATATGCAGTCAAGTCAAGAATTAATTTAGAATTTTTTTATTGAAACATTGGAACACTAGTTACAGGAGTCCATGATACGCCTCATGCTCATGAATCTCATGCCACCCATATTGCTGAAGCTCCTGTACTCTCCAGGCCTGAAGTAGGACATCCTGCCTCTGTAGTGGGGCTGCTCATACATGAGCCAGTGGCCGTCCATCACATGACAGGACTGGCAGTGAGACATGTGGTAGCGATCCATAATGCTGTCACAGTCATCCATCATCTCGTACATCTGACCCATGAAGTTCTCTCTCTCGTAGATCCTCATTCTGTAGGATCCCCTGTGCTGTTGTGGAAGAGAAGTCAGTGCTATTTAAGTTTTACATCATTTGAACACTTTTGAGATCAAATGTTATTAAATAGGCTCAAACATGTTCTCTCTCTCATAGACTACTAAAGTTATGAAAACATCTGTCAAATATATCCAGATATTCATGGAGCTCACCATGGGGATCATACGGCAGGACCTGATGCATTCATTCATTCCAAACATAGACATGTAATCAGCGTACTCGCCCCTCCTAAAGAAATACTGATTTCCCATGTAGTTGGGACGATCATACATCATGAAGCACCCACTCTCCACTCTGCAAGAGTGACAGCGACTCATGTAGGAGTGCATGTCAGCACAGTCTCCAGAACACTCATAAGAGCGACCCTGGAAGTTCTTGTCCTCGTAGAAGATGACCTGAAATCATAAAGTTGGTCTTTTATTCATTTAAACTGTTTTAAATATATAAAATAGTTGCATTTATGCCTCCTATATAATTTAATTAGATATGCATTACATATGACATTTATGCATTACATAATGTATCTCATATTATCTACACAGTTTGTGTATCGGGTTTTTTTTTTTTTTTAGTTTGTGAGTTGTTTAGACTAACTTTAGACTGCATAACTTACTCTGCCCATGGTTACAGTTTTCCAAGTTGTTCCTCAGGACTGAGTGGTTGTGCCAGCTACACTGTCTGTTTGAAGTGCTCACTTTTATACCAAAGAATATGTGCCCTGCATTGTGGGTAAGCTCCTGACCCAGCAAAAATACATAGAGGCCTACCATGCAAAATGAGATCCACAGGGATATTTGTCAGCATGAGTGGTACAGCAATGACTGTGCCACACAGTCTCTTTTTTTACATTGTGCAATGAATAGAAAAAAAGAAATTACTGTACATGCGAATTACAAATAGCATTTTTACTAAATATTGTTCAATGGTAAAGCAAGATATATGTTATGAATATCAGCTTGATGCTTTTATTCTCTTTTTTTCTATTCATTGCACAATGTAAAAAAAGAGACTGTGTGGCACAGTCATTGTTGTACCACTCATGCTGACAAATATCCCTGTGTGTATATATATATATACAGTATATGTATATGTATATATATATGAAGAGTTCAGATGCAAAAGCCTCTAAGTGCCATCTGAAATTTTCTTATAGAATGATAATTTTTATCAAGCTCGTATATTTAAGTTCAGTAATTTCACTTAAATGACAATTAATAGGTAATTTTCATTGCCATTTAAGTGAAATTACTGAACTTAAATATTCAAGCTTGATAAAAATGATCATTCTATAAGAAAATTTCAGATGGCACTTAGAGGCTTTTGCATCTGAACTCTTCATATATATATATATATATATATATATATATATATATATATATATATATATATATATATATATATATATATATACATATATATATATATATATACATATACATATATATATATACATATACATATATATACATATATATACATATATATACATATATATATATATATATACACATTTTATTTTCCGGTATAAAATTCTCCCAAACAAGTAATTATATTAGTTTTATATATAACTTTTTGTTATATTTCTAATAACGACCAATTGTCAAATTATGATATAGTACATTATATATATTAATAACTATAGTAAACTTAACATTTTAGTATAATATAGTCATCTTTCGGATCTTTCCTGTAGCTCAAACAGTAGAGTGTTGGCGCTTGCAACGCTAAGGTCATGGGTTTAATTCCCAGGGAAAGCAAGAATTGATAAAAATATAAATGTGTACCTTGCAATGTAAGTCGCTTTGGATAAAAGCATCTGCCAAATGCATAATGTAAAACATGCCAGAAGTTCCAGAAGCTTTAAATACAATTAGCAATAAGGTTAATCGTATCAGTATTGCTTTGTCCTGTTGTGGAACACTTCTTGAAGATTTTGTGCTTAATTTTCTCACAATGCAGAAGCAGTCGTATATATATAGTCCTTTAAGCTAGATTCTTGTGGGGTTCATCAGGCTTTGGACAGAAGATTTTTTATGTGAGTACATTTTTTCCCAGAGGGCCATTAACAGAACAAAACGTTTGAATGGAAGTGTGACAGGTGGCAGGTGCTTTTGGGTCTTCTGCTCAGAAATTCAGTTAAAGGAAAAAGCTCCAGGCTGTTGAAATGGATTGCTGGCTCTGAAGTCCAGTGTAGGGTGCATTGTGTTACAAGTAACACATTATATAATTAGATGCAGAATGCATCGCAGAAGTATCAAATGCATTACTAATCAGTTGAAGTTATCTGTTGCATTTGAACCCTCAGGCACTAGTGTGGATTTAATATCAGCTGAAAGAAGATGTAATGAGCAGTTGTAGTTTGTCAGCCTGTACATTAACATACCCATGTAAACTAATAGTTCACTGTTAGTTTGTCATAAGCAAAAGTTAGACACATGACAGCATTATCTACGATAAAACACACAGTATCATGATGTACCAGTCATGCTCATTGGTTTGAATTAACTGTTCAAAAAATCCAATGATAGACCAAGTTGTGCATTTTCACACATCTGCTTACACGGGTCTGTAAGGACTTTCCAAAGGGGTGTGGCCTCAGGTTAGTGAGTTGCATGATATAAAACACCAGTTTAAGGAGATACCCAGTACCTTAATGATCAGGTGCTCCAGGGACCATTACAGGTTGTGAATGTAGCATCTGGACCAATCAGACACACACAAATTATTCATTATATTTAATGAATAATCCAGCAAACTCACTCTCACAACAAAGGTCTATGAAACTTCCCCAAAAACTAACATCCCAAATGAAGCTAACACACTGGCAGAACCCGCTGTCCTGTTACAGGACACATTAAGACTGATACGATTTTTTACGACCCAAAAGGAATTTGCAGAGAGTTGTGACTCACTTAATTCTTGCTGAGAAGGAGAAATAAACCCTACACTGTTAGAAAAATCTGTAGAAATTACAGTATTACTGGCAGCTACTTGCCAGTAACTTACTGTAGATTTAAATTGATGTTATTTACTGGCAACAATTTGTTCAAAATTAAATGAACATTAAACATTAACAAGTCTTTATCTTTACAGAATAAAACTAAAATAACATCCTCATGCAAAGCATTCTGGGAACCAAAATCTGAAGGAAAAAAAACAGAAAAAGGTTGATGAAGATTTCTGGTTCCCAGAATGCTTTGCATTAGATTGTTATTTTATAATTTTATTCTTTAAAGACAAAGACTTGTTAATGTTTAATGTTCATTTAACTTTGAACAAACTGTTGCCAGTAAATAACATAAATTTAAATCTACAGTAAGTTACTGGCAAACAGCTGCAAAACTACAGCAAATTTTTTACAGTGTATATAAATATTCTATATATAACCACTTGAGAAATGTATAAACATGTATCTAATTTTCCCATGTCATGATTTTCCTCTTATGTGGTTTGGCCTATATATTCATTCAACTCTTTTGGATTAATGTTTCAGACTTGCATACTATGGTTAACCAAAATCGTGTGTAGCATGTTTAGTCTTTATAAACTCCAATCTTCATCCCCCATTTGTTAATTTTGCTAACTTTGTGACGCATTAGTATTATAAGAATCTTGAAGATTATTTTGTTAAACACCCAATCAAATTACATGTTCAAAGGCCTGCTTGAACAAAAGTTTGTAAAGAAATTCCATCCAAAGGGAACAGCTTGTTATTGGCTCACAACCCTCCAGAGGATGTGACATCTTCACGCTTTAAAAAATCACTGATCACAAGATCATGTCTCTTAGTCTCTTAGTTCCTTTCTGAAATCCTGATTTGAAGATGATGCTGAGCTAAAGGTTTTCTAAGGACCCCCAAGATTGTGCCAGGCTGCGGCCTTGTCTTTCCATTCACCAAAGATCCTCTGACTCCCACTGGTTCCCTCTCATCAAGACAACATCAGCAAATATCAACTGGAGCCTCAACAAACTGCATCAGGACAGTTTAATTCAAATGGGCAAGACATGCAAGTATCAAACTTAGTCTCATTATTTGATACATTAAGTATCCTTACCCCTTTTAAAGAAGGGCGTGTTAGAACTAAACTGATTGTTTGCTCAAGGCTGTTGATCTGCTGAATTTCAAACAATGCTATAACTTCTTGCTTTCCTGTATTCTGCTTCAGCTCTCTTTCCCTTGGTAAACTGTATGCATGTATGTACAGTTTGTGTATATTAGAGTAGTTTAAATGTTTAGTCTAGTTAATAAAATCGGTAACACTTTACTTGAAGGGGTGTGCATAAGACTGACATGACACCTTCATAATCATGACATGGCAGATGTCATAAATATGAAGGAGGTCTTATGCATGCTTATGACAACTGTCATTAAGTGTCATTCGCTCAGTTATGACATTTTTAATGCAAATATGACATTGTTTGAGATGTCTGTTATGACAACTTGACATAAACCAATACATCATAACCTGTCAGTGTCTTTGTCATGACAACTTGACATTACCAAGACAACCTAAATTGTCATAAACATGACATAGCAGATTACCTATCAAACTTAAGAAACCACTTAGCTTTATGGGTTAACATTTCATTAAACTGTCAGGTGATTGGTTTTGACATTGGCTGTCATGAGGCCATTATAACTGTGTCATGAATGTTTTTCTTGACCTCAACTACAGTGGTACAAATTTAATTTGTCATTAAAATGTTATAATGGCTTCATGATAGCCAATGTCAAAACCAACCACATGACAGTTTAATGAAATGTTAACCCATAAAGCTAAGTGGTTTCTTAAGTTTGATAATTAATCTGCTATGTCATGTTTATGACATATTTATGACAGGTTTTGTTGTCTTAGTAAAGTCAAGTTGCCATAACAAAGACATCTCACACAATGTCATATTTGCATTAAAAATGTCATAATTGAGCGAATGACACTTAATGACATTTGTCATAAACATGCATAAGACCTCCTTCATATTCATGACATGTGTCATGTCATGATTATGACGGTGTCATGTCAGTCTTATGCACACCCCTTCAAGTAAAGTTTTATGTTACCATAAAATCTTGTTCATGTCACACGTAAAGTTGTCCATGTTTCAAGCTCATTATATACTGGAGTCCCTAATCATGCAGATTTTGACTACTTGCTCTTAGTAGTACTGTAAAGTAAGAAAGACATTTCCCATACCCCGGAAATGTACATTTCTTAGAATTAATAAACAATTAACACTGAGTGTTCACGGGACAAACAGGTTAATTGATTGTAATATTAATTTACAACATTAAGTTAATTCTATTAACTGATCCAAATATTCATAATCAATTATAACAAGTTATGATTGATTATTAATATTTCTTTAGAGCTAATTTGCTACATTAATGTTGGGAAGTGTTTTCCTTCTCGCTGAGAATGGAACACTATGTGGAAAATACATCCTATGGACTCACCAGAGGGGAGTAGTGTGGTAGTGTGGTGGGCTCCACCTGACAAGGGGAAATGGATCTGTCCAGGGGAAGACACTGGGTGCACAGAGAAGGAAACTGAACAGTGGAATGGGGTCGCTGTTAAGGGAACCAATCCATACAGAGTGCTAGCCAGATTATAAGGGTTAACTTGAAAAGGGGCATACCATGAGTAATGGGCCTGGTAGTGAGTTACTCCGCCACACTCATTTACCACAATAGTGCTTAAGTGATGGAGAAGGGTGGCCCAAGGTTCACCAGTCAAGGGAAACTCTAACTGGACCTAAAAAGTACACGTTATCACCTCAAAAAAGGGAAAGCTGGTGCAAGCACTACAACCAACCAGTTTGTCCGAGTTTTACTTGTTATTACCTATTAGATCGCTCTGCTCCCGGGAGTTCTGGAGAGAGTCCATCAGTACGGGTTTGCTAGTAGCCCCGTCCTGGCCAGCCCGAATTTGGTTCTCGGATCTCATGTCAATCCTCGACGTCTCCACCTGTGAGATTCCTATCTCTGAAGAGAGTAGAAAAACTCTAGGCCCTTTCGGTTGCCCCATCGTGTTTTGAATTAGCAGGATGGTCCTCTCCACTCACATTTGTAAGGTTTTATGATGTGGACTTGGGCTCTGCACCAGGTCCTCAGGTGTTCATGTCTTAGTTGTGCTTGTGATTCACTCTAGACAGGTACTTTTTAGTACGGCAAAGTGGGTATTATCGATCCGAAAGCATTGC
Organism: Scardinius erythrophthalmus; assembly: GCF_964197995.2. Lineage (NCBI taxonomy): Eukaryota > Metazoa > Chordata > Actinopteri > Cypriniformes > Leuciscidae > Scardinius > Scardinius erythrophthalmus. Next base: position 22,014,378 of record NC_138226.1, on the reverse strand, counting down.
AACTATGACACAGCACAAGTTCCCTCGAAAAGAAACATATCAGGTTACGACTGTAACCATTGTTCCCAAAGAAGAGAACGAGACACTGCGTCGCCCTGCCATACTTCCCTGCATGTCTGTGATCGACTTGCTTTGGCCTACCAGAAGCCGACATTGTTTGAACTGAGTGCTCTTTATAGCTTCTTGGTCATGACGTCACCCCATCTGTGACATCCCGCCATTCCATTTGACTGATTTTACAAATGCTTCATGACATAAAAAGGCAGGAGCGTTCCCAAAGCATTACTACTATGACGCAGGATCTCGTTCCCTTCTCAGGGAACAATGGTTATAGTCGTAATCTGTGATGTTTTGCTCCTTTTCTGCTGATTATTAAGCCTGTTGTGTCTGTTACAGAGTGGACAAGTAAACTAAGGGAGAGACCGGTGCTGCACATTTATACTCAGAATTATTCCTCTGCATTTAACCCATCCAATTAGTGCACACACATTAGGAGTAGAGAGTAGTAAACACATTCACTGCAAACCATGTACGCACAGACCCCGAAGCAGTGGCCAAACATTTTGCTGTGGCGACCGGGGAAATAATAGTTATCCTTAAATAGTCGTCATCTATGGTATTGGTGTGTTAGCAAGCAAGAAATATAAAAAAATATTAGTGTTTATTTCAGTTAAATTCAACCAGAGGAGGATAGAGTAAACAAAAACTGTACTCAAGTAAAAATATTTACTCAAAGTAAAAGTAATAATCTGGTAACACTTTAGAATAACGGTCCATCATTAATAACTATATGCAGGAAATAATGCAGGACTAATGAGTAGTACTACTATTAACTAATATAGAAACAAGCTTAACTAATCAGTTAGTTTATATCAATAATTACTTAATGAGATTAGCCTCATTAATAACTATTAACTAACTGACAAATTAGGTATTGTGTATCTTCAGTATCTGAGATTTAATCAGTCATAATTTTTACTCTGAATATAGTCATAAAATGCATCACTAATTACTCAAGTGTTACTTAGTCACTATGCAAGAACTACTAGTGATCTGGACCATTATTTTAGATTTGCTTTTAATTGACTGTAGGTCAGTAGTGGTATTGTGGCAAACTAATCTGTTTAGTTGTAAAATGTATTACGTGAATGAATTGAAATCGAATATACATGGCCACTTCATCCAATGCTCACTTCATCTGACTGGTGAGAAACAGCTTTAGACGATTCAGTGCGTGCATGGAACTAAACAAATAATTAAAACTGATTTGCGAACCAGTTCAGACAGGTTTGGCAACTTGTTTGATCAACCCTGCGTCTCAATGTTCATACTATCCAACCGGTGGATTTTTGAAGTGTGGATCCGTGCACACTCTAAAGGCTAATATTGTCCACAACCCATTGCATTTTGGAGGAGGAACTACAAATACGAGTAAAAACTACAAAACATGGCATTGCATTATACTATATATATATTGCATTAAACTAAAGTAACAAGAGGAACGTCGCCCAGTGTAACTGTCACGGTTTTCAGATGCATTGTTTCCTTCTTGTCTCGTGCCTTTGTTATTTGTGTGTGTGTCTGTGTCGCGTGGGTTGGGCGTGGCCCAAACAATCCTGTTCATTCATTCAATCTCTAATCAGCTCGGCGCCAGCTGCAACTCATCTCCATAGCCTATTTTATACTCACCGGTTTCTTTTCTCCACTGTCAGATCGTTGTCGATGTCTAGATGTCTGGTGTTCCTCGTCTGTGATCGTGTGGTGTTGTTCGAGTTTCCTGTTACCTGTTCCAGTTCGTGTTCACGTCGGATTCATCATCATCATCATCACATCACCCTGCACCAGCTCTTCTCTCTGTGTTTGGCCATCGAGGTCCCTGCGCTGCCCACCCACCTGTGTTGTTTGTTGCCTCTGTTCAGCTTGTCTCTAATAAAGAGTTGACTGCACCTGCTTTTGCTTCCTCGTTTATCCAGTATGACAGAACGATCTGACCAGAGCATGGAAGCAGCGGGCGGAGCTCAGATCGCCATGGAGGCATTCATCAATCGCAGTATTCAACGCATGGATGCCCAGGAGGACGGGCTCAACAACACTGGTCGTGCGGTTCAAGCTCTGGTGGCGCAGGTGTCCGAGCTCACCCAGCAGGTCCAACAGCTGCGTGTTCCCACTGCGCCGCCCACACCGGCCGCTCCTCCTATACCATCTGATCCTCTCTCCCAGTCGGAACCTCGTCTGCCTGCACCCGAGAGGTATGCCGGAGAACCCAGTTTCTGTCGAGCGTTCCTGAATGCATGTTCTTTGCACTTTGCTTTACAGCCTAGAACCTTCAACAATGAGTGAGCCAAAGTCGCCTTTGTGCTGTCGCTACTGACTGGGAGAGCGGCACTTTGGGGGACGGCGGTGTGGGAGAACCAAGACCCTTGCTGCGCGTCGTTCCAGGCACTCTCCGCCGCCATGAAGCAAGTGTTCGACCGGGCGGTCACGGGAAGAGAGGCGGCAAGAGTACTCGCCGAGCTTCGTCAGGGTGATCGCTCGGTATCGGATTATTCGATCGAATTCCGGACCCTCGCGGCAGAGTGCCGATGGAACGACGAGGCGCAGTGGGACATGTTCCTGCATGGGCTGGCTGACCGCGTCCAGAAGGAAATCTACGCCCTGGACCTGCCCACTACGTTGAACGGACTTATTGACTTAGCACTACGAGTGGATGCTAGACTGTCGAGAGTCGAGCGACATGCCCTTTCCGGTCGTTCATTTGGAGCTACAGAGAGTCTGCGGTCCAGCGGCATGGACGCGGTCAGCCCTACCCACGATCCCGAGCCCATGCAGGTAGGGCGAGCTCGGCTTTCCCGGGAGGAGAAGGAAAGGCGGAGGTCCCGTGGCCTTTGCCTTTACTGCGGCGGAGCGGGACATTTTTCCATCACGTGTCCGGTAAAAGGCCACGCCCGATAGTAACAGTGAGGCTACTATCGGGTGGGATCTCCGCCGAGAAGACCTCATCGACATCTACTCTCCTCCCGGTAAGACTAAGATGGTCAACACTTCAACACGACTGTCATGCACTATTGGACTCCGGGGCGGAAGGTAATTTTATGGACTACACTCTTGCACATAACCTCCAGATCCCCCTTCAGTCACTTCCTCAAGACATTTCTGTTCACGCTCTAAATGGTCAAGAACTTCCTATGATTTCACTCTCCACTGGTCCCATCACCCTCATCACGTCTGGTAACCACTCAGAGACTCTGTCATTTTACATTATGGATTCACCTCTTGCACCCATAGTACTCGGACATCCCTGGTTAACAAGACATAATCCCAAGGTGGACTGGCTCCGTAAATCCATCACGGAGTGGAGCACTGAGTGTCATGAGTCCTGTCTTTTGTCTGCCTGTTCGTCTGTTCCTATGTCTGTGTTACAGGAGGAAGCAGTGGATTTGTCTAACGTGCCCGCGGAGTACCACGACCTGAGGGAAGTGTTCAGTAAGTCTCGAGCTGCTTCTCTACCTCCGCATCGTCCCTACGACTGTGCCATAGATTTATTACCAGGTAAATCTCCGCCTAAGGGCAAGTTATATTCACTTTCTGCTCCAGAAAGGGAGGCCATGGAGAAATATATTTCTGATTCTCTAGCAACGAAGTTCATTCGCCCTTCCTCTTCTCCGGCGGGGGCGGGATTCTTTTTCGTGGGGAAGAAGGATGGATCTCTGCGACCTTGTATTGACTACCGGGGGCTGAACAACATCACGGTAAAGAATACTTATCCTTTGCCGTTGATGTCTTCAGCTTTCGAGAGGTTGCAGGGAGCGTCACTTTTCACGAAATTGGATTTACTTAATGCTTATCATTTGGTCCGCATCAGGGAGGGGGATGAATGGAAGACTGCTTTTAACACCCCCAGGGGTCACTTTGAATACTTGGTCATGCCCTTCGGGTTGTCCAACTCCCCAGCAGTCTTCCAGGCTCTCGTCAATGACGTGCTGCAGATATGGTCGATCAGTTCATATATGTTTACCTGGATGACATATTGATTTTTTCTTCTTCTCTCCAGGAACATGTGCAGCACGTCCGACGAGTGCTTCAGAGGTTGCTAGAGAATGGGCTTTTTGTCAAGGCGGAGAAATGCGAGTTCCATGCACAGTCGGTTCCATTTCTTGGGTACATCATTTCGTCTGAGGGAGTACGTATGGACCCTGATAAGGTTAAGGCTGTGGTGGAGTGGCCAATCCCAGATTCCCGCAAGGCCCTGCAGAGGTTTCTGGGATTCGCCAACTTTTACCGACGTTTCATTCGTAATTTCAGCCAACTAGCCGCACCTCTGACTGCCTTGACCTCCCCCAGAACTACGTTCAGGTGGTCAGACGCGGCTGAGGCCGCGTTTGCCAAACTGAAGAGCCGCTTCGTTTCGGCTCCCATTCTGATAGCCCCTGATTCTTCACGTCAGTTCGTGGTGGAGGTCGATGCGTCAGAGGTGGGGGTAGGTGCGGTGTTGTCCCAACGTTCTTCCACAGACGAAAAGATGCATCCCTGCGCGTTTTTATCTCATCGTTTGTCCTCTGCCGAACGTAACTATGACATTGGTAATAGGGAGTTGTTGGCAGTCAAGTTGGCGTTGGAGGAATGGCGTCACTGGTTAGAAGGGTCGGGGGTACCTTTTATCGTCTGGACCGATCACAAGAATTTGGAATACATTTGATCTGCTAAAAGATTGAACTCCAGGCAGGCTCGGTGGGCACTTTTTTTCGGTCGTTTTGATTTTACTCTATCGTACCGCCCGGGTTCTAAAAACATCAAACCCGATTCCTTATCTTGCATTTTTGATCGCTCCGAACGCCTGGTTACTCCCGAGTGCATTTTACCCGAGACCCTATTTGTCTCCACACTCACATGGGAGGTCGAGTCGAAGGTCAAGAAGGCCTTAGAAGGGGTAACGCCCCCGGTCGGTTGCCCACCGAACCGTTTATTTGTGCCGGAGGGACTACGGTCAGACGTTATTCAGTGGGGACATTGTTCCAACGTAGCCTGTCATCCAGGAGTGACTCGTACTAGTTTTCTGGTTAAACAACGATTCTGGTGGCCTCTCATGGCCCGGGACATTCACAGTTTTGTTTTGGCTTGCTCGGTTTGTGCCATTGGTAAGTCTTCCAATCGACCCCCAGATGGGTTACTTCAACCGCTGCCTGTCCCTTCGAGACCCTGGTCCCACATCGCGCTAGATTTTGTTACCGCCCTCCCACCCTCCCAGGGCAACACGGTAGTTTTGACCGTGGTGGACCGGTTCTCGAAGGCGACTCACTTTATTCCCTTGCCCAAATTACCCTCAGCCAAGGAGACAGCGGTGGCTGTCGTGGATCACGTCTTTCGTTTACATGGCCTTCCGATTGACGTGGTTTCCTACAGGGGACCCCAATTTGTGTCCAAATTTTGGAGAGAGTTTTGTAAACTGCTGGGCGCGACTGTTAGTCTGTCCTCAGGGTTTCATCCCCAGAGCAATGGTCAAACCGAGAGAGCCAACCAGGATCTGGAGAGAATGTTGCGGTGTTTGGTATCCAAGAATCCTTCTTCCTGGAGTCAACAACTGTCTATGGTGGAGTACGCCCACAATACATTACCAGTGTCATCCACGGGTCTTTCTCCGTTTGAGTGTAGTGTAGGTTACCAGCCACCTATTTTCCCCAGTCTGGAGTCCGAAGTCGCGGTTCCCTCCGCACACGCCTTTGTCCAGAGGTGTCACCGCACCTGGACTAGAGCCCGTGAGACTCAACTCCAGGTGAGGTCGCGCACCAAGGCTAAAGCCGATCGCCACCGGTCGAAGCCTCCCGTATACGTCGTTGGTCAAAAAGTGTGGCTTTCTACTAAGAATATTCCTCTCCGTTCCGTATCGAATAAGCTCGCACCCAAATTTATTGGCCCGTTTTCGGTCACCAAGATCATTAGTCCGGTGGCAGTCCGCCTCAACCTTCCTCCCGCGTACAGGAGAATTCACCCCGCCTTCCATGTATCCAAGATTAAGCCTGTGTTTCGATCAGCGATTAACCCGCCAGTTCCGGTTCCTCCCCCGCCGCGTCTCGTAGATGGGGAACCTACTTATTCGGTAAATCGTATTCTGGACTCTAGGCGGAGGGGACGCCAGTCCAGTACTTGGTGGACTGGGAAGGTTACGGTGCGGAGGAGAGAAGTTGGGTTCCTACTAGAGACATTCTGGATCACTCCCTTATCGATGATTACAATCGACAGGTAAGGGAGTCTGGGGACGCCAGGAGGTGTTCCTAGGAGGGAGGGTACTGTCACGGTTTTCAGATGCATTGTTTCCTTCTTGTCTCGTGCCTTTGTTATTTGTGTGTGTGTCTGTGTCGCGTGGGTTGGGCGTGGCCCAAACAATCCTGTTCATTCATTCAATCTCTAATCAGCTCGGCGCCAGCTGCAACTCATCTCCATAGCCTATTTATACTCACCAGTTTCTTTTCTCCACTGTCAGATCGTTGTCGATGTCTAGATGTCTGGTGTTCCTCGTCTGTGATCGTGTGGTGTTGTTCGAGTTTCCTGTTACCTGTTCCAGTTCGTCTTCACGTCGGATTCATCATCATCATCATCATCACATCACCCTGCACCAGCTCTTCTCTCTGTGTTTGGCCATCGAGGTCCCTGCGCTGCCCACCCACCTGTGTTGTTTGTTGCCTCTGTTCAGCTTGTCTCTAATAAAGAGTTGACTGCACCTGCTTTTGCTTCCTCGTTTATCCAGTATGACAGTAACAAAGTGAAAGTGCAGTTTTTTCATTAGAAATGTAGGCCTACTCGAGTAAAAGTAAAAGTACCCGCATTTAAATCTACTGTTAAAAGTACAAATTTCCCCCCAACAAAATACTCAAGTTGATGTAACGAAGTAAATATACTTTGTTACTGCCCACTTCTAAATTCAACTCATATTTATTTGTATAGTGTTTTTCATATTACATATCATTTCAAAGCAGCTTTACAGAAAATGCATGTTTCTACGTTACAATTTAGAGTAATCTGTTATCAGAGGTGTCTGTGTAATGTGTCAGAAATGTACAGTTCTAAGATAATACAAATCATGCAGTTAGCTAACAACATGTATTCATTTTAGGCAGAAACAATGAGCTCATTGAGGCAATTATTACAAGTTGTCACCATAATTATTACAATACATGGACAATTTCAGAGTTGTGTAAGTTGATTCAGAGTTGGCATCATCTGAAGTCCTCGCAGTGGTTGGCGTCATCTCTTCACTGGTGTTGGGTCACCTGAAATCTTCATGTGGCAGTATGGATGTGTAGTTTCAGGCTACTTTTGGTTGGTTGGGGTCTATTTAGTAAGCCTATCACGACTAGAGGCAGGTGAATTACGTCACGGAGCTACTTCCTTTTCTGGTTCCGGTTTGTGCTACTTATGTCTACTTACTTGTTGTGGTGCCCATTGAGTCTCCCCCCTGCTGGCCACCCTCAGTCCTGTTGTCTGATTTATTTTTGTTATTTTTGAGTGCTACCCTTGTGATTATTTAAGCATATTTCTTTTGCATTAATATGTGAAGTTTGTGCTAGTCAGCGCTGTACTATTCTTTTAGTACATTGAACATATTTTTCTTGTAGTGTCTTTGTTTTGAATTATTTATTATATTTTGGTAATTTAATAAAAAGCAATATATTTATTCACCCACGTCTCTTGTCCTATTAAGGGAAAAATCTGTGCAGCCTATTTATTGGGTAGGTTCCTGGGTTGAGTTCCCAGGTGGCGTTGTCATTACACAGATTTTTTAGTAATTCCTCTTGTTGCCACATTCGTAAGAGGCTGGAACCAAACTGGAGCTTCCCGAGGTAGAAACAGAAAAAAAAAGGAAAATAATGAGCGTAGCTGCTGTTCATAACATTTCAAGCAATAGATAGTAGAGGTTGACTGATATTGCATTTTATCAATACCAATAACTAAGCTGGGCAGTACCTGCCAATAACCAATTGCTTGATTAATTTATTCTCATTTTGATCTGTGTCTAAGAGTGATGGACCAACACAAGCTCTTTAAGTGGTGATTTTTGTAGAGCAGCTCATGCTGAACTCAGCAGAAAACACGTTCAGACACAAACATGCACTAAACCCATTTCTCAACATGACCTTTTGCAATACAGACATTTATGAAGCACATTTACAATAACACATTACAGTGTACATGGTACTTACACTTCAATAATATTAACATAGTCCTCCCATTAAATGTTACAGTAAATACAATTGATAACTAAGGCGCTAGATCGTACCAATTGAGTTTGAATGAAACGAGAGAGTGTGTAATATGAGAGACATGGAAGAAGTTCCGGCCTCACATACCCGGGTGATTGGCCATTATGTGTTGGTATTGACAATGTCATTATCATAAAATAACTGACCTCGGAAAGTTGCGACTGACCAATTGGAATTAAGCATTTTTAGAGAGCTGTGTAATAAATCTATATACTAAGTATAATAAAATAATATATATATAATTTATAACTATATTCAGCACACAAAAAAAAAAACGAAACATACTTTCATTTTCAACTGATTTTATTTCCAGCAAAAAAAAAAAAAAAAAAAAATCACAGACATTTGACGATCAGAAATGGAATAATGAGTCCCTATACAAAGGAGGGTTGTCAGTATTAAAATTAACTGCTTTAAGTAATGCATCTCATCCTAATGGACTGCACCAGATTCCCAGTTCTTGTTGTGAGATATATCTTTTTTTGCTGAGTTTATTAGTTAGGATAAGTTAGTAGTCTTTCAATTACTTTGACTCCCTCAAGCAGCAAACTTTTTTAGAGAACAGTGTCACGTGTGTGCGTGCGTTTGTGCGTGGGTGTCTGTAGCTATGTCATGATGTATTGTGATTTGTTCAAGTTAGGTACCATATATTTGGAATTGGTTAGGGTGGTGGGGCCCCTCAAAATGTCAGTGCTCAGCCAGCTGTACCTTATTCATTTATAATTATTTCATTAGGCTACTATAATACAATTTAAAAGATATTTATAATTAATATTATTTCAAAATTTTTATTTCTAAATCTTTTATTTTTCAAACTAAGAACTTCTCTATCAGACTACACATAGTCTTACCGGCATAAATTTTCAGGAATTACAACCGAATTTAAATCTGGAAGAGAATAAAAAAAAAGTCTTGTTCTGTGTATGTATTGATTTACTAATTATAAAATAATTATTTCTGCCATAATTTTTAATAAGCGCCATTTTACATAAATGGTGTTGTTTACAGAATAATGTTAAAGTAATAAAATATAGGTAATTCTAGCATGGTAATTCAAATAGACCTATTCCAATGCATCCGATCCAACTCAAATCGGATCCGAAATTTCTGCATACGCATATAATCGGAACTCCATGCAGCTCCCGTACTACTCTCAATTGACCTATTGGTTAGCCCCGCCCCCCTTTGTTACTGTTGCTATCTTGGACAAACAAACGGAGTTGCTAACTGTCTTACAATGACAGCTGTCAGTGTGAAAACCTTGTCCCAAGATGTTTTTGATGAATTTTGGACACAGAAGGGCTACCTCTTGTTGAGGAGCATTCAAGTGGGAATTAAATATGCCATGGAGGGATATAAAAACATTTTTAAATAAATATGGTGGTTAGCAAGATTAATTTGGAAGCAAGAGTTTACAGATTACAATGCAAGTGGGAGAAGCCTCATGTTACGGTCGTCACAATCGCTGATGACAACATCCAGGATCAACAATGTTCATTTACCGCTGGTTGTGATTAAATTAATTTACGTTTAACCTGTTCTCATGACATGAGAACAGTTAACTAGGTTTGTACGTTAGCATGGGCTAAACGCTAATTGTACTTGTACGTTAATTGTAACTTATTGAGAGTAGGTCTGCTATGACAACCAGAAAATTAATGTTTTCATCTTCATTGGGGTTGGGGTTGAATCCATAGGGAATCAGGTTACTGCCCCCACATCATTGAAATTATAAATAAACCGGACTTCAGTATATTGCGCAGATAATTGGTCAGTTCACGCAAAACTTATCACACTTTTGAAACACGCTGGTGAATGCGCGCACAGTATGGTGATTCAAAACACCCATGCCCCTCCTTTCAGGATACCTGGATCAGTGTTAGGAGTACCCCAGGCACATTGTTTTGTCGTGTGCAGTGGAAAGGCGGCTTCACTCCCGAAACTGTGATGATTGACACAGTGGTAACCATAGCAACGTTTTACTGTAAGGCCGTGTGTCCACTAAAGTGTTTTTAGTTTAAAGTGTGTCACTAAAATGCTAGGCGCTTGAGAGCATTTTGGCAGCGCATTTTTTTTTCAGTTGAGACACTTTGCTTGTTATGATACGGAATTTCCGCGAAAGTGTTACTAGTATCTCATTTCACACATATTTTGTTTCTGTGTTGATTATATATTAAATGTCTATACAATGTAACATATTTTCTCTGGCTCTTGTTTTTAATGATTTTGCTCCAATATTATGCTTGTCATCTGTTGAAGCAGAATGTGGCGGTTGGTCGGTGTGGTATTAGTACCACCCCTCCTCCACTGTGATAGGAGGGTTGGGTAAAAAGTGACAGTGATGAGCGCTGCGTTTTACCCAAAGTTGAACATTCTGCAACTCTCGGCGACTTGTAAAAAACTCAGAGTGCTCAGCGCTTCAGCATGAAAAAAAACGCTAAAAGCCTCGTTACACTCATGGCATTTTAAGAACGCGGTGCTTCTTTAAAAAAAAATGTACTTCAAATTTTGTAATTGTGATTGTCACTACATGCTTTTTTCAGCAGTTAATTTGGTTGTGGAATGCAGTTGTCACTCCTGTAAATTACTGAACTGTGTGTATACAGAACAGGATTAGGCACTAAAAGGTGAATTGACAACCGAATTTAGCTGCAGTGTGTAGCCTAGCCATATGCTGTTAGTCAGTTTCAGTAGATAATGTGTTTTTATTTCAGCTTATTTTAAGACTTTTTACATTAGACAGATTTAAAGTCTCTATATTTTTAACCATTTATTTATATTTATTTTATTTTACTCTCTCCTGGCAGAGAGATCTGTGCCCAGGTATTGTTCAATAAGTAGCCAATAGTCATTGCTCTTTGTTCAGTTTTGGTACAGTGTGTAAATGTAGGTAGATGTACATTCCGCAAAAGCAATAAACCTCATCATCACATATTAGATAATTAACAAAATGTAATGTAATGATTTATATGCATGTAAATCAACATTTGACAGTACAGCTTTCACTTTTGAGTTTCAGTGTCACCGCATTTCTTGTTGGGAAACTATATGGAAATCATTTGTTGTCTTTCATCACCTGAAGCAAGTGTAATTTCCTTTAACAGGACTCCATGATGCGCCTGATGGAACCAATTTTCATTGTGCCTAGACCCATATTATTAAAGCTGTTGTACTCCCCTGGCCTGATGTATATCATTCTGCCTTCAAAATTGGGCTGTTCATACAGCAGCCAGTGGCCATGTGTGACATTGCAGGACTGGCAGTCAGACATGTGAAAGCGTTCCTGGATTGACTCACAGTCATCCATCAGCTCATACTTTTGTCCGACAAAGTTCTCCCTTTCAAAGATTCTCATTCTAAACGTTCCTTTATGCTGCAATGACAAAATTATTATTATGTCTTATTTAGTAATTCAAATAATAACATAAATAAAAAAAAAATAAAAAAATACTGTCTAGAATTACCATAGGGATCATTCTGCAAGATCTGATGCAGTCGCTCGTGCTCATACCCATGATCCTCTGGTTATCAGGATATTCTCCTCTTCTCACCAGCATTTGGTGGCTCATGAAGTTGGAGCGTTCATAGACCATGAAGCAGCCACTTTCCACCCTACAGGAGCAGCAGTGGCTCAGGTATGAAGTCACATCAGGGCAGTCACCACTGATCTCATGGTTACGACCATGGAAGTTTATGTCCTCATAGAATATTATCTGGAAAGCATAGCAACAAAAAAGCATGCTTACAATAGAATGTTACTCTTTGTTCTTTACTTTGTTTGTAAATCCATTTGAAAATACTATGTTCTTGTGTTCATCTATTAACAGCTGACTTTGTCAAATCAATGTAGATCTGATTTGGATCTTGGATCTGATCTGGTCTTTGTATTAAACCCATTCAAAACAATCAATAACATTTGTTTTCAACATAGAAAGCCCCTACCTTCCCCATGATTTTGCATTTGTTTCAATGGTGTCGCTCAAATGTGTTGCTTTTATACTCAACTTGATTGCTAAAAATCTATAGACCATTGTCTGAACTTCTTACTCAGCAATCCTATTTTTTTAAACAGTCTACAATTAGTTACCAGAACTGTTTGCTCCTGTACCAGCTGTGGCTTTTCTGGTTGTAGGTGGACAGCTGACCCTACTTGTGTCTCAGTCAAAGAGAAACTGCCAAAGAGTGGTTCATTGTTGCCTTTCCCTATACAGACCTTTAAAGCCAGGGAAGGGTAACACCCCTAACACCCTATTGACTACAAAGTTTTTTTGTTTGTTTTTTGTCAATCTGACATTGTCAAGCCATGAGTCTTGCCTTTAGGGAACACTGGAAACTCAAGAATTACTAGTGTCATAATGAATTAGTGTTTGAGAGTAAAACTAATTATTTTTTAATTTAAAAAAAAAAAAGATTGCAAAAAAAAGTCTTCTTAAGGCTCAAAAATAAAGAAGTTGATACAAGTATTTGCAGTACTTTGAAGAACATTACATGAAGAAACAGAAAAAACTGAGACAGACTAAATCCAGAAGAACTGTGGCAACGTCTCCAAGACACTTGAAGAAACCTGCCTGCAAAGCTACCAGAAAAACTATGTGCAAGTGTACCAAGGAAAAAAGGCTGCTTTAAACGCAAAGCGTGGTCACACCAAATATTGATTTGATTTAGTTAATAGTAGTTAAAGGAGAACTCCGGTCAATTTTAACATTGAGCTCATTTTTTTTTGTAAATTTGGAGTGCTGTCAGTACAGAGAACAACGACAAAAATCGGTGTTGCCTACACCGTGTTATCTTGTTTTTAAAATTTGCACCCTGTTGACTTCAATGGGGCAAGTTTTAAACCTGCTTTTAGCCTCTTAACATCCTTGATGTGTCATTTCAAGTGCCCAGGCATGTGAGTGATTCCTTCAGAGTGAACATGGGTGAATCTGACTGCAGTAGATGTGAAAGATATGAATAAAAATTATGTTATTTCAGCCAGCGCTCATACCTGTATTTACATCCTGTTTTCGGTCGAAGTCCAAAGTAATCGATTGTCGAGTTCACGCGCGTGATAAACCTATGCACGTTACTCGATAAATCGATTACTGAGTCATTATATATATATATATATATATATATATATATATATATATATATATATATATATATATATATATAAGCTTTTCAGCTTTATTGGACTGGGCAGTAGGACGAGAGGAGAGAGGGGAACAGAATCAGGAAAGGACCTCAATCCAAAACTCGATCTCAAGTCGCCTGAGGCACAACTGTGCCATATGTCGGAGTGCTGTCCACAAGGCTATTGCTCTGACACCCATGAGTATTTTAGCAATAGGAAACAATCAGAATGGCTGTAATGTTATGCAAGAACATCCAGCTGTCAGCATGACATCTAACTAGAATTATCAATGTATACATTTTTATAATGTATAATGATTGATTGATTCACAACAGACAACAATCTGCTAAAAAAATAAGTTTAAATGAAATGTAACCTTGTTTAGGACATACAGGCATGTTTTTGATATTGGTGGTATTTCTTCATTTGACATTGATATTATAAACTTAACTGATGCTATAAAATTAATTTGATATGTTGTATTTGCCACATTTTTTTATACTGGTGGTATATACTGGTAAAAAGGATAAGCTGTGTATATAGCCCAAAACAACAGACAACAACATAAATGCATTGTGAGAATTTTATTGTTTATACTTATATTATCATTTATGTTTTTAAACTGTGAATTTAACACAAGTCCATGATTCTTCTAACAGAGCTGAATCTGACGTTGCTGTATCCCATATCCCTGAAGCTCCTGTACTCTCCGGGCCTAAAGTAGATCATCCTTCCTCTGTAGTGGGGCTGCTCATACATGAGCCAGTGGCCGTCCATCACATGACAGGACTGGCAGTCAGACATGCGGAAACGGTCCAGGAAGGAATCGCAGTCATCAGTCAGCTCGTACATCTGACCTCCAAAGTTCTCCCTCTCATAGACCTTCATTCTATAGGATCCCCTGTACTGTAAATTGAAAATAAATGTTTTAATTCAGTCTGATTTAGTGCATGTATGATTCAGCACACTCTGATTCAAATGCACTGAGTCATATAACTTAATCCATGTGAAAAATTCAGCATTGCTGGTCACCAGCATAAGGTATGTTTGCATTTTGGTACTGGCATTGAATGCTGGTTAAGGCAAGCTCACAACTAAACGACTTTTGACTAGTCATTGACTGATCATTAAGTATGAGCAGTCAGCGATGTGATCTGACCCTGTCTCGAGCAATCACAGACGCTGCGATATTTCCAAACCTGTTTGATATTATCGCCACGTGATCTTGTAATACGTGCAATGCAACAAGGTGGAACTAATCCAGCCAATCACAGTGCAGAAAGTAAAAATGGAAAAATCTTGTAATCACTTTTTTTTAAAATGCGTTACCTGAGGAACCATGCGACAGGACCTGATGCCATCACTCATTCCCATGCGCATGTAATCAGCATACTCGCCCCTCCTCATAAAGAACTGGTTTCCCATGAAGTTAGGACGATCAAAAACCACAAAGCAACCGCTCTCCACTCTGCAGGAGTTGCAGCGGCTGAGGTAGGTAGACATGTCAGCGCAGTCACTGCTGCACTCATAGGAGCGGCCCTGGAAGTTCCTGTCCTCGTAGAAGATAATCTACCAAGAAAAGTTTGTATATTTAAATTTAAGTTGATGGACTCACTGTAACCTTTAATAATTTAAGTAACTGGATTTTTTTTTTTTTTTTTTTTTTTTTTGCTTGCATTACAGACTGGGTATGTTTATTTAGAGCTTGTGTAGCAAATGTTCAATAAAATTACCTACAACATATTTATGAATTTGACATTTTCCCACATAAAAAATAAATAAATAAATAAAATCTTTGAATTTAACCATATCATAGAAGTTTTTGCTGTTTTTGACAGCTATACCCAATACATACCTTGCCCATGTTTGCTATTCTTTGTGTGATTCTGTCCTGTTGCTGTCTGTCTAACTGGCTTTTATACTTTATAGGCTGATAATGGTTTTTGTCATTCAAATACCCTGGAACCTGATGATCAAGCAGGTCTGTGATTTCTGTTAATTTAAATTGTGCAATCACAGCCTACATGAAACAAACAGAATGAAAGACAGACAGAAAGAGAGAGCGAGAGAGAGACAGCAAATGAGCATGAAAGAGCAACAGAAATCGGGTCAGGCAAGAGTTACCAAGTTTGATGAATTTCTTAAAGTACCAAACATTTTTCAAGTACTTAAAAAATACTTATGTTTGTTAATGATTTTCAGATTTGCATTTCGTTACATTAGCGTGTGATATACTGAAACATCATTTATTTTGTTACCATGTATGGTTAAAACACAGGACTCTAGATGCTCACCCATTCATACACTGATCTTAAAATTCAGTCTTTGACCAAATGACCAAGGTTTAATCTAGAAATGTGTCTGCTATAAAACCTTATTATAGAATTGTTTAAAGGTGTTGGCAGTCATAATGAAAATGACTTGTCTGTTGTCAATAGTTTTTCTTTGAGAATTGTTTTTTAAGAGTTTTACATCATTCTGATCTTTGAAATTGTGGACAATATTTAAATTGTCACTAGAACCGATGTTAAATGTTTTTAATAAATAAATTACCTCTAACTCTGTCAAATGGACAGATTTATACATTATGTCATTTTGTATGAAGAGAGATGCAGCAGTAACCCTACTGTTCCGTCATTAATGAGTAGAGTTCCACTTTATTTCAATAGTCCACTTTAGACATTCTACTAACTATAAGAAACTACATGTCAACTAACTCTCATTAGAGTATTAGTAGAATGTCACTAGACTGTAGGCTATGGTTAGGTGTCAGGGTTCGGGTTAGTAGAATAAATTGGCTTGTAGTTGCCAAGTTACTTATAGTCAGTAGAATGTCTGTTGGGGGACCATCAAAATAAAGTGTTAGCAGATATTAAGTGGACAGTTTACTAATACTCTAATGACAGTTAGTTGAAATGTAGTTGCAAAGTTACTTATAGTTAGTTGAATGTCTAAAGTGGACTATCGAAATAAAGTGTTACCATGAGTACTACACAGGAACAAATGAGTAACTAGTAACTACTATGTTTTTTGTAAGGTTTTGTATAGTAACGACTCAAGTTTTCATACATCCTTTTTAAAAGAATAACTAATTATTCAGATAACTCAAAATCTTACAATGACTTCAGTCAATATTAGGGAGTTATCAGGCATTGAATAAAAAATATTTCATGTCAATATGCCAAAACATTGTAAATGTGATAAACGTCATGAAGTTAACCCTTTCACACGTAAGTTTAAAATATTCTGGCTGACCCCCCAGCGTGAGTTTTTCAAGGCGACCGTTATTTAGAATGTGTCACTTTATGGTTTCCATGGTGATGCGCGTCATTGCTTGTCACGTGACACACCGCAGCAACAACAGAGCTGAATGAATGATGATCTGCTTTTATGCCATTTTTCCTTTTTTATTCAAAATATTCACAAATTTGTTAGATATGGCATGAAATATCTGATATTCCGATTGTCAAATATATGCAAGTGGAAGTGTTTTGTAGTTTAAACACCTTTATAACGATCGCGTTAGTTGAGCTGTATGCGCGATGGGCGCCGCCATGTTAGTTTGTGCCGCAGATGCAGTTCAGAGAATCGGATCTGTTGGATTTTACAACACTTGAATTCATCCACTTCTCCCGAAATACATAAAAGTAAGTGGCTGGTGAACTGGGAGACGAATAGAGTAAACTTTAAAGTTACTTACACAATATGTATCTGATATGAATAAAACGTGTCTAATTATAATCGAAAGGATTATTATTGCCTCTTCCTTTGACATTAGTGTGTATTTTACAAACTCTAAATGTATTGTTTTTTTAGTGCTTATATGTCTGAAACCTAAAATAAACATTATGTGGTTGAAAACACTGAAAAGTTGTGATATATGACAGCTCTGAGCGCGCCTGTCTCTGGCTCAGCGCCAGCCAACGCGCGAAAGCATATTGACACATACTAAAACAGACAGGGTTATATACACAGGGAAATGACAATGCTAATGGGGAATTGGCTGAGTGCAATGATTAATGACAAGGGACAGCTGAGTGCAATGAAGAAACAAGGATCGTGGGGAATGTAGTTCAGAAAGTGACAGACACCGTGGGGAAGGAGGACATCTAGTGGTTACCCAGGGAACACAAACCAGACACTGTGACAGTAGAAGTCTGCTGCATTGTTCACTTCAGTGAGGGCTCAGAAAAAGTGCATAGTGATGCAGCATGTCAGACGCAAAGGGGTGCTCGCAAGCACACTTCTGAAACCTAAAATTACAAATGGGACATCCTACGATCTTGAGGACTTAACGGACACAAGCACGTGACGGTCATTGAAAGTATACAAGTGCACATGAAGTGTGCCATTTAGGACATGGCCTCTAAGTTTTATCTTTATACTCCAAAGAGTTCAAAATGGCTGACAAAATTTGGCCAAATTTATCAGTAGGTGGACGTAACCAGGATATAGCCTCACGACCTCCCGAGATGGAATTGGGTCTTAGTAGGCCAGAGGTTGAGCTGGGGTGACAAAGGGCGGGGATGGGGCCTGAGGGAAGGCGGAGCTAGACGAAGCTGAAGGGTTGAAGTGTTGGAAAGCAGCGACCAGCCAGAAAGTCTGTGGCGAAGGTGGTGAGATGTCCGACCCAGGTAAAGCCAACATGCTGAGGGAGTCCGGTGAGGCCAAATCGCCGATGGTCCACACTGAGGTCGAGGGTGGAAGGAGCAGAGGAGGTGGTACAGAGGGACTGAATGGAGACAGTGATGATTGGATGTCATGGATGGCTGAGGACTTGGGAAGAGACTGGAGACCCACACAGAAACCAATAAAAAAACAAAGCGTTCAAAATCTCTGTCTGGAGAGATAGTGGGAGAGGGGGGCTGGGTGGGGTCAGCGAGACAGGCATAAGACAGGCTGGTTCAGGCAAAAGTAATGAGGGCAGAATAACATCCTCTCCAAACTCAAAATTTAACAGTGCCTCAGCCAACAACTCACTCTCAGTAGCGAGAGGGTGGGTGGGGCTCACTTACAAAGTCCACTAACACTCCCTCAGCGATGGATGACTTGGCCGGTTCACACACCTGGTCAGGCATGTGCTGCTCGGGCTCCGCGGCGATTTAGTCCTTGGTCGTTTTCCGGGATGTGGGCTCAAACGTCGCAGAGGATTCCCTCGAGCTGCCTATGGTGGGCTCAGGCTGTCGATCCTCATAGGCTGGGTGGCTCTGGCTCAGCACTGGATTGGGAGTGGGGCTGGCGGCATCCTCGACAGCGAACGCTGATCCATGGAAACCAGCACTCACTCCACAAATTTGGCGAAGCTTCCTCGAGGAGCCTCCCCGGACAACTGCTCAAGTGTGGCGGTGTTTAGGCCGTCTGACCAGAATCTCCAGGGGGGAGCCGCAGAGGAGGGACACTAGGTCTGAGAACCATAATCAGCCAGTATGGTTCTTCTAGCAGTAAACTTATTCAGTCCTGGCAGACCTTCTCCAGAACTCCTGGGAGCAGAGCAATCGGGGAAAAAGAGTACAGACATAGCCTCGGCCATGTCTGTACCATAGCATCTAGCCCCAGTGGATGTGCTTCTGCTTGACCGTAAACCGTAAAACCCATATATGCTCCACCACCTCGGGGGTGAAGTCTCCATTCCCCGGGCTTCAGCCCCTGTCTCTACAGGATGTCTGCTTCTACATTCTGATACATTCAGAATCTGGTGCACCAGTTTGCATAGTGGACACGAACACAGAAACCCCCTGGTGATTTATGTAAGATACCACTGATTTGATGTCCGTACGGACAGACACATGATGGCCTCTTAGGTCTGGGAGGAAGTGCTTCAATGCCATGAAGACCTCCATCATCTCCATGCAATTTATGTGCCACGAAATATGATGACTCCTCCACAGACCCTGAGCTGAGTGGCCTTCTATTACCGCTCCCTAGCCGGTAAGAGAAGCATCTGTCGAGAGAGTGACTCGATGACAAATGAGTTCCTAACACTGTACCCTGGGACAAGAACCAAGGTTTCCTCCATATAACCAAGGTGCAGAGGCACCCCAGCGTGATCTTGATCATACGAAGTAGGTCCCCCCATCGGGGAAAACCCCTTGGTCTTGAGCCACTACTGCAGGGGCCACATGTACAGCAAGCCAAAGGGTATCACGTTGGACGCAGCTTCCATCAGACCCAACAGTCTCTGAAACTGTTTCACAGTGAGCAACTGGCCTAGGTTTATCTCTTTTACAACTGCTAGGATAGCACCAATGCGATCAGGTGATAGCACGGCCCGCATCATCACTGCTATATCTTGATGCTGAACCGCCATTTACTGTCCGACTGTGCTAGAATAAGCCAGTCGTCTATTTAATTCAAAATGTGAATCCCTTGCAGTCTGAGCGGTGCCAGAGCTGCATCCACGGGGTGATAGAGCTAGGCCGAATGGAAGAACCCGATACTGGTATGTTTTGCCCCCGAAAGCAAACCTCAGGAACTTCCTGTTTTGTGGAAGGATGGAGACATGAAAGTATGGGTCCAGGGGGTGCTCACCCTGTGGTCTGTGTGGGTCCTAATGCCTCAGTGTAGTGACGGGACACTATACTGTAACAAGACCATCGGTAACCTGAGGTCCTGACTCTCTGTGGTCAATAAAAATCCCATGGCACTTCTCGTAAAAGAGTAGGGGTGAAACCCTGGTGTCCTGGCCAAATTCCCTCCATTGGCCTTTATCAATCATGGCCTCCAAATAATCCCCAATCCATTGAATTGGCTCAATCACTCTCTCTCCTCTCCACCTATAGCCGGTGTGTGGTGAGTGTACTGGCGCCATTGTTCTGTGGCTGCCGTTGCATCATCCATGTGGATGCTGCACACTGGTGGTTAAGGAGAGACCCCTGAAATAATTGTAAAGCACTTTGGGTGTAGTAGTACATAGTAAAGCGCTATATAGATTCCTCGTTCAATTCAGTTCAATTCAATTTAATATCATGGTTGCCAATCGTTGCCAAATAGTTATTTTGCTGAAACTGTAAGTGTGAGGATGCTGTTGGCAAATATAAACGTCATGACGTCATCAACACGAGAAGCATGTTGCTAAAACACTGCTTGGATCATCCAGCAAAATCTAACAAATAGTAAGATTTTTCTGGTACATTTGATCAGCGGTTTGCCTCTACTGTGTACCTAAAGGCGTTTGCAACCCTACTGTCACGGTTCATGAATTCACTGTCTCTCTCTCGTCTAACGTGCTGTTGTGTGTGTGTGTGTGTGTGTGTGTGTGTGTGTGTGTGTGTGTGTGTCTGTGGGCGTGGTCACTGATCATCAGTGATCAGTAGCGCCAGCTGGTTTCAATTGTATGTCCCTTTATAAGCTCAGTAACTGGTGTCTCATGTTGTCAGATCGTTGTGGTTTCCCGGTGTGTTTCCCGTGCCTGTTCCTGTGTTTCCCTGTGCCGTTTTGGATCTTCCTGTCTTCGTTGAGTCTTCCTGGATTACCTGCACTCTTCACTAGATCATCAACCACTTCACGAGGGATCACCACAGGATTACTGCACCAGCACCAGTTGCCCACCGAGGTCCCTGCGTCACCACTCCACCAGCGTTTGTGTCCGCCCACCTGTCCCGCTGTTTGGCGTTCATCTGTGTGCTGAGTTTCTGACCATCTGTGTGTTTTCAATAAAGAGCGTTGTTGCATATACATCCTGTCTGTCATCCGTTACAGAACGATCTGACCATCTATGGATGTAGCAGGCGCCACGAGTTGGGACGAGTTTGCGACTCGAAGCATTGCGAGAATGGACACCCAGGAGGAGAGCATCGCCAACACAGGTCGGGCGGTGCAAGCGCTTGTGACGCAGGTGTCCGAGCTCACCCAACAACTCCAACAGCTAAGAGTTCCCACTGCGCCGCCCACACTGCCCGTTCAGCCCAATCCACCAGAGCCGCCCCAGCAGCGCGAACTGAGACTTCCGATACCGGAGGGATATTCAGGTGAACCGGAGTTTTGCAGAGCATTTTTGACCCGATGTTCTATGCACTTTTCATTACAGCCGCTGACGTTCAGTCAAGAACAGTTGAAGGTGGCATTCATGCTGACGCTGTTATCTGGCAAGGCGGCTCTCTGGGGAACGGCAGTGTGGGAGAATCAAGATCCATGCTGCGCCTCATTCCAGGCACTCTCCGAGGAGATGAGAAGGGTCTTCGATCGTGCGGTGGCGGGTAGGGAGGCGGCCAGACTACTCGCCGATCTCCACCAAGGTAACGGCTCGGTGTCGGAATATTCCATCCGGTTCCGCACCCTGGCTGCAGAGTGGCGATGGAACGAGGAGGCGCAGTGGGATCGTTTCCTGCATGGGTTGGCTGACCGTGTCCAGAGGGAGATTTATATGCTGGACCTTCCACGCAGTCTGAATGGACTTATTGAGTTTGCGCTGCGAGTGGATGCTCGGTTGAGCAGAATGGGTCGCTTCCAACAGAACCTTCCGTTTCGCGGGATGGAGAACCCGCGCTCTGAGAACCTGGACACGGTCAGTCCCGTTTGTGATCCCGAGCCCATGCAGGTGGGTAGAGCTCGGCTTTCCCGGGAGGAGAGAGAACGGCGGAGGTCCCAAGGACTGTGTCTATACTGCGGGAGGGCGGGTCACTTCATCCACTCGTGCCCGTTAAAAGGATCAAGCCCGGTAGTAACAATGAGGCTACTATCGGGTGGGATCTCCGCCGAGAAGACCTCATCATCACCATCATCAGCTACTCTCCTTCCGGTAAGACACCAAGGGTTTACTGGATTCGGGGGCAGAAGGAAATTTTATGGACTCTGAACTGGCTCATCATCTTCACATCCCGGTTTCCCCTCTTCCGTACAAAATCTCTGTCAAGGCTCTCAATGGACAACAACTTCCTGACATTTCACACTCCACTGAACCTATCACTCTCATCACTTCTGGCAACCACACAGAGACAATATCATTCCTCCTTATGAACTCACCTCTCGCACCCATCGTACTCGGACATCCCTGGCTCACTTTACATAATCCCAGAGTCGATTGGGGTCACAATTCTGTTTCTATGTGGAGTAATACGTGTCATGAGTCATGTCTTGTGTCTGCGTGTACGTCTGTACCTGTGTCTGTATTCCAGGAGGAGGCGGTGAATTTGTCTAACGTGCCCGGGGAGTACCAGGACCTGAGAGAAGTGTTCAGTAAGTCTCGTGCCGCTTCTCTCCCTCCACATCGTCCCTATGACTGTGCCATAGACTTAGTGCCAGGTGAGTCTCCGCCTAAAGGCAAGTTATATTCACTTTCTGTTCCAGAAAGGGAGGCTATGGAGAAATATATTTCTGATTCTCTAGCATCCAAATTCATTAGACCTTCCTCATCTCCTGCGGGGGCGGGGTTCTTTTTTGTGGGGAAGAAGGATGGATCTCTGTGACCGTGCATTGATTACCAAGGGTTGAACAACATCACGGTAAAGAATACTTATCCTTTGCCGCTGATGTCTTCAGCCTTCGAGCGGTTACAGGGAGCATCCATCTTCACAAAATTGGATTTACGTAACGCTTATCATTTGGTTCGCATAAGGAAGGGCGATGAATGGAAGACCGCGTTCAATACCCCCAGGGGGCACTTTGAATACTTGGTCATGCCCTTCGGGCTGTCCAACTCCCCAGCGGTCTTCCAGGCACTCGTCAATGACGTGCTGAGAGATATGGTTGACCAGTTCATATATGTCTACCTGGATGACATATTGATTTTTTCATCTTCTCTCCAGGAACACATTCAGCACGTCAGACGAGTGCTTCAGAGGTTGCTAGAGAATGGGCTTTTTGTCAAGGCGGAGAAATGCGTTTTTCATGCACAGTCTGTTCCTTTTCTAGGGTACATCGTCTCGTCTGACGGAATGCGTATGGATCCTGACAAGGTTAAGGCTGTGATAGATTGGCCAAGTCCAGATTCCCGTAAGGCCCTACAGAGGTTTCTGGGGTTTGCCAATTTTTATCGGCGTTTTATTCGCAACTTCAGCCAACTAGCCGCACCTCTGACTGCCTTGACCTCCCCCAGAACGACGTTCAGGTGGTCCGATACAGCGGAAGCTGTATTCGCCAAACTTAAGAGCCGCTTCGTTTCGGCTCCCATCCTCGTTGCCCCTGATCCATCACGTCAGTTCGTGGTGGAGGTCGACGCGTCAGAGGTGGGGGTAGGAGCAGTTCTTTCCCAACGTTCTTCCACAGACGACAAGATGCATCCTTGCGCGTTTTTGTCTCATCGTTTATCACCTGCAGAACGTAACTATGACATTGGTAACAGAGAATTGTTGGCAGTCAAGTTAGCGCTGGAGGAGTGGCGTCACTGGTTAGAAGGGTCAGGGGTACCTTTTATCGTTTGGACCGATCATAAGAACCTAGAATATATCAGAACAGCCAAAAGACTCAACTCTAGGCAGGCTCGGTGGGCATTTTTTTTTCGGACGTTTTGACTTTACTCTCTCGTACCGCCCGGGTTCCAAGAACATCAAACCCGATTCATTATCTCGTATTTTTGACCAATCCGAACGCCCGTCTACTCCCGAGTGTATTTTACCCGAGACATTAGTGGTCTCCACTCTCAGATTGGAGGTCGAATCGAAGGTCATGAAGGCCTTAGAAGGGGTAACGCTTCCGCCCGATTGCCCACCGAATCGTTTGTTTGTGCCAGAGGGGTGTCGGTCCGACGTCATTCAGTGGGGTCATTGTTCCAGTATAGCATGTCATCCAGGAGTAAATCGCACCAGTTTTTTGGTGAAGCAACGATTCTGGTGGCCATTAATGGCTCGTGACATCCGCAGTTTTGTTTTGGCTTGCTCGGTTTGTGCCACTGGCAAGACCTCCAATCGACCCCCGGATGGGTTACTCCAACCGCTGTCTGTCCCTTCGAGACCCTGGTCCCACATTGCGCTAGATTTTATTACCGCCCTTCCGCCCTCCCAGGGCAAGACGGTCGTTTTGACTGTCGTGGACCGGTTCTCGAAGGCGGCTCATTTTATTCCCTTGCCCAAATTACCCTCAGCCAAGGAGACAGCGGTAACTGTCGTAGATCACGTCTTTCGTTTACATGGCCTCCCGATGGACGTGGTTTCCGACAGGGGACCCCAATTTGTGTCCAAATTTTGGCAAGAATTTTGTAAGTTACTGGGGGCGACTGTCAGTCTCTCTTCGGGGTTTCATCCCCAAAGCAATGGTCAAACGGAGAGAGCCAACCAAGATCTGGAGAGAGTGTTGCGATGTTTGGTTTCCAAGAATCCTTCCTCCTGGAGCCAACAACTCTCTATGGTGGAGTACGCCCACAATTCATTACCAGTGTCATCCACGGGCCTTACTCCGTTTGAATGTAGTTTAGGTTACCAGCCACCAGTTTTTGCTAGTACGGAATCCGAAGTCGCGGTCCCCTCCGCTCACGCCTTCGTCCAGAGGTGTCGCCACACTTGGACTAGAGCCCGTGAGACTCTTCTCCAAGTGGGGGCGCGCACCAAGGCTAAGGCCGATCGCCACCGGTCAAAGCCTCCCGTATACGTCGTTGGTCAAAAAGTGTGGCTTTCAACCAAAAACATTCCTCTCCGCTCCGTTTCTAATAAACTTGCTCCCAAATTCATCGGCCCGTTTCCTGTCACCAAGATCATTAGTCCGGTGGCAGTCCGACTCAAACTTCCTCCTGCCTACAGGAGAATTCATCCCGCCTTTCATGTGTCAAAGATTAAACCTGTGTTTTGGGCATGCATTAATCCGCCAGTCCCGGTTCCCCCCCCGCCGCATCTCGTAGATGGGGAACCAACTTATTCAGTTAACCGTATTCTGGACTCGAGAAGGAGGGGACGCGGATTTCAGTACCTGGTGGACTGGGAAGGTTACGGTCCGGAGGAGAGAAGTTGGGTTCCTGCTAGAGACATTCTGGATCACTCCCTTATCGATGATTACAATCGACAGGTAAGTCCGTCGGGGAACGCCAGGAGGCGTTCCTAGGGGAGGGGGTACTGTCACGGTTCATGAATTCACTGTCTCTCTCTCGTCTAACGTGCTGTTGTGTGTGTGTGTGTGTGTGTCTGTGGGCGTGGTCACTGATCATCAGTGATCAGTAGCGCCAGCTGGTTTCAATTGTATGTCCCTTTATAAGCTCAGTAACTGGTGTCTCATGTTGTCAGATCGTTGTGGTTTCCCGGTGTGTTTCCCGTGCCTGTTCCTGTGTTTCCCTGTGCCGTTTTGGATCTTCCTGTCTTCGTTGAGTCTTCCTGGATTACCTGCACTCTTCACTAGATCATCAACCACTTCACGAGGGATCACCACAGGATTACTGCACCAGCACCAGTTGCCCACCGAGGTCCCTGCGTCACCACTCCACCAGCGTTTGTGTCCGCCCACCTGTCCCGCTGTTTGGCGTTCATCTGTGTGCTGAGTTTCTGACCATCTGTGTGTTTTCAATAAAGAGCGTTGTTGCATATACATCCTGTCTGTCATCCGTTACACCTACGACATTTTATTAGACGGAGACTCTTGTAACAAGTTCGTATATTCGGCTTGGTAAGGCTTGGTTTCCTACGCTCGGCTTGACTCGGAGAGACGCCAAACAAACATCTCAGGATGCCTCAGGGTAAAAGTAGAGCTCCTTCTGCGGGGGAAATGCAACAACTTGTGCAAAATGCTGCCATTAAGGACACAGTAAGCAAACAGATTGATGCACTTTTCCAGGATTATGGCTTTATTCTTAAAATCAGTCAATTATTGGTTGATTCCTTGACTGAACCTATCAAACAAGCTATTACTGCCCCTATCGCCAAATCTGTAAAAGACTCACTGAAATATGAATTGCAAAACGCGGTTGACAAAGTAATCGATCTACAAAACAAATACAATGAAATTAAGGACTGTAACGGGGTTTAGATGTTACGGGAAGAAGGAGGCGGGAACCGGCGAACATTCAACAATATTTAATAACAAAATACACAAATACAATAATAAAAGTAAAAGCCAGCAGCCCCTCACGGACGACTGCTGGCGACACAAACAGAAACAAAACATGAACTAAAAATCAGGCCTGTCCTCTCTCGCTCTTCACTGTCGTCGCTCCTCCTTTATGCCTCCGCTCCTCCGTGAGAGATGCGAGACCGGTGCGTCTCACAGGTGTAGCTCATCATAATTACGCCACCGGCCTCGCGCCGTCCTCCCACGGCCCTCGGCCTCGTCCTGCTCGCCACATACCCCCATCGCCCCTCGCAGGCCGGGGGGTACCACCGAGGCTGCGCCTACTCCCCCCCCCCCCTCCCCGGGGGGACCGATCACGGCGGCTGCGGTACCTGGGGGTATGGACAGACGAGGCGAGAGTACAGGAGACGGAAGCATGAGGAGCGACAGAGACGAGAGAGGGGAGAGAGAAAAAAAAAAAAAAAAAAACCTTGATCCGGTTCCCACAACGCGCTGCCATCCGGCCCGCCACCCGCTGGGCGATCTTCTCCGCGGTGCCTGGCGGTGACGCTGGATAGACCTCGGTGGACGGCACGACACTCCTCCGCCGCCTGGTGGACAGCGACGGCTCCTCCAGGTTCGGGCAGTCGGCAGGAGTCCCCCGTTCCCTGCTCCTCCCCGTCATGGCGGATGGCAGCAGGCTCCGGCCCACGGCGAACGGCGACGACTCCTCCGCTCCCTACCGGACGGCAGCCGCCCCTCCAGCACCCAGGCGGCCAGCAGCGAGCTCGTCCGTCCCCCCGGCAACTCACTCCAGCGCACCGCCTCGAGCGTCCATGGCGACGGAAACTGCCCGCCATGCTCGATGGCACCGCGGATTCCCAACAGCGGCAAGGGCTCTTTGACAGCGCGTTCCTCCTCCTCCCCGGGTTTCGGCACCAATGTAACGGGGTTTAGATGTTACGGGAAGAAGGAGGCGGGAACCGGCGAACATTCAACAATATTTAATAACAAAATACACAAATACAATAATAAAAGTAAAAGCCAGCAGCCCCTCACGGACGACTGCTGGCGACACAAACAGAAACAAAACATGAACTAAAAATCAGGCCTGTCCTCTCTCGCTCTTCACTGTCGTCGCTCCTCCTTTATGCCTCCGCTCCTCCGTGAGAGATGCGAGACCGGTGCGTCTCACAGGTGTAGCTCATCATAATTACGCCACCGGCCTCGCGCCGTCCTCCCACGGCCCTCGGCCTCGTCCTGCTCGCCACAAGGACATTTTAGATGAGCAAGAACAGTACTCCAGTACACTAACAGAAGTTAGTGGGTTTGGGTTAACTGATCATAGACTAATCATTGTAGATTGATAAATCAATTTTATTCAGTAATAAAAGAGTAAACTTGTTATTTACCATCGAGAGATGGATTTCATAGGTTCTAAGTGGGGTTTAAAATGTCTTAAAATTTACACTATGGGATCTCAACCATTTTTTTATATAGATATTTCATGGGGTTTGATGAATTAACTACCTTTAGGAATCATGAAGTACTTGACCAACATTGCTTTGAAAAACTCAGATGTAAATGGGTCTTGCCTGAAAATTTTGTTGAGTTTGATAAACTTCCTTTTTCTTTATTACATCTTAACACGAGAAGCCTAATAAAGCATCATAATGACTTACTATCTCTCTTAACTAGTATAGATCATAAGTTTAATATTATCGGATGTAGTGAAACCTGGATAAATGAGCGGTCATATCTGAACACACTCAACATGGACGGCTATGTGCTGTATAATAAAAATAGAACAAGCAGACCGGGTGGGGGCGTGTGCTTATATGCCAACATACAGCAGAGTGTAACTGTTCGGGATGACCTATTTTTGGATGATGGGCTATCAGATTCCTTATTAATTGAAATACATAATGAAAATATGAAAAGTATAATTGTTGGAATAGTCTATCGACCTCCTGACTCTGACTTAAATTGTTTCTTGACCAAACTGGATGAAATACTAAGTAGCATCAATTACATGAATAAACATTTTATTCTTTATATTCTAAATTATTGTAATATTATATGGTGTAACACGTATCCATGCCATCTTGAAAAATTGCAGATTCTACAGAAGAAAATTATACGTGTTATATCATGGGCAAATAATGATGCTCCCTCTGGTCCGCTTTTTTATAGGTATAAGCTTCTGAAGCTCGCTGAGTGCAACAGTTTTCAAAATGCTTGTATTATGTGTAACGTAGTTTATAAATTGCATCCAAAACTTTGCCATCTCATTCCAGTCACCTTGTCTACTCATGACCATAACACTAGAAGGAGAACTCAATTACGAGGGAAAAAGCGTAAGCTGAAGTGTACTAGCTTTAGTATAGCATGTAAGGGTCCTGGGATCTGGAATGAGATTGACAACTCTATAGAAGGAATTACCTTCTCTTGATATATTTAAAAAGCATTTTAAACACAAATTGTTACAACATTGTGCATGATAGACCCCATAAGGCTGAAGGTTTCATATTTTATTGATTTATCTGACTTTCTTTTTGTGATGTTTGAATACCCTATTTTTGGATTTTGTTTGAGGGATGGATGAGATGTGTGATGTATGCTGGCTGGTGGGAGGATATTTTGTGATGAATGGTGTTGTTGTTGGTGTGGGTGGGTATTGGGTGGGTGGTCTATTTTTTGTTTGTTATTAGTGCTGATTATGTGTCTTGAAGGGCCCTATTTAAGCCGGTATGGCTTCTGGGGAGTCCTTTTTACAGAATGGTATCTTCTTTAAATCTGTAAATATGAACTTGTTGTGTTCTGTGAATAAACAAAAAAAATAATATTTGAATGCAGAAGATATTTCTGTAGTAACAAATAATCAGCATGAGCTGACTAAGTATAAACCAACAATGTGCATGTTATAAAGCCTGAATATGGGATTCATTGGTTGTGGTTGGGATGCTTGGTACTCACAATTTTATTGTTGAACAAATCTATGATTCAGTGCTTTAGAACAATACATTGAGCTTGGATTTTTTTTTTTTTTTTTTTTTTTTTTTGAATTGCTGATTAAATTTTTTACAACCTGTGCCTTTGTTCAGGACTTATATAAAGAGACTACAGGCAGTTTGCTATCCAACATTTCAGATCTGACAATGACGACTGAGAGTGTAAGTGCCTCTTTCTCCCTGATTGTCCATATCCCACAGTCTGTCATGATGCTTTAGCACAATGTAAACTGTCATTGCTGTGTTTGACAGATTGTGTTCTATGAAGACAGGAACTTCCAGGGAAGATCCTATGAGTGTAAGGGGGACACAAGTGACCTTCATTCTTTTTTTAGCCGCTGTAATTCTGCAAGGGTGAAGGGGGGCTTTTGGGTTCTGTATGACAGGCCAAACTACATGGGCTATCAGTATATACTGGCCCCAGGGGAATTTCCAGATTATCACCATTGGATTGGCTTCAATGACTGTGTCCGATCTTGTCGTTTAATCAGGCATGTGAGTCCAGTGACACCACACATGATCACTTTGAATTACTAAGTTAACAGTGTGATTGGGTGTATCCATATAAACATGATTTGTATTTCCTGCAGGTAACTGGACATCTCAAGCTGAAACTCTTTGAGAAGCCCAATTTTGATGGCCAAACATGGGAAGTTACAGACAGCACCCCGTCCATTCAGGAACGTTTTCTCTGCAAAGAGGTCCATTCCTGCAAGGTCCATGAAGGTCCCTGTGTGTTCTTCGAGCATGCAAACTACTGTGGCCGTCAGTACCTCCTTGAGAAGGGAGAGTACAGACGCCACACTGAATGGGGGGCCATGCATCCCACTGTGGGCTCCATTCGCCAGATCAGCACAGACTGTTAAAACATGTTATCACAACTACTGAAAAGTATTGAAAAATAAAAATTTTGAAGAGGCATCAATTTATTGGAGTTTTTTTTTTTTTTTTTTTTTTTTTTTTGACTGGTTGCCAGTTAGCAGACAATATAATATTGAACCGAAATGCTCTAAATATATGTAATCTGAAAAACATTCTCATAAGCCAGTCTTTAATTTATAGTTCCATTAATGACTGCTTTGTGAGTTCATACTTGCAACTCTTGAGCAGAAATGGTTACTAAAAGATGTTTTCCATAAGTTATATTTTAATAAAAATGTGTATTGTAATTTATTTTCCACCAAATATTCTGAATAAGAAACAAAAATAAATGATTTTATATTTTCTTTTAAGATAACATAAGTGTAAATTTACTTTTGAGTGCAAAATGCTATTTTCAATAATACCAGATATTTTACCTTATAGTTTAGATTACTGATGATGTAATTTACATTATACACATAATAGTGATTACACTGCTGTATTTAAGAGTAAAATATTGTATTTTGCTATTTGTACTCAGTGCAATGGTATCCTTCTGCAAACTCCTTTTTTACTTAGTGTACAATAAATAGCTGCTACCTTGTTTTAATATTCTGTTTACACATGCATGTTTGGTACTTAAAAAAAAGGGAGATCCAATTATGTTTCATGAAAACACAAGTTTGAAGCCCTGTTCATCAGTCTATGTAGGCTGTCATGACATTCCTCTTCTGAAAGCAGCAAAACACCTTTGTTTAATCTGTTGCCATTTTGATGGTAACATCAAGGCAGCTTGATTGCCTCTGGTGTTTTGTTGTGCTGAATAAAAGACTCACAACAGCTTCAAGTGACACAGTTTCATGCATATATATATATATATATATATATATATATATATATATATATATATATATATATATATATATATATATATATATATATAGCTGTGTATAGCCTACCCTTAGTTTCTGTGTTTCACAGTTTCTGTGTTATTGTGCAACTAAATGAACCTGCTGTCCAACAGTAGAACATTTAGGGGTGGGCCACAAATGCTAATGCATCAGTTCATTCTAAAGGAAGTTTTACGCCTCATACAGTATTGGCATGTGACTAAATGCTAATGCTGCTTGAACTCTGCCAGTACCAGCAGCTGGAAAACAATTTAATTGGCCCAATAAATATTTTCTGGACTCAGCCATTGCAGAATCAAAAGGTCAGGGTTTCATACAATAGCCACTGCATTAATTTACATGAACAATCTAGAAACAATCGTAGTATCAGCTGTTGATGATGCAGTTGCTGGAGCCATTTATTTAACAATGATTTTCCTGGCAGAGCAATAGTGTGAAACATATAAATCTCGCTCATTGCCCTTTTTATACACAGCATACAGCAAAAGGAGGAATCAAATTATCCCCAAACATGGACAGAAAGGGAAAAGTAAGAAATATTTTGCATGCATAAACTGGCTCTTCAGTCTTGTTTATGGCTTATCTGTGTTTCTACATCTTCTCCCATACAGATTGTCTTTTATGAGGACAAAAACTTTCAGGGACGTTCCTTTGAGTGCAGCATGGACTGCCCAGAGCTGTCATCCCACTTAAGCCGCTGTAACTGTTTCTACAAATACGATTCACAATTAGAATACAGCTATGATTGGCGGTTTGGTTCTGTTCTGGGCAAGAACTCCCTGCGCATCCATTCAGCCTAGCATGGATAAGAGCAGGGAGAGCAGCAATAACCCCCCTTAGGGTAAACAGAACAGAACCATGAATGTATTGCAGATATCATTAATTCAAGATTTTAAAGTACAACATATTTTGAGAATTTATTCTGATTCAAAGGGCAATCAGAATGCCAAATATCGACTGCACGAGAGGAGGAGCTGGGGATGGAGGAGGGTAATTAGCTCTTGAGAAACGCGATAGCTGCTGATAATACTGAAGGAGCTTATATATGTATACAGTGATAGGCGTCGTATTTCTATAGGTAGATGTGGATCAGCTGAGAGTCAGCTGATGCGAGCTTGTCTAACGTGACCTGCCAGAACTGATGCTACGCTTAATATTGTTTCCCACTGAATTTTTGTTTTGTTCTTGAAGGAGATTTAAACAAAAATCCCAGTATGCATCTGAATTTATTTTGTGTGATTCTGATGGGGGGGATTATGGAGTGCAGTGAGGACTGGCCCTCTCTCTATGACCGCGTCCATCTCCATGAGGTCCAGTCCTGTAACGTTTTGGATGGAGCCTGGGTCTTCTTTGAGCATCCTAACTACAGGGGACGTCAGTACCTGTTGGAGAGAGGCGAGTACCGCCGCTTCAGTTACTGGAATGCCATGCATCCTACTGTCGGCTCCATCCGCCGTGTTCAGGAGTTGTAGGTTTTTCAGTGTGTAGTTGATTGTTCTTTAACTATTTAATAAAAATGACACTGAGCCCATTAGCTCCTGTCTCCTGTTTTATTTTGTTATTTTGAAAAAGTCTCTTATGCTTACCAAGGCTGCATTTGAATAACTGTTTTTTTGTTGTTGTTGTTTTTGTTGTTTATTTATTATTTTACAAAATAACAGTTTTTTTTTATTTTCATAAACTTTAAAATATAATTTATTCCTGTGATGAATTTTCAGCATCGTTACTCCAGTCTTCAGTGTCACATGATCCTTCAGAAATCATTCTAAAGGCCTGTTCACACCGGGACGAATTTCGCGCGCGATATTCGCCGACGTTTAACGCCTCGTAACTAAACAAAGGGCGCCAATGTGAGTGTGCACACCGACGCGAAAAACGCCACGCGTAAAAGCGTCATTTTTTAAAAAACGCTTCGGTTCGTTTTTTGGTTTGACGCGCCGCGTCAAAAACTATCCGACCAATGAGATTGGCGCTTTTGCTCACGTGTCTGGAGCTTCTGAAGTTACAGTAAAACACAACTTGGGGGCGCTCAAACACAAAACGGTCTTGCCGAGCACACATACGTAACGGCGAAGAAGATATATGCCGAGTAGCGTCTAAACACTGCCGGGAAGAAATAAGACGAGGAAGATGCAAGGCAAGATGAATGTAGAACTATGACAAACGCGACAGCGACTACAAAAATCTTGATAAAAGAGAACTGTTATGGAGTGGTATTAAGCGCCATCTTATGTCAGGGAATGAATTTGCATGTTCACTCGGCTCATCGTCAGCGAAAATCTCTTGGGTGTGAACACAAAAAAAGCGTTGAAAAACGCTGGCGAATAACGCGCGCCGATATTCGTCCCGGTGTGTACGGGCTTTTACATGCTGATTTGCTGCTCAAGAAAAAAATTCTTATCAAATCTGAAAACAGTTGTACTGCGTAACATTTTGGTGATGATACATTTAACCCTCTGATTATCTTCGTTTGTGCCGACACTAGTTATCTTTGGGGTCTCCAGGGACCCCAGACAATAACATTTAATTTTGTAACAGAATAATAGTTTGTTTTTGTTTTTTTTGTTTTTTTACAAATGTAATTTTACTCTGTTTATTAATGTTTTTACTCAACATTTGTGCAGTTTTTTTAGGATTTATGATTATTTATTTAAATAGGCTTTTTACAAAAAACAGCATTTTATGTAAAATTCACTTTATAAAAGACCCATATTTCTAAATTTCATTCATGGGGACAACATGGATAATTTTACATGGTTTAGTGTAAAAGTTTTGCCCATATTTTGTAAAATGTAGTTTTAAAAGTAAAAAATTATCATTTTAGCCACTAGATGGCTATAGAGCTCCACTATGTGCTATTTGCTATTTGACTAACTGAAAGATATCTTTTCACAAGTTTTTCCAGTTGGATTCATATCTAAATATTATGAAATCAATTGTAACAATAAAAATGACTTTTTTGTCAAAGTTTAGCATTTTTTGTACTGAATTTTGTTTTCCAATAATGTTACATTATGATTAGAATCAAACCTGAAAAACGATAAAAGTAGAATTTTTTGAGTTTATAATTTATTTCAATCTTCTTTTTTTTCATATAATTGTACAAATGTAATAGTTACTAACTGTAACAGAACAGATATGTACAGTTATATTATATTATATTATATTATATTATATATTATTATATATTAATTATATTATTGGTACAAATACATGACATGAACATCAAAATGCAATTAACTGAACATCATAACAAATGAGCAAATAAAGCAGTTACTTTTGTCTCTTTCTCTCTCCTTCACTCTCTCTGTGTATGTGTGTGTTGTTCACATTGTCGATGTGTCAGTGTCACCAAATTTATTTTTGTGGTGGTTCCGCATTTTGGACTATTTTATGTGACAAATTATTAGAGAGCAGTTTTTATAGTCTCACAAATGTATTTCTCTGTGTGTGTGCGTGTGTGTGTGCGCGCGTGTGTGAGCACGATAATTTTGCATTTTGCATTGTTGGAAGTGTGCCACTTTATTTCTGTCTATGTGTTCTGCTTTGTTTATGATTCTGATGATGAATTTTGTATATTTACATTACGGGGTCTCCAGGGATCCCGAAGACAACTAGTATCACTATTTTTTTCACGCTAACATAATAACAGATATCATTCCATTTTTTTTTTTTTTTTTGTAGATCTAGAAAGTGTTGAGAGCCGTAGAAAGTTTCATACCATTTAGACAAAGAGTACTTTTTTTTTTTTTATTTGAGCAAAAGTCATTTGCGGGTTAAAAAGACCCAGAGGATAACCAGAGGGGTTTTTTTTCAGGATTATTTTTGAGGAATAGAAAGTTCAAAATAACAGAATTTATTTGAAATTATTTTTTAAGTCATTTTTTTTAATTTTAAAATAACATTAAATGTCTCTTTGCTGAATAAAAGCATTAATTTAAAAAATAAAATCTTACAGACAGATGTGTCAAATATTAGCCAGGTTTTTTTTTTTTTTTTTTTTTTTTTTTTTTGTGTATTTATTCGTTCTCAACACATAGCTTTCAACAGTTTCTGCAGTTGATATAACTCAATACTCCCCTCTGTTGGTTTATGTTTTCTGAATGGTGTCTAACAAACTTACATTTTAAAATATAAGAACATTTCATAGAAAACAAAATTGAATTTACATGTTTGTTTTTTAGTACTGTCATGACAAACTGTGCATTTTACAATAACAATTAACAATTAATTAACTGGTCATTTAAGTTTCACCTAAACATTTTATTCAAACTTTATTTATAATCTGCATGACAGATGAAGAATTAGGATGAAATAAATGGCTTAAAAACGGCCTCTTCAGGCCTTTTACTATACAGACGCTGAGGTCAGGAATTTTGTTTTTGTTAGTAGTACCTGTTTGCATGAATATAAATACCACACATGTTTTTTAACCATTTGAATGTTAAAAAGAATGAATGCTTGTGTGATTGCATAGGCAGGGAGCATGAACTGTTAGTTGTGTGGGCAGCTGCTGGTCAATGGCCCCTGGTAAATCTCCCCATACAATAGTTCAGGCCATGTTGATGACTCAGGAGCTTTGCCAGTGCGATTCCAGAATGTACCCAAAGTCCACAATGCTGATGCAGACCAGAGAAGATGGACAAAAGTATGTTGAAACAAAAGGTCCACCAGCAAGCACTTTTTCACTGATGGGTTCACAGGGCACCATGTCTCTGTTGGTCCAGATTCCTCCATAGGCATCCAGCACTGAATGGAAGGATAGTTCACAAAGTTCAGTTGCTAGAAGTTGAGCAAATGCTTTTTGTGCAAGCCTGAGAGCACCCTCTTGTGGCAGTCATGTTTAAAGTACTCTTATTATCTGTGATTATAAATCAGCATCTCCAACTATTGACTGCAAGTGTTTCTGTACGCTTCTGTATCTGCTATCTGTATTTCAGATAATTGTGAAGTAACTAAAAAATACAGTATGTAATGTTTATTTATTATTTGATTTTTTGTAATGTAATGTAATGTAATGTAATGTAATGTAATGTAATTTATTTATTACTTATTTACTTACTTGGTTCTAACTCTGAGTCAGACATCCACTATAAAACAGAACTGAAACAGAATAGTATTCACAATTTCAATCTCCCGGCATGTCACAAGCATGGTCAAAAAAACATGGCTGAATCCATTGCTGTATGCTACAGTATAGCAATCGTCTATGACCTTTAATATTTGTTTCACAATTCCTAATGCGTTTAGTGACTAAAAGAAATACCAATATTGAATGTTTAGATTAAAGAAACGCAACAGTGGATTTCAGAGGGCAGTAATTTTTAATATTGTTTACATAGCAGAACCCATTTAAAAAATAATTGATCAACTACTCCAAATGATTTTTGACTGTAGATGAACATAATACAGCTTCAACCTAGTTTACTGAGAGGACATTTATAGAGTTCAGTGCAACTACAGTGTAGGCCTCTAAATATGCATTTTTAAATACTTTACAAGGGCTTGGTTAGTGTGGGGATAGTTCAGGATTATTAAACTTTAGAGCAGTGATGGGGGTAATGCATTACAACTTACATAATCAGATTGCTTTTTTATCAAGTAACTAGTAAAGTTACTTGAAAAAAGCATTACTTTTAAATTTACTAAAAATATCTGTTACTTTTTCAAATA
Organism: Scardinius erythrophthalmus; assembly: GCF_964197995.2. Lineage (NCBI taxonomy): Eukaryota > Metazoa > Chordata > Actinopteri > Cypriniformes > Leuciscidae > Scardinius > Scardinius erythrophthalmus. The sequence continues at coordinate 21,977,648 of NC_138226.1, read as the reverse complement.
AGTAACGTCTAGGTTACTAATATAGTCCATTATGTAATGTTCCCTGAAGGAGAGAACAGAGACGTTACATCAGACTGACGAATTGGGATCTCGCCTGTCGTGGCTGTCACGAGGAGCATGAGTTCTGGGAACCAGGTCCGGGTGGGCCAATAAGGTGCAACCATTAAGGCAAGGCAAGGCAAGTTTATTTATATAGCACATTTCATACACTATGGCAATTCAAAGTGCTTTACAGAAAGGAATTAAAATAATCACAAAATAAAAGCAAGGGAAATTAAAACAGTATTATTTAAAGATATATATGATATTAATATATATATGATACAGTTATAAAATTAATTAAAAGAGAAAAAAGATGACTTCTCATCTGGCAAAACACTGGTGTATCAAGTGTATCATTGGTGTATCATCAAGACCTGCTCCTCGTCCTCCCTGACCGTGCACAGTGTCTGTGCAAGCAGGCTCACTGGGGGAAATGCATACTTGCGTAGGAAGCACAGACCACCTTAATTCCTAAATTCACATCAGCTGGAAGGATCAGCTCTATCATGTCATTCACCAATAGGACTGTGATCTCCGAATGCAGGTCAGGAGCATCCTTGTCTACCACTGAGGTAAACTGGACTCTGCTGAACCTGGGGGGGACACCGGGTGAACTGAATCGCATTGCCGAGACTGATCATCTGAATGACCCAACGAGACGGGCTGGTAAGCGCTAGCCAGGCTTCCAGACACAGTGCAAGGGGGACCAGAGGGACAACAGACATGCTCGCAGTCAGTGAGGCAGCGCTGTGGAGCACAGGGGCCCACCTTGGAAGGCACGGCTTACTAGTGTTGGGACCGTGAGTGTAGTGGCACATTTACCTGGCTCCACGGTTCCTGTGAGGGAGAGGCTGGAGACGCGTGAGAAGGGGTTGTGTCCTCGAACTGCAGAATCCTGCCTGAGGGGGATGAGAGGGGCAAGGTGTAACTGCACGCTCCACCAGGGGGATCTCCACATACCCTTTGGTAGTGAGAGCAGAGGAGGTAGCTGAGCAGTTTCTGGCAGAAAAAGGTGCCTTCCATGACTTTGTGACCTCGTGCACTTCCGGGAAGAAGGGACTGGAGGGGGACGCTGCTGTTCAGCATGCCCCGCCCTGAGAAACCAATTATCCAGCTGCAAGCATTCGGGACACAGTGGAGGATTCCACTCGAGCCCATTGCTCGTGGCGGCCTGGGAAAGCATGGCAGTCAGCTTGAACAACACTACTCTCTCCAAAGGGATCAGCACAGCTGAATCTTCATCCACAGAGGACTCAAGCCTGCCCTCCGATGCAGCAATCAACATCCGGTCCTCCGCAGGAGCCCCGGATGAAATGCTGTGTCCCCAATGGGAAGGACCAGCAACCGGAAGCTCCACAGCTTGCAATGGAAAAGTGGGATTCAGCCGGCAGGAGGGCTCCTCCTGTAATCCTCAGATCACCTTGTGTATTAACCGAAGTGGCTCTCTGCTGTGCAGAAAGACCAGATTGGGGATTTTTTTTTTTGATCTCAACATCTCGATGGTCATCTTCCTGCAGTGGGTGCATGACTCATCAACAAACGTCACCTCAGCATGCTTACAGCCCAGACACGTGAGATAGAGATCGTGGCTGTCAGATGGGGCCAGGAAACAACCGCATCCAGAAACACACGGGTGGAATGACATCTTTAAAAAGATGCAACGTCACACCCGTGTTTAATCTTTTAGGAAAATTGCTCTTTAGATGTTGAAGTGCCCAGGGGAACAGCCGCTGTACTTAACCATGAATGCACTCAGCAACCGTGACCTCCGCTGGAACGCGTCACATCAACACAGGAACAGGATCCCTCTTGTTCTGATACTCTCTGAACGATGATTGAAGAGTAGAGTGAAACGTCTGCTCGGCTCCAAAGCAAAAGCTTAATGTGTGAGTTTGCACGCTGCCTTACATTCCCAGAAGCGGGTAGTGGCTTGCAATGCAAATCTCACTCGCCAATGTGCATTTCCTTGTTCTGTTTCCACTCAAAGGTGATTGGACTCTCAGGCGGGATCCCATTTTGTCAGTCAGATGTTATGTCGAACGTCACTGACTGATAGGGAATACAAGTTAGTTACTTTGGTTCACATTTATTGACTGACACCTCCTGTTCCCATTTTGAGAGAAATCGGGAGTGAGGTGCAGAGGCATTGTGTGCTCTGTGTAAACTTGTTGGTTATTGTAGTTCTAGGCTAAATGTGAACATGCATTTACTCATCTCACTTACACAAAAATAGATTCAGTATTCTGTTAAAAACAATAAAAACAATGAAATGCAAGCTCAGAATATTACACAAACCTGCATTAATTAAATATGTTAAATAACACAAATATTCTTTATGTATTTATTCTCACTTTATTAACCAATGTCTACTGTTATCCTTCATCAAATTCAACCATATGAAAAAGCAAAGATTACTTTGGTTAAACATCACATTTGTTTATTTTTTTCCTTTCTTTTTTTGTACATTTTTATTGCTGAAGTAAAAGTGGTGAAATTACTTCTCCTGCGTCCTAGGCTGTGTTTAAAATAACTTTGTATGCCTTCCCTCGCTAACTTCCCTCTGTCTCGTTCACTCGGATGTACATCATTACTTACACTGCACGAGTGCCCACTACTGGCGGAACTCAAACATGATCTGAGGGCAGAAAGAAAAATGATTGGTTTACAGCTTCAACCAATGAAACTGAAGCAAGGGCGGGGTCAAGATGTTTGAATGTGCAGTACAGAGGGATTGAGGAATAGTCGAAATACAAGACAGATGTTCGTGGGAGAACACATTTATTGCAAGGTAACTGAATTCACTATTACATTTTGTTAAAATTCAACATCCTCTAACGTTTACTAAGATAATTAGCGAACATTAAAATGCACAGAACTAATAATCATCGTCTAAATATATCGTATTGTATGCATTTTGATTCGACTGTTTCATCATTTGAACACAACAAATCTGATTATGGGGTAACTGGTGTAATACAAGCTTGTCCAATGCTACCTCGCTGTCTGTTAAATTTATATATGCGTGAACAGAACTTGTTCAAATCTCTGCGATTTTTCAACAGTCAAAACGATTCATCTCCCGCCCTAGCGCTGCTCTCCGGGCAGGAATAGGCTACTCAATAGATTCAAATCACTGTTATTTTAGTGTATAGCGCGCTGCTCATAGGGCAGGAGTCCTCAATAGATTCAAATTGCTGTTATTTTAGTGTATAACGCGCTGCTCTCAGGGCAGGAGTACTCAATAGATTCAAATCGCTGTTACTTTAGTGTATTACGGGCTGCTCTCGGGGCAAGAGTACTCAATAGGTTAAAATCGCTGTTATTTTAGTGTATTATGCGCTGTTCTCGGGGCAGGAGTACTCAATAGATTCAAATCTCTTGTTGCTTTTCGGCTTTGGGCGACCCGAATTCAAGTCCAGGCTGGTGGACTTTTCTGGATCCCATACTGTCCTTTCATAATAAAAAGCAAAGACGCCAAAAATTAATTCTTGAAAATGATGCCAGTTAAGCTCAATCCACACAAAATATAATCAGCTGGATTGTTTGCCGTCGGATTCTGTTCCCCCCATGTTTCTTACACAATGAGGTTCTAATATTTATCAAATTGATGCTGATTAATTGCTGCTTATAGCCTAGTGGTCAGTACACTGACATTTAGTGCTTTTGGCAACCCGAGTTCAAATCCAGACTAGTGGTCTTATCTTGATCCCATATTGTCCTATCATAATAAAAAGTAGAGATGCCAAAAAAAATAAAAAAAATAACTGATGCCGGTTAAGCTCCATCCACACAAAATAGAATCAGCATTTCTTAAAGGGTTAGTTCACCCAAAAATGAAAATTCTGTCAGTAATTACTCACCCTCATGTTGTTCCAACCGCGTAAGACCTTCGTTCATCTTCGGAACATAAATTAAGATATTTTTGATGAAATCTGAGAGCTGTCTCACTCCTCCATAGGCTGCTGGGTGACCAGTAGTTATGTTTGAGGCCTATAATAAAATTTTACCTAGTAGTGTGTGCGCATCAGAGAGCGCGTCAGAGAGAGCTTAAAGTGATATTGATGTTCTCGGGTCGGGTTCGGGCTGAAAAATTGCAGACGTTTTTGGGCTGGGGCCGGATTAGGGCTTGAACACCACGGGCCAGGTCTCAGTTAGGGCGGGATTTTTTGCCCCGTGCAGGGCTCTAAGCAGTATGCTAGCTGGAGCCGTTTACCTCCAGTCTTTGTGCTAAGCTAGGCTAGCGGTTGGTGTGTCAGACAGAGTTACAGCACGCACGGAGATGAAAAAGGTATGTATGGACTTATCTAACTCTGGGGGATACGGTGAATAAGCTAAAGTCCCAAAAAGTCAGAATGTTCCTTTAAGCGTGAGCACAATGAGTGAGACACCCCTCGCTGCAGCCTGTAGCACGATGACGTAGTTGGATCATGATCCAATACGTACTGGACGCGCATGCGCGGTGGTGCGTTTTGGTCTGTAGCCTACAAATAATAATAATAAAATAAAAATGAATTTAAGTTAAATATAAATGATCACTTGAGTGACAACTGCGTGATCTGACTGATGTGATCAGTTTGTATATTAAACTTAAATTCAGGTTTTTTTATTTTTATTTTTTATGTAGGCATGGCATGATGTATGTATAAAACTCCGTTGCTATAGAAACAAAGACGCTAAAATGCAATCATGCAATGAGCCCTATTGTGAAATTGATATTTTTATATTTGCTATTAGTATTATTATCCATACTGTAAAATCCTTATGATTTTATTCAACTATGTGTGGGCCTAATGAAAAATACGGGACAAATCCTGTCCATTATTGATTTGATACGGGACACATCATCTTACTTGTACGCGACGATTTCGTATTTTAAGGGACCTTACAGAGCACTGTGGAAAAATATAGCCATTAAAGAAGGAACTCTTACCAGGCAAAATATCATTAAGCACTTTTTTTCTGACAAGATTTAGTTTCTTGATGCTATTATGTTTTGCGTTTGCGAATGTGTAGCCTACTGGTATTTTAAGTTGTTTACAGACCGTAGGCTATTGTAGGCCTACCTCTTAAAATTACAAAGACAATTACTTGACTTATTTTTGCTTTCACTCAACAGAAAATATGACCTGAATAAAATAAAATGGCTTTTTTTAAAAATGTTCTGTATACACGCATTAAATTTAAAATGTTGTAAAATTAACTATTTTGCATGTATGTAGAGAGAAACTAGGAAAGCATCACATTTATCTAAATAATTACTTATTCATCAATAATTTGGCTACTTATTACTATTTATCAGTAGGCTACTAAACAGGTTAGAACATCATCTCACTTAAGACCAGCGCATGCGAATTATGTTCATGAACGTGACAAATGAACAAAAGACTCTTAGTAATTATTTATGTTCCCTGTAAATTATTTTTGACTGCATTATAATGATTTCTTAATTCAGAATATTATCAAGATTGCGTAGGTGGGTATGTGTGCGTATGTGTTCGGGGAATTTGCCAGTTAAAAGTAGGCTATAACATTTAAAGCCCCTTAAATGAACGAAATGACTCAAAAAAGATTCATTCATTTTGATGAACGAGATCGAACAAGAGAGTCAGCAAAATGATCCGAACCTCCCCATTCAGTACGTATTGGATCATGATCCAACTACGTCATCGTGCTTCAGGCTGCAGCGAGGACTTCTTGCAATGAGTTGCTGTTGTGCTGATCTGCCTGAAGTGTACATATAAGTAGACTTGCTCCCTCAGTCAAAATCAAGGGGTCGAGGGTCTGTCCAAAAAAACTTTCCTCGTCCACTTGTAGAAGTTGAACCCACTTCAAAATGATGGTGGGGATTCCCTCGAGGGGAAGTACTTAGGGAAGTTTGCAAATGTATGTCAGCATGAGGCTTATTTATTTCACTTTTGGTGTGAAAGGGCCATTACATTTGACAAAACAGAACTTTTTTTATTAAAAAAATAACAAGCAAGCCCAGCCCAGGTGAAAGTAACACAACACATTACTTTCCTAAAAAAGTAACTTAGTAACGCAATTGTAACGTTTTTTAAGGAGTAAATCAATATTGTAATGCATTCCTTTTAAAAGTAACTTTGCCCAACACTAATTGGTCGGTCCCCCTCTGTAGAAATCGCGTTCCGTGGGGCACGGCAAAATGGCCGAAAAGGGCACTTTCATGATTAAAGGTGCACGCCACTGATCAGGATGCCTCTTCTGTGAAATTTATTAGCTGGTACCATGTGGTACAGCTATGAATTAACAAGTTGGCAAAGTATGTGCAGGTGTTAATTACCTGACAGTTGTGATTGGGAACTGCAAGGTCATTGTGGAGACACCCCTGCTGCAATGTTATAGCACTTTTAAAAGATGGAGACATCTTAAAAAATGGCAGGAATTAATTGTAAAATAGACTTCTAACGCAGTAATGTCATTTAAACCCTTTATAAAATGTCTGAAATCTCTATCATTTTCTCTGAAAAAGTATAGTAATGATGTATTGTACAGTAGTAAAAAATGTCACATTATGTTGTCACAGGCCTAATCTAAAAAAAAAAAAAATTAAAGTTTAATTTGTCTGGTCTGTGGTTGTTGTTTTTCCCATGTGAATGACATTTCACGTTTTCTTATTGCTTTTAGAATCACATTCCTCCAGGACTATTTTTAAACCTCTGAGTCACTGATACAGGTCCACAGCTGAAAGGAATTACTTTAATCCTATGAAAAGAATGTAAAAATAAACTTTCCAGACAAGACAATTGCCTTGTAAGGAAATAGCAAGAGTTCAAGTGGAATGAGCGGGCAGGGGTTAAAAAAACCCCCACCATATTCATCCATACAAAAGCCATCTCGTTTCTACAGTAATAATATTTGAAGAGTTGCCTTGGGCACTGTAAAATCCAACAATGCTGTTCAATGATAAAAAGAAAGATGTTTACAGTATATTCTGAAAAGAGGCTTGAATAGTAATTGTACATCTGTCATTTGTTTTCTATTAAACTATAAAACAGGCAGTAGTGTAATCTTGAAGAACAGTGTTCTTTAACCTTTTGTGCAGTAAAGCTCCTGGAATAGGAGAGTTACTGTCTGTATCTTAAAGTCTCTGTAAAGACTAATTGTCTGTATCTTAACACCTACCTCTCTCTCTCTCTCTCTCTCTCTCTCTCTCTCTCTCTCTCTCTCTCTCTCTCTCTCTCTCTCTCTCTCTCTCTCTCTCTCTCTCTCTCTCTTACTCTTAATAATTCAGTCCAACAAGGCTTATTAAGATACAGGAGAAAAATAGGATTCATTATTACATGGGTAGGCTGAAGGGGTGACCTACAGGCAATCTCACACCTTTCTAGTGATGACAGACAGACTGGTGGTACACCTGGCACAGAACGGCATGCTGGGTCCTTAATTATGGGCCTCAGCCTGAGGTTCCTTAGATGACCCACCTAGTGCTGCCATAAATCTGTTACAAATAACTTTAATATTTACTTGAAATTTTCATCAACAAATATGTTAATTAGTTTATAGACTAAAGATGAGAGACTTCCGTGAAATGTAGGTGTAGGGATTTGGATTCACTTGAGCCTTTTACTTTCACCATAGGAGGGCAGCATAGTATTTAGAACAAAACATTTCCAATGGTACATTATTTTTCCTTTTATTGTATTATTATAATTGTTGTTATTATTGGGATATAGACATTGCATTTTTACTTAGAGATCCACACCAAGTATTTCAGTCCGGTATACCTTGCAGCATGAGGAAGACAGAAGAGTCAGTGTAATATAAAACAGGCCACTACAGACCTATTTTAAGGCTTTGACTGACATTTGTTTTACAAATCCTATTTCTCAAAGATGTAAAAGATGTAAATGCATAGATGTCGCCTTGTTTTCTATAACAGTTTACAACTGTTTCCTCTTTATTTTTTGTGCAGCTGTGGTGCTTTTGAGTGATGATTCCTCATTTGTCCTTAATTTGTCCATGTTTGGGCCTAAGGTATGATTCAAGTCGAGGTTTTAGTGTTAAAAATATTTTAATCACATAATATAATAATTACTTCTACAATAGACTAATGCTTTGTTTAGTTCATTTTAATTTCACATTTTTCTTGCTGTGGTGGCACACCACTACTAAAATGAATACTGAGGAAACACGTACTGCTACCAGAAAATTTCGTATTAAAAAAATAAAAATCTGAACATGTTTTACACATGAAACATTAGTGCCAGAACATTAATTAAAAGATTTTGTTATGCGTGTGCTTGTTGTTCATTTGTCTCAAAAGTATCATAGATTTGTTAGTCAGCCGTGCATTTAGCTGTTCATTAGTGCTGTTGATATCAGACAGTCAAAAATGTTAATCATCAGCAAATCAGGCATACAATAAGACATCAAAAGATGTTTACAATTATTTATTTAAAAAAATATATATAACGGCTGGGATGAGAATCAGCACCTCCAAATCCGAGGCCATGGTTCTCAGTCAGAAAAGGGTGGCTTGCCCACTTCAGGTTGGTGGAGAGTTCCTGCCTCAAGTGGAGGAGTTCAAGTATCTTGGGGTCTTGTTCATGAGTGAGGGAAGGATGGAATGGGAGATTGACAGACGGATCGGTGCAGCTTCTGCAGTAATGCAGTCGATGTACCGGTCTTTCATGGTAAAGAATGAACTGAGCTGCAAGGCGAAGCTCTCGATTTACTGGTCAATCTACGTTCCTACTCTCATCTATGGTCATGAGCTGTGGGTCATGACTGAAAGGACAAGATCCCGGATACAGGCGGCCAAAATGAGCTTTCTCCGCAGGGTGGCTGGGCGATCCCTTAGAGATAGGGTAAGGAGCTCGGTCACTCGAGAGGAGCTCAGATGCCGGCAGTTCCGGATGCCTCCTGGACGCCTTCCCGGGAAGGTATTCCGGGCACGTCCCACCGGGAGGAGACCACAGGAAAGACATAGGACATAGGCCCCAGAAGAGCTGGAGGAAGTGTCTGGAGAGAGGGAAGTCTGGGCATCTCTGCTGCACCCGCGATCCATTCCTGGATAAGCGGAAGAAGATGTGTGATGTGAAATAAATATACAAATAAAGCCCAATTCCAAAAGGATATATTAGTGCTTGCTCCACACAGTTGAGGTGGTACGAATAATTGATAAAACAATACATTGCAATATGGTTTCTTGCAATACATTATCAGTACCCTGGCACTAATGCAGATTGCATCTTGCTTTACTGTATACCAAAACAAGGTATACCAAAACAACACGGTTCTTGAACAGCTAAGAGTCAGTTTAATCAACTCTAGTAAGTTCAGTTTATGTTAAACTCGTGCGAGAGCAATTCAAAAGCATACGGAACTGTCTGTTCTCTAATCGCTCTCGTGGAACTTTGATGTCATACACCGACCGGTCTGTGCAGCGCTGCTTTAAGTCGAAAAAAAAAAACTGTGAACAATTTGAAGTGGGCATAACTTGAAGTCTTGCAGGCTGCGGACAGATTCTATTGACCCTGGCAGCAAAATGCCTGTCGCAAGATCTCACCCCAAACCTCCACGACCACCTAATACAGTGAAGGAAAAAAAAAAGGTTTTCATTATATATGAGTTAAAATAAATGAATCCCCACAGAGCAAATTATGGGTGGAAAATTTCAGATTCTAACCGTGGTGAGTCATAACAATACATTACACAAAGTTGTTCCTTTGTAAAGAAAACAGTACTAATGAAACAGTTTTCTCTCCATCTCACACGCAAATCGCGGGGATTTAGATTCATCTCGATCGTTTGAATTTTTTAGTCCAAAAATTCGCTCATAGACCCTTTATGCAGGTTATTACGCAAGTGAGCAAGTGAATGGTCTTTTAGTGTTATGAGTGAATCATTTAACCATACACTTAAACGATTCACTAAAACAGGTATGATTCTGTTTATAGCACTTCTCATTCCTATGGTATCCGCAAACAGTGATTGAATGTCGAACAACTCCGAATGAAATTCAATGACGTCAATGCTGTAATGTGATTTTTTATCAAGGCACATGTGATTCAAGTTAGCAGTTGCGCTTTCTCCAGTGGTAGAGCCATTGACCCTTATATCTCCCAATAATAAGACCATGGGTGTGTCTGAAATTGCCCCCTATACCCTCATTCACTATTCCCTACATTACTTCAGCAATTTAGTCCACTTGAAGGAGTGAATTAAAAAGAGTATTCCCTAAAAAGAGTTTTAAAGAGTTTCCCCATTAAAAAGAGTGAGCAAATTCTGACACTGAGTGCACCGGAGGAGCAGTCACTTTTGCATAAGTTTGTGCTTGTTGTTTAAAAATCATTTGAAACTTAGCAAACTGGTAGCTCCAGTAGTAATGAAAGGATTTATCTGTCATGGAAACTAGCATGTATAAACCTTAATTAAACAATTTAATAAATTAAAAGGAATTTATACCTGTATGATATTACGCTGTATCCACATTGAACTAGCGGTTTGGAAAATGGATGGACGATTCAGCTCTGGGCGCCATCATCTGGTGAAACGCGTGAATTAATTTGACCCTCACAGTGCATTATAGCCTCTGAGCGTACATTAGTTGCACTATCGTTATTGGGGTGCATTATGGTATTGAATGAGTGCACTCGATAACGTCCACTATAGTTTTGCACACCACTACAAATGGTTGTCCCCTCAAATAGTGCTCTATTTAAGGGTAGAGGAGAGATTTCGGACACAGCCCATAGGTGTGTTCGACAGACTGATCGGTGTGTGACATCTAAGTACTGCGAGAGCAATTAGAGAGCTGACAGCTCCGTATGCTTTCAAATCGCTCTCTCAGTACTTTGATGTCACACACCGATCGGCCTGCGCTGCACCACTTCAAGTCGAATACACCTAATGGTTTCCAACAAATTACCTTAGCTAAACTACACCTAAATAAAGAGTTTCAGTGAAGGTCTCTACTTGCTGTGAACCAGATTGAATCACACTTTTCTCTTTCAATCAGCAGATTTGCATTGATCACTCCAAGTTCAAACTCAGAACATGATTCATTCTGTGAAGAAGGCGTGGTCCGAATCTTCCCTCGCTCACTTAACAAAGTAGAACATGGGCCTATACCATGAAGCTGGTTTCGGTGGCTAGCAATGTATGTTTCAGTTTAGTTTGCGCCATCCTTTTAGTTTTAGGCACCATGAAAGTGGCTCAGCTTTTAGCAGTGTTCATCGCCATACTAACTTATGCTCCATGGCAGGTTATGTTCTGTATAAGAGATTGCGAACTGAAACTGGACCAATCAGCAGTGAGCAAATGACACGTCTGACACAATTAAGTCACCTCCCCAGTTTCTCTTGCTCCAAATTAAAGGTCACAACATAGTAATAGATTTTTAAAGACAAAATTGTCAATATTGCCATAATTATAAATATACATAGATTGCTCATTTGCTGCCATTTCAATGGGCTACTAAGCAGTCGGCCATATTGGAGTGGTCCGTGAACATTTGAGAGCAAACTGACTGAGCGTCTGCAGCCGTAGTTAGACACATGTATGAATATCTATATATGAAATAATCTTCATCAGATGATTTTGCTTAACTAACAAAATACAAGACGAAGGCATCAGCTTACACAACATTAAAAAGTTACCACAGTAAAAGTAAAAATATTTAAAACATACCATAGCAAAAACATATAATATTTAGTTAATACATATAAAAACACAAATCAACACATTCTCACCTGTGATAGGTTATCCCATTTCTTCAGGAATTTAAATCTCGGTGGTTTCACAACCAGAAGTTGCACAATGTTGTGGCATCATTGATTCTTATGGTGAGTGACGACATGCTGACCGTCAAAACAAATATCTTGCAGGTATTTTTTTTTATGCTTGAACCAGCTATTATGGCACACCCTAACTGCGCAAAGGACTGTCTGTCTGTAGTCGATATTAAAAGTTACCTAGCCAGTCAAAACTACACAGTCGACGAAAAACTACGGGTTTACAGAACAACTATGATTATCAGAAGTGGCTTGCCGAAAATCAAACACATTATATTTAAAAAATGGCGTTGCCTGCTCTTGCATGAAAGATAAGGTGGATATTCTTTGTCTTCAAAGTCTTTGTTGTCTCTTGTAGGCCTATGTCACGGACTTCCGAAGCTTTGTTTGGTCACATGCTTTTTCTGCAGTGCGGTGATTTGTTAGATATGGTGGAGAAAACAAGTCTGACCACAAGATGTTGCTAATGCGCATTGTGTTAAAAGTTTCAAGTAATGAACCATTTTTCGCCACAATTTGATGAAAGCCTCAAATGCTTCAGAAAGCCTCGGTTTCCCATCACTAATTTATGCACTTCATAATCTCTTAATCTTTGGCAGAAGAGAGAAAAGAATATTGCCAAAGACTTTATATTTAGAAATAAGTCCTCCCTTCTAAATAAAAGTGCCAATCGCTGTTTGATAAAAAGTCATTGTGTCACTACAGCCATTAGAAGCTCCAGACGGTTGCTAGAGAAACAGTCATGAGACGTGCGTTTAGGATAGCATATGGGCATTGGCTGATCCAGCCTAAAAAATAACAAGTTCTCAGGGTCAAAGCCTGAGTTGACAGAAAAAGTTGATGATCAGCCTCATTGTACTAACAAAGCCTGAATTGACTGGTTTGTTTTTTTTTATAACTCAAAACTAATCCTGTAACCCTGAGTTTGTTCAACTACAATCATGGTATGAGCCACAGGCTTCCAAAATGACAGCGTGGATTTTCGTGTTAAGGGAAGTGTTAAGAAAAGACTATAGCGATACTTAAAGTAAAGTGAAACGCATCCCAGTATTATGTGCAGGTCTTTTGAATATGTTACAACTATGCATTATTTTTTATATAGGCCTACTGTGTAATAAACAGAGAATCTAAGCCGACTAGCTGTTGTTCAGAAAATATAAACATGAAACAATTTAAGTCCCACAAGATAGCTTAAAATCAATGCAATGTTGAGCAAAATAAGCCTTTAAACTGCTTTTTAATGTTTTTGGTTATGTTATCCAGAAATGGCTGGAAACTGCGTTTTAAGTGACAATTTGCCATATTTGAAGCGCTCACTGCATTATTGGGCTTGGTAGCGTTTTGAGTCAGCTTTTGGTGCATTCAAGTCATCCCGGAAAGATCGTATTTACTAGTTGAACGCACATGGACGCCACCACAATGTCGTAAATACGAATGGGCAGCTCGGGATTTTCTTTAAACCACGATCTTTACGAGTTGGGGGGCGTGTCAGTGAGAAACATGGCGGAATAGCTACCACAATACTTAAAGTATTTAGCTGTGAGATATTGTCAGGCTTTTCTATTTACAGCGCAGTAAAGCTAATTGCCTGCACAGAATATGATGGCATTATAATAATGCAATAATATTATAGCAATATGTAAAGATAAAGTTTGCAGTGGCTTCATAAATTAATTAAAAACATAAAAAAGCAAAGCACACCTTATGCACATTTCTTTGTTCTTCATTTTCTAGAACTAGAGTTTAAGAACTGTATTTTTTTTTTATTATTATTATTAATTAAGAGAAAGTACACCGCCTGACCCACCGAAAGTGACTTGAACGCATCTGCCGTCGTAAACACGACTTCACCTCGTAGGCTACGTGTGAACTTCCCAGGAGGACGGACTTGAACGCACAATTAGCTCATGCACACACGATGCCTATGATGCTGCACGTGAACATGATGCCCAATAATGCTGTCAAGGTAGGCAGGTCGCTAGGTTTTGAGAAACAGCCAGAGTCACGACTCCAGACTGGCGGGGAAATGAGGACACAATGAATTCATCTGTGGGTAGGTTCTTATCTTTTAGTAGTTTTCCGGGATTGTTGCTAATAGATTAAGACGGCAAATAACGATTTAATCCATGACATTGAATGATAAAATGTTACGGACATTGCCTCATTATTCATATGATTTCACCTTGTTATTGATTTTTACGTATTGTGTGGCATTGATTATTGATAATATAGCGGGCCATTTAAAAAAACACAATAGAATAGAATTTAAGATACTATGTGGAAATGCATATGTGTATTTGAGTTGTATTTGTAAATAACAATAAGCTTTAAATATCAGTGGACAGCACAACCTAATCAGTATAGCCTTTTTCTTTATGCTGTCTACTCAAGACAGTTAGCCTACCATTTAAAATAATAATAATAATTATTGTACCTTGTTATATATATTAATAATTGCCTGCAGTGTGTATGGATATATACTTACAAAAACAAGCACATTTGTTTTTTCACGGGGTTTGCATATGTGGTGCTTTTCCCAGGACTGTCTCAGAAATGAGGTGTTTACAGTGCTGGACAAAGGGGGATCCTGGGAGGTTGCTATTTTTAGCTCTTATTTCATCATTCCTCTGCACAGTGCAGTAAGATGCTCCCTGCATCTCAATGATTGAGGATTGGAACATCAGCTCCCTTCTCTTTAATAGGTCCACATCTCTTAAATCAAAAACAATCCAAAAGGACAAACGGATGTGGTGCCATTCCCTTTTTCCATCTTGCTCTTATGTTGTTGCTTTGCTCTGCAGATTCTAAGGCAGTTATGTAGTGCAGTATTGTGTTCCTTACACATGGAGCATTAGGACATTCTTCATGGGCATTCAGTAGTGTTTGACAGAATGATGTCTCTTGATACTAAACACAATATATACAGGCACAGATCCATTCACAGTGTTTCTTCCAAGGTTGTCATAACAGCATGAGCCAGATTAGTATCTAACGCCATACGCCTGACTTTAAACATGACCTATGCCTTTAAAGTTTCCATCCCATGTATAATCCGTCAGACTTTTTAAATCACAACGGAAGAGCCTTCCTCTGTGTTGAATGAATGCACGTAGTGGATGTGATGTAGATTTAAGGATCTTAATTCAAAAGGAATATATACTGTTGCACAGAAAGTGTCTTCATTCTCCATTTAGATTATTTTAAGGTTTAGTTCCCCCCAAAATTTAAATTCTGTCATTATATGCTCACCCTCATGTCATTCCACCCACTTTCGTTCACCTTTGGAACACAAATCAGGATCTTTCGCGAGAACAAACCTCTTGCAGAAGCTCAAACGTGCTGCATAACACGCAAGAATGAACCTCATTGCTTCTTGCATGTCAAGCGAACACTCTTGAGCTCCCGTTTATCATAACTGATGTGTGCGTTGATGAATGTTTACATGTGAATAAAAGCCTAAATTCAATCTGTTCATCATATAAAGCAACCGTGTCTCTTCGGAAAATTAGGACTAAACTGATCAATTCATATGGATTAGTCACTTTATGACCTTTTTGAAGCATCTAAGTTTCAGTTGTGTTGCTGGCTATGGAGGGATAGAAAGCTTCCTCACTCAGAAAAAATTTAGGTGTTCAATTTTTGTTTGAACGTACCCTGTAAATAATTTTGTAATTGTTTTGCATTTGTAGTGGAACATTTTCAGATATTTTTAAAGATATCTTTGGCAGTTCTGGTCATTGCATATTAAGCATAACGTTTTTCTGTGATAAGATTCAGTGAGCAGTTTACACACTATATATGTTGGAAAATGAAAGTGAAACAACTTTATTATGTTTGACACTAATTTCAACAATTTCAATTCCTTCTGCTTGGACCCCTAAGTACAGTGAATGATGATTACTTAAATTGCTGAACTGTTTTATTATTACGGATCATTAAAATTTTACAAAGCACCTTTTTTGAAGCCTTTACATTTCAAACTATTTGCATACAATTTATAGCATAGGGGCCTATACATTATACTTTAGACATTGTGTGAAGGAGAGCAAGGTAAAATTCCCTATACTCTTTAAGAAAAGAAAATCTTGAGTGCTAGTTTATTTTCATAAGCTCTTTAAAATGCTGCAGTGTATGCAATCCATTATTACAGCGATGTGCTACTTTCATATAGGCAGAATGGTGTGGTTTGTCTCACTTTAGGTGTACTTTTGGTATACAGTAAATGAAATGTGTCAAAAGGAGCAGTCAAGTCATTTTTTGTGTAACACAGTGAGCTATACTAACTACATATTTGATGATTTGATGATTTGTCAGACAGGGGTCTAATTGTGTGGGCTGTCAACAGGCACCAAAGCCATATGTGTTTGTGTTGTAGTAGGTCGCACAACGCTGTTGTAGAAGTGTCTTTGTGCAAGGAAAAACAACATAGAAGCAGTGACCTTTTCTGTCTAGAGATAATGAGAGAGGAAACCTGCCAATGCAAAATATAGAACATCGTCAGCATTGGGCCATGACAGTTGAGAGAAAGCAATTGAGAGAAATACAGAAATGTCAAGGGGAGGTGCCAAATGTGTTAAATGCAGTTTGGTGGTGTAAAATAACCTCAAGAAAATGATTCACTGAAGGAGAAATGAATTGCCATTATGTGAAATGTTTTTATTTTATTATTATTTTTTACATAATTTTAAGCATATCCAAATAGCAAATCAAGAATTATTTGGCACTTGAACAACAGCAATAGAAAATTCACCTTTATATCACCATATATATATATATTACATTAAATGCTGCTTTATATGCATTCAAAACAAGTGCAAGCGCAAGGGAATATGTTTTGCACAGCAATATGAGCATAATCATAAAAAAATTTTTACAATGTACATGCATTTTTATATAGAACATGCCTAAATCAACTGTAAAATGTAGCAATATAATGTTAAAAATGATAAAAATGAATTATTTATTTGATGGAGCTAGCTGTTCATCAGTTAAATTGCAGCTGCATGGACACTGCAATCACATCACTGCAAGTTGATTGTGATACTTTAATGTATTTCCTCTTTCCCATTGATGTTAAATAAAAGGCTGCAAAATGCAAAGCCCTGGCCATCTGTCTGGAGATGAGGGCAGCAATTTATTCTTATTTAGTTTCTCAGCCAACCAGGATAGGTGGCACAAATGGAGCATTTTAATTAAAAAACTGCTGAGACATTGGGGGAGGATGCCAGCATGGCAAGGTTTCCCCACACAAACACACTGCTTATGCTTCATCACTGCAAAACAAATAAGGCCATCAGTATTACTCAGACAATGAGGGGAATAGTATGTTTTACATAAACCAATTACACAAACAAGGTAGGGTAAGTGTATCCATTAAGCCCATGTACCCTTTAAGCCCACGTTCAACTCTGAAGTCAAATTAAAAAAAGAGAAAATAATATTTTATGCTGCTCATTATTTTAACCAATCCAGTGATTTGTTACTTCCCTGGCATTTTTTATTTTATACCAATCACATTTGGCAATGTTGAGTTAGCCCCACCCATGTGCATGCTGTCACAGGGGACCTCACACAAAGTCACCTCAAAACTTTGGTGTTTCGAGACCCTTCAGACATCAACACATTTCTGCAATTTTCAGCCATTTCTTTGGTAACTACATTGACATTATGTCAAATAAGAGATAAATGTATTGTTTTTTGTGAACAAATAGTACTTTATCATTTCACATCATTTTCCTTTAAATGGAAAGATGAGTTGTATTAGCTTGCGTTCAAAGCTAATCTCCAGGTCAAACCATTAGCCTTACAGAAAGGCTAGACTGCCAAAGAATTAAGCAGTGACCTGCAAACAATGAATGTTTTGTGATTCATTTTAAATGAATTTACAAAAAATACATCATAAATTGTTTTGAAGAGAAGATTATTTTCATAAATTAACTTTTTTTTTTTTTTTTTTAAGATGGGCTTAAATGGTACAGTGCCACAAAATGCATGCAAACTAGAGCCAACACAAGCTAACCTTGAATGAAAAAAAACGTAACATTTCTCAATGTGGGCACAATGAAAATTACTATTATACTTAGTCCACTGTATATTTAAGCTCCATGCATGTATTTGTAAATAAACATATCTTACATTTTTAAAGGAAAACATTGTCTTTTTTCACCATTACTCACTGTGGAACCATTTAAACCCACCTTATGTGTTTCAGTGAGGAATCCCTCTAATTGCAAACTTTGAAACATTTTCTGAGTGAAAGTGTTTAATTATAACATTTCTTTGTGTGCTTTTACTTTACTGACCTTTTAACCTTACCTTACTTACTACCTTAATTTACAACTATACTTAGATAGGCCTACAAATTACATACATTCATTCAAATGAGATAGAGCCCGTTTTGTCCTAAAGTCCTTTATGTATAACCGGGCATAATTCTGGAGCCAAGACTGGACTGGAACAATCCTTCCTAAAACGCATTTAACTTTCATTTACAAAGTGGTCAGGGGTGTTCACTGATTTGCTCACACAAAAATCGCTGCAAAAGATGCGTTTTAGGAAGGATTGTTCCAGTGCACATATGCAGCCATTCTGGAGGTGGGGGGGAAAGCAAAAGAAACCTAAAATTCTCGGGACAGCAGCATGTGTCCAAATTTTAATCTTAACCGTTCTATTTCATCAGAAACGATCTGTTAACAGGGCTTTAAGTGTAAAATACCGAACTTGTCCTTTAAGGCCCCATAACTGGAGCCCAAACTCGGCTTACTTCCCGAGATACACCCTGTCAAACTTCCACCTTTGACCAGGCATAACAGATTTTCTTATAAACCATGTCAATATCTATGTAAAAAACCTAGACTTAGATTTTGGTGGGCTTAATAGGTACACTTACCTATATAGGAATTCATATTAATTTCCCGGACGCTTTCTGCCAACAAGTGCCAGAGAAATGCAAAGTTTATTTTTTATCCAAATAGCATAGTTTATTCTTTACCCAAAAATGTGAGGGTTAAAGTTTATTACAGCACTGAGGAAATTCCCCCACAATACTAGACTAAGCAATAAATCTACATTTATATTATTATTTATCATGATTTTATTGATTCACTCACTGTAATGGAAAAAGAACTACAAATGGTGAGTTGTAACTTGAGTCAGCATGTTCTCTATTTAACGACTGTACATTTTGAACATATCTGCGATGATATACCCACCAACATTACATCATAATGGTGAAAACCAAAGTGCGCATTAAAGTTGTGGTCATAAAGTGATTTGGCTTGAAAAACAAATACTAATGATACTAAGCTTTTTGAAGAATAATGCTGTAGACCTAAATACATGTCAGCTGGCCGAGGGGACAAGGTTATGCTTTTGTCCATTGAGATGTTTACTAGCATTCCAGGTCTCTGTATTCCCTAGGAGGTTTCCATTACTATGGTGACAGCAAGCTGCTGATGTCACTGCCAGGACATGTCATTGGGGTTGGTGGCCTTCGTTCTGTCCCTTTTCCCTCTCCTTTTCATTTACATCAAAACCTGAGCATTAGATCGGCAACAATATGATTAGAATAATCTCTTCAAGCCACCTCTGTTGTTTTTAAATGAATTTGCTGCTTGGTAAAACATGTAAATTTGAAACATGGAAAACATGTTGGATCTTTTGGATGGAGGTTGCCTTTTATTCTTCCTCTGACTGCTAATTATGTTCTCTGTAATGAGCCCTAGAGGCATGCTAATCACATTAGCACCGTATTTACAGGGAGGAGAGGTGTCCAAGGTGTAGTTTTACACAGGGACAGCTGGAATATATCTATACAGAGAGGGGAAAGTGAAGGAAATGTTTTTAGGAAATGTTCTGATGATATATGCAGTTCATGCTCATTAGCTTACATGAACATTCAGTTCTTTATTATTACACATTTCTTTGGTCTTTTCCAGCCTAGCCTTGGCTTCATATTAAGCCAGATGGTGTAGTAATAAATATCACTCAGCGCAAGAGAAAATGTGGCTTGAGCTACATTAACCAATATGCTTGCTGAGCACACTCAGCTATGATCTTTTACTGGACAGATTGTTCTGTGATCCTAATGTTGCTTGTTAGGAATCAAGTTAAATAATTACTTTGTTTTTAAGGGTTTTCAAGTTATTATTATATTATCATTACTTCTGTACTGGTCATCTTATTGTATACAAGTTTCTCAAGCATGTGAGTGATGATGCCATCATGGGAAATACATTATATCCAAATTACCAACCTATTTAAGCTAGCACAACTAAGAAAACATTGCAAGAAATTCTTAATTTAGCTTGGGCTGGTTGGTTTTCTGGTCTTAGCTGGTCAGTTACTAGAGGGGTTTTGGCAACCAGCAAAATTTCAAACCAGCTAAGTGTATTTAAGATGATTATATGTTTATTTTATTGTATTTTTTTTTTTTTTTCAGGAGGGATACTAATAGGAACATGTAAGAACATTTAAGTTTAAAATGTAAATTTTGTTTTGGACACTGGACATGGCTCCATGTACTCTAAAAAAATATTGCCTGATGATCACAGCCAACTGAACTTAATAATTAATTTATCTGCTTTAAGACAATTGAAAGAAAAAATATTATATTTCCATGGAAAGAGAAAGAGAAGCTTATTAAACAATGATGCAGTTCATTAAAAATGCATGATGTAACAAGGACATAAAATGCAGGTACACTCAGCACAGCCTGTTTTTGTGAGAGAACAATTCAAAAGTTTCTCAATGGCAAAACATCAAAAAACAGTATGGTTTTCCTCTCTCTTGTCCAACTTTAGAATGTGACACAGTAATGTATCGCTGTACACCACAGGGGAAGTACCACCTCCGCTGCCCCACCACAGGCACAAGGCAACCTGCTCTTTGAAAAGCTATTCCCAAATTGCATTCCTTGACTTGCTGACTTCACTTAATTATTTCCACCCTCAGTAATAACATATCTGTCATTGGTGGGTGTAATGATTAGGTGTCAGTGGTTTTTGTCCCGCTGAAAACCCTGTTCTTTACACCCACCCTCACATGCAGGCTGAGTCAGATCGCTCTTTGCCGCCTGCTGTCTCGAACCCCTTCATCTCTCCTTCTTCCCATCCATTGCTCATTTATCCCAGATTATTCTCATGGCTGATGCTTAACATTGATGATTTTCCCACTGCTTCAGCTGTATGATCTGTTTCAATTAACACAAGTTCCATCAGACCTCTCATAAGGGTTAAAAAAAAAAAAAACACACACACATGGCACTCTTCTCAAAGTAAAACCAATTACTTGACGGGTCCATGTGATTGTGAGCAAACAGAGAAGCTGTGGCTGGAGGCAAGCAGTAAAATGATGCAACTGTGGAAAAGTAATAATGTGCTGGAGCTCATCGAGCCCAGTTTGTTTTATTGTGAAAGCAAACAGTGCTTATTACTGAAGGATGAACTCTCCAGTCGTGTATTTATAGCAACCTAATAGATCCCAAGTGTGCAATCTTTTTAGAGCAAAATATTGATTTTTGAATTGTAATCAGGACCTTCCTTGCGGTGTTTGACTGCATAAAGTGGGATTGAAACAATAAGCAGTTTATAATGTACTATTCTGTTTTATTTAAATCCAAAGTCTCACAGTTTTTAGGTAATTAAAAGTTTGATTGTGTATGTGTCAAATGTTGCATTTAGCAACATTAAGCATAAATTCAGAGCCCCAGCTGCATTCATTTCTCATGTCTTTAAATTTTCAAATGCAATATCTGCTTTTTAAATCAAAATTGAATTATTTAAACCCAATGCTGAATTATTAAAAGATGACACGTAAGCAAGACAGCTTGCCACAGGTAAATTATGGTCAAAATTAAAATTTAAAGGTAGAATACATTTTTTGGTCATTTCTTCCCCATTATTTATTTATTTAGTATTATTTTTTTTTTATGTGAATCATCTTCATCTATCAACTCGATAGTTATTTTTTTAACACATTTTGTCCAGTCCTAAGCATAATTTCAACATTTCCCTCTATAAATATTTGTGAGATTTACTGTAATGTCAATGGCATTCAGTCCCAAGGTTAAAAGGAAACTCCTACATGGAGATGCATATGGGTGAGAGTTATTCCCTTGCTTCTTGAAGGTAGGATACTCCATGTGCATTTGCATGCTAATAGAGGTAGTAGCAATTGTACTGTGTGCATAGTAACGCTAATGTTAACCATTCATCAAGAGGCTTCCAAAGACATTGATTCTCAAGTCAGGGCATAGATGTGCATGATAGATTCCCTGTCAGTGCTGTGCTGGTGTTATTCCAGGCACCTGTTTATAATGAAGTACATGGAATCCATATAATGTCACAACTGAAAACTGAATGGCCATGTTTTTACTCACTTGCGTAAAGCTACTGTAGTGCTGTTGCTTACATCAAAGGAAATGCTGAAGTGAGAGCAGGAGGTCCCTGCAGAGGAAACCAGAGCTCTATCTCTTTGCAAATGTGAGCATGACTGTGGTAAAAAAGATGAGCTGAGGATTTCAACCTGTCTTTGTCAGTGTTACAAGCGCAGGAAGTTTCTGTCCTCATACTGTGGTTTGTGCAAAGAGTTATTGTTTTAAGCATTTAGTGAATTGTTTTTAAAACAGAACTAAATTCTGATTGGTTAAGCCACATAATATGTGGTTGACTATTAGTGACTAACACACCTGCCTGCACAGTCTATATTCTTTGTTGCTTTGCAACCACATTAACTGTTACTTATAATAATAATAATATTATAATATACTGTATACTTAAAGCCTAATAATATTATCATTAAAATGTAGGTTTTTTTTGTATTGAATACCATTTACCCTTTAGGCTACACAATAAAATCACTATAATGCATTCCAATGTCATATTGCTTTTTAATTTTCTTTGAATTTAGATTGTCACTGTATTTTGTATAGTGAACCAATGTTTTAGGTATAACAGGAAAGCATATTGAGTGCCTGTAAGTTTTAGAGCTTATTATATACTGTTAATACCAATCTACACGAATGTCCAAAATCTGCTTTTTAACTTAATGTACTGATACCACATCCAACAACTATAATAATAAAGGTGGTACAATAGAAAGCCAGTCAGTTTTTTTAGCGTTGTCCTGTGTGAGAAAAGGATAAGACGCAGTACATTTTTCACCTTGTGTGCGTATGTGTGACCTTTATGCACGTGTGGGTGGGTGTCAGTAACATGCAGTATCAGGCTGTGGATGTGTGAAAATGTATTGCACTTCTCTGTTTTTCCCAGAAATGAGCGAATCTCTCTAAGTACCCATGGAGTCCTCTTACCAGTGAATGTAATCATACGTGCCTTAGACTGCTTTATCACTAGCGTATTTTTTTCTTGTACAAGCTATTATTGTTTTATCTGCACGTAAGCGCCTGTTGCTAATTCAAAAAGTATTTCAAATCATGATAATCTGTTTTTTGCAACTTTTTTCGAAAACATATTTTTTTTATCTTGGTTTATGTGAGCCAAGAATTACAATTATAATGTTATTGGATAAGTCTGATGTTTTTATTAAATTTAAGCTTGTCAGGTTTGTTGAAGTTGTTTTGTGCTGTGCTTCTTCATCACGTCGTCTCCATCTCCTCTTCCTGTCTTGGTGTCCCTGGGGATAAGCCTGCCAGCCCAGTGATGTAGCTTTGGATCTCATTATGGGGTAGAGATTTAATGGAGCCACATGGTTGTCTGTCACAGACTAGGATGTGCATTAATGCAGAACTGTTTGTCCACTGCACCCGTTGGTGGTCATATAACTGGTGCTTTCCCCCCCTCCCTTTATTTCCAACTCAGAGAGAGAAAAAAATAACAAGGCAACATAGCCTTTAGGACATTCCTAATCTGTCTTTTTATTTCCACATCTGTAGCTACTTATTAGTGCGGAAATTTGGAATTACTATATGCTGGATTGTAGGCATGTGCCGGTATTCGGTAATGCGATAAATCGCGGTAATGAATATGCACGATATTGTTATCGTGGGCACTTCAAAATACCGTGAAAAATAATAGATCAGAATTTATATTTATAGAACGCGTATTAGCTTATTTTCCATCAACCGCTTATACAAACACTGCGTATGCTGCGCGAAACACGTGCGCACTCTGATGTAAACAATCCCCACATGTATAAGCGCTGTGTGCATGCGGCGCAGTGCGCACTCTAGTCTAATGTAAACAATCCCCACATGGAGAAGAAGCATGGCGGAAGGAGGCACGCTGCCGACGATTTATCCCCCTTCTAAAAGCAGAGCTGTCAATACGCATTCAGCGTGAGACTCACGCAATCGACACTTTTCAAACGCTCTCGCGCCACATGCAGTTTCTCACGCAGAGAAAAATCGCGGAGCAAAGAGGACACGGAGACCGACAGACTAGACAGAGCAGGTTATTATGGTATGAAAACAATTCTCAGCTCTCATGTTCTGTCCATTTTATTACGGAATTCATACAACAAATACTGTTTTGGTGCTTGTAAATGTGACTTGACAGATCACTGTAGCGCCTCAGTTCAAGTAAACCGATCATCTGTTACTTTTTATTTAAAGATACAGTAGGCTACAACTTACCGAAAGGTATATATGCCTCATACATAATTTCGATCATTCAGTGTTTTTCAACCACGGAAAGAGGTCAATAAAACTGCAGGTGAACAATTATGTCACAGAACGTTACATTTACCTCAGGAAAGCCATTTAATGACCAACACGTTAGTTGACTAGAAAAAAATAGCTATAGAGAGGAGTATTTTGCTAAATATGTGCAATTTGTATTATATTTTTACTTGTGTCATAATTGTTATTATAATGAAAACCAAATTATATTTAATTTAATTAGTTAATTTTTAACCTTTAATAATACCAGCTGACAGGGCTCTCTGTATGTTTACAGCATTATGTGAGATATATTTTTTCTTGAGAAAAATTAACGTCTATCTACTGTAGCCTACCTAATATTTATCCAAAAAGTCAATACTGAATCAAGATTGAAATCAAATCCCAAGAATTGAAAGCGTGAAAATTGTGTAAAATTCTATTTAGTTACCAAATGTTTTGACAATCACTATTGTAATGCAAGTAGTTTTTTTTTCTACATCCCCCCCACCAATCCATCCATTTCTCTTGAGCAATTAAAATATCGTGATAATACCGTATACCGTGGTAAAAGCTCAATCAATTAATCGCAGCATGAAAAGTTGATACCGGCACATGCCTACTGGATTGTTTACACTTTAATTGGATCACAGTTGGATACAGACGCTGTATTGGGAAATCTTACTTCCTGTTGTTGCAATATGCAATACTCAATGAACTGAACCTCGAATCCTGTAAAATAGTTTTCTAATTACAATTTGGTGTAATCAGTCTTCCAAGTGGACAGTTGGTTACACTTTATTTTACAGTGTCCTTGTTACACGTTACATGTGGTTACCGTAGTAATAACTATAAATTATACATAATTACATGTGACTAACCCTAATCCTAACCCTATAGTACATGTAGTTAATTATTATTACTCAGTACTCTGTAGTTACACTAACATGGACCCCTTAAAATAAAGTGTAACTGGACATTTTACTGAGCCTGCCGCGAGTGACACCGAGGAAAAAAAATGTACTGAGGTAAAATTAAATGATTTTTTTCCCCCGCTCCAGATATACACATTTCAAAATAATGTATTTTTTTAATGCAACATTTTCTGAAAATATAAAGCAAAACTTCAGTGTGCAAACAAATAAATGTACATGCACTAGTATTTCCAATGTCGACTAGCAGCAGCAGTATCGTTTAGTTGACTCGTCTCTTGTCTTTACTGTCAATTTTAATGTATGCTTTCTTGCTAAATAAAATAATAAGTTTCTTAAAAAAAAAAATCTTACTGACTCCAAAAAATGTTAACAGTGTTGTAGCTCTTTCTAGATTTAGGGAGGCTTCAGCCATTTTCCTTAAAAATCATTTAAAGTGTCATAAAAGTGGCCCAGTCTTCTGAATATAGTGTTTAAGGTGGAAATCCTCATACTTCTTTCATTGTAATTGCATGGAAGAGAGCGACTAGAACATTCTGTAGAATTTCTTCTAGTGAGTTTCACAGAAGAAAAAGTCAAGCAGGTTAGAAACAACAACAACATGAGTAAATAAAGACTTCATGCTGGAAAAGGCAGAAATGTGAAGAGGACCCACTTAGAAGAAAAGCAAACCGACACATAGATTGTCTCAGGATGCTTCACTGATGGCGCGACACAGGACTCATAGCGTTCACCTTTTCTTACGGACAATCGATTTTCCAGATGTCCCGAACAGTTGGAAGGGAGCTTCATCAGATAAAATAAGTCTTTTGCTGTTCAATCTTGTACTTCCTGCAGAATTTGTCCTTGATGTTTTTTGTTTTTTGTTTTTTTTAAAGAAGTGGCTTCTCTGTTGCCCCTCTTGACACAAGGCCATTGTCCAAAAGTCTTGGCCTCACTCTGCGTGCAGATGCACTCACACCCCCACCTGCTGCCGATATTGAGCAAGCTGGTGACATGATTCCGCAGGAGACAGTCCTGGCACTTGCTGGACACATGCAGGGACACCCTGAAGCAGTTGAACCTCTCTACTTCTAGTTCTTCATGATCCTCTAAATGGTTCTTCCAGGTGAAATATATTTTGCACCAATTCCCTTGCATGTGAGGCCATTTTGATGCAAATCAATGATGACTGACACAAGAAAACAATTCCCTCATTTTATAGTAATCAGTCTAGTCTTATAATCCAATCAGAATGATAGAGTGATTTCACCTGAATAGTACTTGTTCTCACTTTCCTATGTGCTGATGACATGAGTGGTGAAATAATGTTAGTTGGACATTTTATGCCAGGGCCAAAAAAAAAAAAAAAAAAAAAAGTGAAATTCGGGTTTTGTGATAAAGTTCATTTAAAAAAAAAGCTTTTTGTAATTATTTAAAATGCATCTAATCCCTCTGAACAATAATCTAGAAGCAATTTGAATCATCACCACAACTGAAGCAGCAAACTTTGCAAAACACAAGATTTATGCCACTGCCAATACTTTTGGCTCTACTGCAGGATGTCTGGTTCATGCGTCGTTGGAAAGTAAATGAGGAAAAAATGAAGGTCCCTGGTGCTCTCTCTCATGATGATAATGAGGTGACCGGCCCCAGTGGGCTCTGAGGTTAGGCGCGAAGGACAGTGTTTCCGCTCACTGGGGAGATGGGACAGCCAGAGGGTTAAAAATAGCACGTGAATCCCACCCTCCAGGCTCTCTCTTGTCCTTTTGGACACTGTGTGAGGGTCTCTGTTCCTTTACCCTGCTGACTTCCATATATAGACTCTCTACAGCAGGGTCACGCTGTCAGTTTCATCTCAGTGCTGGATAATAAAGTAAATGCCGTTTCCTGTCACAGCAGATATATATTAATATAGCAGATAGAACCTAATATAGATATTAGGTTGAGAATATTTAGAGCAAATGAGGTTTTTTTTTCATTTATAATCAAATGCATGTTGGTTCATAAAAGTATTGGCTCATATCTTCAAACAAAAAGGACAATACGATAGGGACAGGAAGTGAAAGCATACGCTCTGCTGGCACAAGGCAACGCCTCCATCTCTAACAGAAAAAGGGAAAGTCCCGTCAGAAAGAGAGACAGCACAAGAGAAAGACAGAGAGAAAGAGCAGACATGTTGCGCAGCCCTCTAGAACTATGTTCCTCTCGCTGTTTCATTTCTCTTGCCTATTCAAACATAATTGTGTGTAGTCTGTTTCACCATGTAAATTCACCACTTTGTGGGTTTTTATATGGTACTTCTGTGCTGTTGCGCAATAGTAAGAAGCATGTAGATGGTGTGGTTCTTCTCTGTTACCTTCAACACACTGAAAACAGACGTCTCCTCACGTTGACACTCCTTCATATTTCCTGAACACTTATTTCTATATGCACAAAAAGGCCAGTTTACCATTCTGAATTTATCACGTTAAGGACAGCCGTATCTTTTAGACTCCTTTTTTTTGTCTATGGCAAGAGTGTGATCTTTTCTCTGTGTCCTTCAACTGCAGAATCTCAACAGGCCGGAGGCTTCAGGGTCAGCTCATGCCCTCTGATTGAAACCACTTACCTAAAAAGGTTTTTTAGAGCAAATATGTGATTGCTCTCTTTTTCAAATTTTTTTTTTTTAAATGGGATATGGCATACCTAGGTGAAAGTCAAGCCAGACAAAAACAGTCTGCTTTTGATCATAGGAGCAGGGGAGGAGCACTCCCTGGCTATTTCTGTCCCTTTGTCTGCTTCTCAAATTAAGTGATGGAGCGATGGTGCTACAGCTTAATTCCCTATTCAGTTGATAAGCACTGGTCTCATCCCATCATCCTTTGAGGGACCATTATATCATCCTAATGTGACATTAAAAGAAGATCCATTGAGTTTCTCACTACTCTTACATCTATGAACGTGCATCAATATTTTTAGATACATGTACATACAAAACATATTTTCTCTCTGCTCAGATTTAGGTGTGCTAAAAGCTTTGTGACTCTCTTTTCCAACTAATGTTGTTATATTAGTTATATTATAAAATATATTTGATTTTTTTTTTTATTAACATAACATAGCCCCCTTATAATTGTTCAACAAGCACTGTTGTCTTTTTCTGTAAGTTTGTCAGTTTGTCGAAGGGCTTTTTCTGTAATTAGTGGGCTTTGGTTATTTTATCACCATAAACCATGATTTGCTCTTTGCTAGTCGATTTGCAGATTGCATTAGTGGATGGGACATTGTACATGACCTCAAAGCCAACAGACATGGACTGAAAGCCACAAAAATTTAATTGGGTCTTTAATGGTTTCTTTTTCAAATAGTCTGCAGTCATCCTCTGATTTTCGTTAAGCATCATGAGTTGTTTAGTGCTGATCTCATTCATACATTATTCTGTATGAATAATGGGTCTGAATTGTAGTGGAACGGTATTGTGACCACCAGCCACATGACACTTCCCCAACTAGAAGTCACAGTGGTACATTTGTGTGATCTTCTCAAATTACTATAAACTTTTAGCTTGTAGCAGATAATATCAGCATGATATTTTGTGGTTGTATTTGGCTCTACAGAGTTATATAGCATGTTATTTATTAGAAAATAGAAAAGAGCAAAACTGGAGTCTGCCCAGTCATGTTTTGAAATAGAACTGTTCTTATTACCACTTGATTGTTGTATCAGAATATTACATAGGATACAAGCAAATGGGGTTCCATTACAGTACTGCGGTTTATCAATTATAGTAAGTTTGATCTCAAAACTATTTTCTGTGAAAAATAAATAAATAAATGTGCAATATACACTGTCATTAAAATGTTTGTTAGATTAGGGGTCAGTAAGATTTTTCTACATGTCTCTTAATCTCCCCAAAACATAAACAGTAGTATTGTGAAATATTTTTACAGTTTTAAATTTAATATATTTTAAAATGAAATGTATTCCTGTGATGGAAAAGATATTTAATCAGCATCATTAATCCAGTCTTCAGTGTCACATGATCCTTCAGAAATCATTCTAATATGCTGATTTGGTGCTCCAGTGACATTTCTTATTATAAATGTTGCAAACAGTTGATCCGCCTATGGTATTTTTGTGGAAAATGCACTATGAGGATTCTCTGATGAATATAAATTTCAAAAGAACAGCATTTATTTTAAATTAAAAAAATATATAATATTGGAAGATGTGTTCGCTGTCATTATTGATCTATTTAGTGCATCCTTGCTGAATAAAATTTGTAATTTCTATCACAACAAACTTGAACTGTAGAGTATAAAAAAATTAAGTAGAATAAACATTTATTTTAAAAAGTGAATGACTTAAATGTCCTTAAAAGCTATTTTACAGCCACATTTTAAAGATCATGATTTAGAATTCTTTATGCATTATTCAGTTTTCTTTATGTCCAAAAAGGCTTTATAGCAGAAATTATTTTAGATTCTGTGCTGACACTTTACAGTAAGGGGCACTAACTGCGGTGGTTAGGGTTGTTCGCAAGGGGGAGGGCTGGTCCTATGAGAAGCACTTTGATATTGCACTGTTGATGAGAGAGAGAGAGAGTGTGTGCAGAGTGAGAGTGAGAGAGCGAGAGAGAGACAGAACGACAGCAGAGCGCTCTGTAAACAGGCTGTCAGAGAAGAAAGTGCAGGGACATTTTCAATCCGCTACAGCCAAAGGAGTGCGTTGCATGCAACACTGAATGATAATCACAAGAGGCAGAGAGAGAGAGAGAGAGGGCGAGAGAAGGTTTAATTAATTAATGCAGGAGGGGAGGGATGTTTCTGCTGCTGACTGAGCTCAAAAAAGCATTTTGTTTGTGAGCAGTCTGCTCTGAGCACCATCACCTGAACAAGAAGAGGTATAGGGTAAGATTTGTCTTTTTTTCTCTCACACACATCTGTTCTCTGCCCTCTCATGTGTTTTCTCTGTGCATGTACCGATAAATGTTGCCTGCCGAGCCAGTGACCCTTTTTTTCCTCTCACGGTGTCTGTTCTCTATGGCTTTGTCAGTCAGCAATGAAAGCCTGCAGATCAGAAACTGTCACGCTAAAACGTGCACATTTATCAAGGCTTTTTAACTTGTGAGTCTGAATTAATTGCTGCGCTTTGTGTTGATTTTGGTTTTTGTCTCAGTTGCACCATCTTCATCGTCTCGCAGGAGAGGTTTTTAGGTGTTTCCTGTGCTTTGTTGAGTTCACGTGTAGGATGTTGCCTGCTTAGTGCTTTTGTTATGGTCTATATTGTCATAGTTTGTCTGCCATGTCAGAGCTGAGTGCAGATAGTGTTTATA
This sequence comes from Scardinius erythrophthalmus, assembly GCF_964197995.2. Lineage (NCBI taxonomy): Eukaryota > Metazoa > Chordata > Actinopteri > Cypriniformes > Leuciscidae > Scardinius > Scardinius erythrophthalmus. Next base: position 21,947,006 of record NC_138226.1, on the reverse strand, counting down.
TTTCACACTCAGTGAGAGATCAATGCCGTTGGATGATGGATGGATTCTTTTGATATGGGGGGAAATTCAGCTCGACTATTTGACCGGGTTTGTTTGGCATCTTTCGTGATGCCCTGGGGTGGCCCACAATCTCTGTTGTGAGGGAATGCAATCAATTTTGATGTGTGCGATGATTCATTCTCTTCGCAAACCTGTGCTATCATGTGGTCGGGAGATGCTGGTAAATCTCCAATCTGCTTGCTTAATTAAGGCTCATCATGTAATCACCAAAGGCACTGGGTCTTCATGTCTCAACAGGATCTCTGAAGCAGGAACAGCTTGAGCACTGCGTTTGTGTGTGTTTTCATGGGTAGAAGCTTTGAGCTTTTTCTCTATAGCTGCTTGAGGACGCGATTCATGTTTTCAGTCCTCAGAGAGGGCATGCCGAATGCTTGTGTGCATGTTTGCAATGTTTTACTCAGTAATTAGACATGCTCTCAGTCATTCTAAAAAGACACACTGAGTAGAAATGGAAAGAAAGAGAAAAGATTGCTTGTGACACTTTACCCAAGGTCAAAAACAGCAGTCAGCCACAGAGTATCTTAATGGAGTCCACGATAAAGAAGAGCCTGAATAAACACTTACTGATCATCAAACTGTTTTCTTTGGCTTGTCTCTCATCTTTACTATGCCGCTCTTGTGTAGATGAATATGTTTCTGTCTGGTAGAGAAGCGCAGTGTTTTGTCCTGGTGTCCTCACTTGAAGCATGTAGTATGTACACATTATGGGAGACACTGTGTTAGTGGGAAACTTTTTCAAATAAATAGAAAGGGAGCTATGCATGTTGTTTTATTTAGAATAGCCTAAGTGTTGGCACATATTACATATAGTGCTGTGGCTTTCAGTACATTAGTGTCTTTCTTCTTCCTATTTGCAAGTAGGTACTTCATGCTATTGTCATTTACTTTATCGTTCTTGCAACAACAACAACAACAACAACAACAACAACAACAATAGTAGTAGTAATAATAATAATAATAATAATAATAAATATAACAACAATTTAGCAGGAATATAATTGTTTTTATATATTTTTTTTATTTATTTTATTATTTTATGTTCTTCCCACTATTTTTATTTAAATCTTAATAATAATAATATGAAGAATTCTAGAATATTAATTTTATTAAATATTAGCTGCATAATATAATAACATTTATTTAATATACCGGTAATAATTCTTATATATTAATGCATTAAATAATAAGTACTTTATAAAAAAAAATTCTGAATTCAGAGATATATAAATATTATTGGAAATGTGTTATATTTTAAATATAATATTATATAATAATTTTTAAAAAATTGCTCTTTCCACTTTGATCATTTGGTTAGTGCTCTGTTGTTGATACTCAGTTACATTAATAGACACTCTGTCTGGATTTAAGGGCAGTAGGTTTCCCATAGCTGGGAATCAGAGCAGGTCTTGCCTGGCTTTTCCATGTCATTGCAATGCAATTTCAAACCAAACCCTCCTGTTGCCATGACATCCAACCCCTCTGTAAATACTCCCAGGATTCTTTGAGCATGTAGGCCCCAGGAGGAGAGAGAGAGAGAGAGAGAGAGAGAGAGAGAGAGAGAGAGAGAGAGAGAGAGAGAGAGAGAGAGAGAGAGAGAGAGAGAGAGAGAGAGAGAGAGAGTATTTTTCCCAGTATTATGTATGAGGGTGTTCAGCCTCCAACATTAAATTACATTTATTTCTACATCATTTAAACTTTTTATAAAGAAAAAAGTTTTGTAAAGAAACTGTTTACATAGATTTTCTGACGTGGTGTAACCGAAAAGAACCTTGCATGCCTAAATAATGGTAAATTTGTGTTTTGAGATTGATCGTTAAATGCATGGCCATTTAGCATTGCTTAATTTCAACAGTGCATGTCAAATTCTCTTTCCTTGTACTGTTTCATCAGCCATTACATTATTTTGGACCATTAAGGATACCATGCTAAATCTCAATTCAGTCACACACTTTACTAAATGCATAAGTGGCAAATGCAGCTGTAAGTAATTATATTTGCTTTTTGGTAGCTCGCACTTAAAGCGTCGTCAAGTTGTTTTTGATGTGAGAAAAGAGAACTCTAAAAGGCATGTCATGTAAATGCATCAGATAGAGCCACAACAATGAAGTAAGCAATATTCAGTTTTGTGTTGGGAGTTACTGTAAATGCTCCTGTCTGCTCTTTAGGCCTGGACATGCTACGCCGATTCTGCTTCTGTGAAATCAATAGAAAAAAAAATGTCTTTACCCAGACAGCAATGCCCAAACAGACCCAGAAGAAGATCCATACCTAAATGCCCTCAGTGCATCTATCAATCAGACAACATTTCTACTTAAAGCTCCAATATGTAGGAATTTTGTAATAAAATTTCCAAAAATAACTTGCACAGTGTGATATATTTCCTCCAGTTGTGTACTCACAATATCTCAAAAGTCTCCAAAGATTTTTTATTTCAGAGAAATTCCGATTTTAAATAACTGGCCGTCCCGGAAAAGAAATGTCGCGCCTCAGTGACGCAATATCCCTTTTTTCCGGTGTGGACCATGTGATAGGATATTCCACCACACCGGATTTTTTTTTTTTTTTTTTTTTTTTTTTTTTACAACAACTTTATTGAGTTTTTTTTTTCTTATCACAATAAACAATAAAGACGTCTGACAAAGAATAAAAAAAGAATAAAATAAAAAATATGACCCACCACACCGGAATATCGCATGGTCAAATGCGGAAGTGGTGGTTAAAGCGTTATAGCCATAGACTGTATGGTTATAGCTGTTATGGATCACGAACTCTTTGGCGAGTATGGAAGTGCCAACAAAACGAAAGCGTCCATATTCGGATACACTCAGACTGTGTGACAAACGGAGGAATAAAACCCAGATAAATATCGGCCAGGCGTTTTCGAGATGGAGAGAGCTGCGCGTCAATCTTGGACTTGACCGAGACTCTGGTCTCGCGAGTGTATTGATAGACAGGTAAGACATGCAACTGTCAATAAAAGCACTTATAAACAAAGTTATATTGCTCTTTGTACTTTGGTAAGGCTTTTTATCACGTGTGGTGACCGAGCTTATGGCAGTACAATTAAATACAATCGGATATGATGTTAAAAAAATATATTTAGTCATTACTTGCAAATGTTCGTTCAAATTTACTTTTAGATATTGGTTTGAACACGTTACACAACACGGCATTAACCATAAAAACGTAAAACTGGACAACATTAACCAAACAAATCATTTGACAAATAGCTGTATGTTGTAACGGGATAATATAGCATAACATTTCACGTTCCTTGCAGTTCATTAATTATGATGAAATAAAATAATACGATCAGACATACAGGTAATACAAAAACGAATAAATTACCTCATCCGTGATCATGATTCATTAATTCCATTTAGATACATCGCTAGATGGTGAAAACGCATTAAAAAAAAACGACATCTCCCATCGTCACCTCCTTCATAGCGTCATCAAGCTTCGCCTTTGTTATTGTTGAAACTGCGCCCTCTTGTGGTCAAATACCAAAGTCGCATACTGGAGCTTTAAGTAGTGTGTGAGATGCTTTTTTTCTTTCTGATTTGTTCCACGGTTCCTTCTGCAGCTCTTCTGTGGCCTTAAGTTATAAAAGGGGCCGGGCCGCGGGTTTGTGGGCAGAGCATGTATAAGATTAAATAAAATAAAATAAAATAAAAGGTCCCACTTTATATTAAGTGGCTTTAAGTACTATGTACTTGCATCGAAAAGTAGGTATATGTACTTATTGTGTTCATGCTGTATTGTAAAACACTTTTGCTGCTATTGAGGTGGGATACGGGTAAGGTTAGGAACAGGTGTGGTGGTATGGGAAGGTTTAAGAGTGGGTTAAAGGGTCAACAGTGTAATTACAAATGTAATTACATAAATTAATTACAGCTGTAATTACATGCAGGTATTTTGAAAATATAAGTACAATGTAAAAACATGTATGTACACAATAAGTCCATTGTATCAAATTATTATGACCGCCGCTAGCGTAGCTAGCGAAAGCGGTCATATAGGGATTGTCAAAGTTTTTTTTTTTTTTTTTTTTCGTCACCCTACTGAATTTTTCGTCAACGATACCAGGGACACCGAAGCACCGGGGAACATGAAATTTGGTGGGCATGTAGCCCCACTAGACTTCTAAGGAAAAATTTCGTTTGGTCCCCGGGGGCCACTCCCCCCCCGCGCTGGGCCCCCCCAAACCCCAAAAAATGCAGTTTTTCCTAAATAACTACCTGAACCGTGGCACCGAGGATGAAGAAATTTTTATGGTATGTTGGTCTACTAGACTTTTACGGAAAAATTTCGTTTGGTCCCCGGGGGCCACTTCCCCCCCCGCGCTGGGGCCCCCGTAAATTTTCCGTCAACGATACCAGGGACACCGAAGCACCGGGGAACATGAAATTTGGTGGGCATGCAGCCCCACTAGACTTCTAAGGAAAAATTTCGTTTGGTCCCCGGGGGCCACTCCCCCCCCCCGTGCTGGGCCCCCCCAAACCCAAAAAAATGCAGTTTTTCCTAAATAACTACCTGAACCGTGGCACCGAGGATGAAGAAATTTTTATGGTATGTTGGTCTACTAGACTTTTACGGAAAAATTTCGTTTGGTCCCCGGGGGCCACTTCCCCCCCCCCCCCCCGCGCTGGGGCCCCCGTAAATTTTTCGTCAACGATACCAGGGACACCGAAGCACCGGGGAACATGAAATTTGGTGGGCATGCAGCCCCACTAGACTTCTAAGGAAAAATTTCGTTTGGTCCCCGGGGGCCACTCCCCCCCCGCGCTGGGCCCCCCCAAACCCAAAAAAATGCAGTTTTTCCTAAATAACTACCTGAACCGTGGCACCGAGGATGAAGAAATTTTTATGGTATGTTGGTCTACTAGACTTTTACGGAAAAATTTCGTTTGGTCCCCGGGGGCCACTTCCCCCCCCCCCGCGCTGGGGCCCCCGTAAATTTTTCGTCAACGATACCAGGGACACCGAAGCACCGGGGAACATGAAATTTGGTGGGCATGTAGCCCCACTAGACTTCTAAGGAAAAATTTCGTTTGGTCCCCGGGGGCCACTCCCCCCCTGCGCTGGGCCCCCCCAAACCCCAAAAAATGCAGTTTTTCCTAAATAACTACCTGAACTGTGGCACCGAGGATGAAGAAATTTTTATGGTATGTTGGTCTACTAGACTTTTACGGAAAAATTTCGTTTGGTCCCCGGGGGCCACCCCCCCCCCCCCCCGCGCTGGGGCCCCCGTAAATTTTTCGTCAACGATACCAGGGACACCGAAGCACCGGGGAACATGAAATTTGGTGGGCATGTAGCCCCACTAGACTTCTAAGGAAAAATTTCGTTTGGTCCCCGGGGCCACTCCCCCCCCCGCGCTGGGCCCCCCCAAACCCAAAAAAATGCAGTTTTTCCTAAATAACTACCTGAACCGTGGCAACGAGGATGAAGAAATTTTTATGGTATGTTGGTCTACTAGACTTTTACGGAAAAATTTCGTTTGGTCCCCGGGGGCCACTTCCCCCCCCCCCACGCTGGGGCCCCCGTAAATTTTTCGTCAACGATACCAGGGACACCGAAGCACCGGGGAACATGAAATTTGGTGGGCATGTAGCCCCACTACACTTCTACGTAAAAATTTCGTTTGGTCCCCGGGGGCCACTCCCCCCCCCCGCGCTGGGCCCCCCCAAACCCAAAAAAATGCAGTTTTTCCTAAATAACTACCTGAACCGTGGCACCGAGGATGAAGAAATTTTTATGGTATGTAGGGCCCACTCTTAAGGGCCCACATCAACCTAGCCCATAATCAGTCATTTGTGATTTGCGCCCCTCCCATAAAAAATGAAAATGCAATATTATTCTGCTTTTATCGCCCCTATCTTCAGTGGAGATGTTCAGAACTGCACCATATTTCATGTGTATGATTAACTTGACATCCTCTGGGGGTATCCTCTGCTAAGTTTTGTAGAATTTCATCCATGGGGGGGGGGGGGTATAAAATAAATTCATTTATGTGCACATTTAGTGACTGTACACTCATCGGCCTGTAGATGGTGCTGTTGAGCGAAGGGTTGCTGGTTTAGGATGATACTGTCACACACACACATGCAGGAATACAAACAAATGCAAGCATGCACACACACTGACATCCACACGCACAGACACACACCCATACACACACATACAAATCCACATGCACAGACACACAAACACACACGCGCACACAGACACACACATACACAAACACAAACACACACACACACACACACACACCTACACACACACACACACACACACACACACACACACAGACAGACATGCACATACTATTACTTTTTATAGGTATATACATAAACACGCAATACAGCCAAATTACTCCACGTCATTTATTTTTGTGGAAAGCCAGTGCAGGCCTGAGCGGCGGTCATATTTTGTACCGCGATGCGGTACATCTAGTTAATTTCAATGTTAGTACATAGTAGTATTAAAGCCACTTAATATAATGTGGGACCAAATAAAATAATGCTGAAATCTAAATAAAGCTGAAATAAAATAAACTATTAGATGAGAACTTTTACTTAAAAACTGCGATAAAGTAAGTGTACTAAAATGACTAAAACTAAAGTCAAATCAATTGTGCCAAATAGAAATATTTTATTAAATGACTTGAATACTTAAATACTATATAAATAATGCTAAATAATACTGAACTGATCACCAAGTTTTTCCACCACTTTCTTTAGCAGTTCTCTTAATTTGGTGTGACAAATGAATTATTAAAAGTACAAATGCTGTATTTTCTCAATTAATATGAGGTATTAGAAACTAAATGTATAAGAATTAACATGAAATAGAACATTGCTGTTAAAATATTATAACATGGCATATATGAGGACAATTTAAATATTGTAAATAAAACTTTATGCATTACAAAATAAAAAATTAAATATATTGAGAGTATGAGAAGCATTCCTGTGACAGAAGTTGTTATTCCCTGATGGATCTATAGGTTATAGCTGATTATAAAATGGCTGTCAAAAGTGTGTCATTGACAACTATAATTGCTAACAAGCAAAGGTTGAGTACTGTAGTTTGTTTCATAAAAACATATATTGTAAAAAAGATCATGTTGATAAATAGATTTCATGGCTTTTTTCTACTGAATTCAGTGTTACACACAACAACAAAAAGACTCAGTGTCGAAACTCTAGTTACACCTATGTTTCTCATGCACACATTGTGAATATTGTAAACTGTTAATGTGGCGAAATAAAAAAAAAACTGCTTGAAACTTCTTGAACACACAGTGTATTTTTGTAAGCACAAGTAATATCAGTTAGACAATCTACAACCACATACTGTATAAATACACTCAAGTTGCAACTTGCTAATTTTTTGGCACATCTGGGAGTTTCATGTGAAAGGCCAGCAGTTCCTGTCATTGAAATGGCATTATCAGGTCTCTTCCAGCCTCATCCCTAGGGTTTGATAATGTGACATCTTTAGCTGCCACTCTCATGCGCTGTCAGAGCTCTTTCTTCCGGCTGCACGCCATGACCACAGAGATCTGTTGAGTTCTTCTGTGGAGAATATTACAAAAATATTACACCATACCTTATCATACTTAAGACTGTGACAAGCAGCTGGGTGTGGGTTAGTGAAACTGGCTGCACATAGTAGCACTGCTGTTGTCTCTGAATGGACTGCGACTCCTGCGGCCCAGCCATGCTGTTTAATTCTAGAGTGGACTGTGTTTATGGAAGCTGGGATTTTGATGATTCTGTGCCCCTCACTAACCTCTCAATCCCAGCTGTTCAGCCTGCCACTCTCTGCAGATTTTTCATTCATCACAGCCGCTGTCTCATTCTCCTGTGTATAAACTCTCTGTGTGAGCCTGTCCTCTGTCCTGGAGGCGAGTGATTTTACTGCTATGGCTGGACGGCAGTGCACTTGGAAACACAAAGACTTTTAATACTAAAATATATGCATATGTTATGTACAATACTGTTTAAAAGTTTAGGGTTAGTAATACATATTTTTAAGAAAATAATACTTTTATGCAAGGATAGGCTACATTAAATTCTGCAAAAGATAGTTATATAGATTTCTATTTCTAATAAATGCGGTTCTGAAAAGAAAAATCACTGTTTCCACAAAAAAAGATTAAGTAGCAGAACTGTTTTCAACATTGATAACTAATATAATAATAATATGCACCAATCAGCATATTAGAATGATTTCTGAAGGATCATGTGACAACATGTGGTGCCATCCCAAAGAGGCACAAAATCACTTTAACGGACCTTTACCTCGACTGTTCCCAGTTGGTGGAATGGCAAGCCTAACTCAACCCGAGCTGCCATTTAGAGTCTTAAGCCATTTTCATGAAACGTCTGAAGACGCATCTTTTTCATCAACACATGACCCATTAACACTTACTGTTCAATGTATCTATTTAAAAAAACAACCTTGCTACGTGTAATGTGCTATACTAACTGGAACTGGTCACAGCACTTGCATACTTGTTGCCCTATTGTTGGTTTGATTGCTTTTATTTGTCTCCTCATTTGTTAGTCACTTTGGATAAAAGTGTCTGCTAAATGATTAAATGTAAATGTAAACTTATACGATGGTGTCCGCTTTGTAGAATGAACCATAAAGGGAATAACTATTTTCATGTAAAATGGCAAGAACAGTGTTAGGGTTTGTTTGGGTTAGTACGTAGTAGCAGCTTAATTTGAGTACAATGGAATCAATCTGGGAGTTTCATGTGAAAGGCCAGCAGTTCCTGTCATTGAAATGGCATTATCAGGTCTCTTCCAGCCTCATCCCTAGGGTTTGATAATGTGACATCTTTAGCTGCCACTCTCATGCGCTGTCAGAGCTCTTTCTTCCGGCTGCACGCCATGACCACAGAGATCTGTTGAGTTCTTCTGTGGAGAATATTACAAAAATATTACACCATACCTTATCATACTTAAGACTGTGACAAGCAGCTGGGTGTGGGTTAGTGAAACTGGCTGCACATAGTAGCACTGCTGTTGTCTCTGAATGGACTGCGACTCCTGCGGCCCAGCCATGCTGTTTAATTCTAGAGTGGACTGTGTTTATGGAAGCTGGGATTTTGATGATTCTGTGCCCCTCACTAACCTCTCAATCCCAGCTGTTCAGCCTGCCACTCTCTGCAGATTTTTCATTCATCACAGCCGCTGTCTCATTCTCCTGTGTATAAACTCTCTGTGTGAGCCTGTCCTCTGTCCTGGAGGCGAGTGATTTTACTGCTATGGCTGGACGGCAGTGCACTTGGAAACACAAAGACTTTTAATACTAAAATATATGCATATGTTATGTACAATACTGTTTAAAAGTTTAGGGTTAGTAATACATATTTTTAAGAAAATAATACTTTTATGCAAGGATAGGCTACATTAAATTCTGCAAAAGATAGTTATATAGATTTCTATTTCTAATAAATGCGGTTCTGAAAAGAAAAATCACTGTTTCCACAAAAAAAGATTAAGTAGCAGAACTGTTTTCAACATTGATAACTAATATAATAATAATATGCACCAATCAGCATATTAGAATGATTTCTGAAGGATCATGTGACAACATGTGGTGCCATCCCAAAGAGGCACAAAATCACTTTAACGGACCTTTACCTCGACTGTTCCCAGTTGGTGGAATGGCAAGCCTAACTCAACCCGAGCTGCCATTTAGAGTCTTAAGCCATTTTCATGAAACGTCTGAAGACGCATCTTTTTCATCAACACATGACCCATTAACACTTACTGTTCAATGTATCTATTTAAAAAAACAACCTTGCTACGTGTAATGTGCTATACTAACTGGAACTGGTCACAGCACTTGCATACTTGTTGCCCTATTGTTGGTTTGATTGCTTTTATTTGTCTCCTCATTTGTTAGTCACTTTGGATAAAAGTGTCTGCTAAATGATTAAATGTAAATGTAAACTTATACGATGGTGTCCGCTTTGTAGAATGAACCATAAAGGGAATAACTATTTTCATGTAAAATGGCAAGAACAGTGTTAGGGTTTGTTTGGGTTAGTACGTAGTAGCAGCTTAATTTGAGTACAATGGAATTCAAAGGGAGGTCTTCACCATGATAGAAAACATGTGTGTGTGCGTGTGTGTGAAACAAACACAGCTGCAGACAGTTAGTCTCTGGCGCATTGATTCTGAGTGTCTCTTTACTACACAGCAAAACCAATTTGGCTGACTAGCCAGCTAGCAGCGTGGAACTAGCTAGCTATCACCAGATTTCATTCGTTTGTTGTTGTTTTCGTAACTAATAGATGTTCTTTAGGCACAGTACCATGGATAAGAACATCTCTTACTGTAAAGCTGTTTCGAAATGGCCTAGTGAAAAAGCATGACGCAGTTAACATGTCAAGTGTGGACTGAGAGGCTTGTAGATCTGGATAATTTCACATAATAATGCAGTTCTGCTCCTCTTAGAGTTCCTTACTGTTGCATGCATTTCTACATAAGCATCTCACTAAAATTCCACTAATGTGAGATGTAAATTTGTCAGTGGAATATGACTTTGTTTATAGACATTGTATTATCCTATATTTTACGTATGGTTTATTACTGTATATTTATGGCTTAGAGTTGTTTTAGAGACATGTCTGCATAAAAGACACTTAAAGTTGTGGTAAATTTGAATGTATAACCAATTATACATTATACAGAGATGTTTACAGCAACGATTCAGATAGCTTAGGCTGCTGATGAGAAAGACTTTCCTGAAATATCTATTAGCTCACTGTTTAATTTTTGTTAAAACATTTCATGTTCAGTGGGAGGAAGGTCGTGACAGGACTTGAAGAGGGCGGCTGCAAGTGGATTTTTATTGCTAATTACGTTAATGATAATTTCCTTTGGTACTTTACTGAATGGTGCATATATGATTAATAAGGTTATTGGAAACTCTGTGTCTGGGGCAGAGTGGGAAGTGATGTTATAAACAGGGCAGAAAATAAGAGAAAGTTGCTCATACTGTAGCCCTGTCAAAGCTCAACCGACGATCGCTGAGATTCCAGTTTATCAGTTCGCTGCTTTTTGAACCGTGAAGTTCTTTTCCATCGTGGGCTGTGCCTGTGCAGGAGTCCATCACATCTCTGTCATGCTGAAACTGTCATGTCAGTTGCACCCACATTACAAAGGCACAGTGTAATCATTCGGACCTTCCCCAGTACTACATAGAGAAACTATATGTGCTGGCTACGTAGAAAGAGTTTAATAATGCATCTGAGAAAGGGTCAAATAAAGAGGTACATGTAAAAGAATGGTCACATAAATTCTACATGAAAAGGAGATGAATCATGGGCCGAGCAAGTAGTTTGGAGAAAAGTGGGGGAGGAAGAGAGAGAAATGGAGAGAAAGATCTAATATAGATGTGAGGGAATGGTATAAATACTCCAGGGCTGGAGGATAATGGAGTGTCATTTGGAGACAGAGAGGCAAATGGAATAGGGTACATGCATTTCTTCACTGCTAGAGAGAGAGCGGATGGAGAGAGAGGATAATGAGGCTCATACTGTTTAATGGCACTAAGAGGTAAAATATCTCTGGATAAGATCTGTGTTCACTGTACAAGCCTTTTGCTGGACAACACGCTCTGTCCCAGTCTAGACCCTGTTCCTGCTGCAGTCTGAACTAGAGGAATTTGCTTGAGCTTGTAAGTCAGGGGAAAAAAACACCTCCAGGGTTCAACAGTAAGGGTTCGGTGTGAGAGAGATTTCAAACATATTGGTGGAACGGTGCATTTTACTACATCTTGTGTTCATTGGTCATGTTTAAGCCCTGAAAACATAAATATTTTACATTCTGTGATTTATTGTACGTTGTAGTTGGGGTCAGAATTTCTTTTTTTTTTTAAGATTAATACTATAATTCAGCAAGGGTGCATTAAATTGATCAAAAGTGACAGTAAAGACATTTATGTTACAAAAGATTTGTATTTCAAATAAATGCTGTTCCTTTGAACTTTCTGTTCATCAAAAAACCCTGAAGAAAAATAATGTAGCACGGTTTCCACAAAAATATTAACACAATGTTTTCAACATGTAAAATAAGCCATGTTTCTTGAGCATCGAATCAGTAAATTAGAATGATTTCTGAAGGATCATGTGACACTGAAGACTGGCATAACAGCTGCTAAAAAATCATGATGTCATAGCTTTCTGAAATACTGTTGTGGCGAGGAGGACGTGGTTCATCGAGGGGAGAGAGAGAGACAGTAGATGAGCGGTGTGTAAGTAGGTCAAGTGCAAAATGACAAAACACCACGTAAAGCCTAGGCCTGGTCCTCTCTCATCCTTCACTTTCGCCGAGCCTTCTTTTATGCGTCCGAAGCTCCTCCGTGAGAGATACGAGACCAGTGCAGGGTGCAGGAGGCGCTCATCAGTGATCACGCCATAGGCTTCGTGCCGTCCTCCTATGGCCCACGGCCTCGTCCTGCTTGCCACAACTGTAATTTGATTGTGAAAATGATGTGGATAGACTTGGAAGCATTGTATGAATTACAGTTATGATTGCAAAGTAAAAACATTTTTTGTTGTCTAATCAATATTATAAATTATGAATCAAAACCTTTTCCCTGATGCATCAATTATGCTGCTAAAATTAAAATGTATCATTTTTGTAGTAACACAAGACTGATTGGACAAGCAGAAAAATTGTTGAGTTCAGATCAAATTGTTAAGTGGAAATATGTTGAATATGCCACAATATACATAGAAATCATGAAGAGCAGAGTTTAAACTGTAACTAGTGCAATATAAATATGGAACAGGCTTAATTTTGGGGGCGGTTTTCACATTTATTTATACTGGGATAGTTGTTTAGTGTTGACAGGAATATTGGGCTGAGAAAGGGTGAATGGGATCAGGACATGAAACTGGTTTCCCATGAACCACCAGCTCCTGTATGTGTCCCGAGCTCTAAGCACCACATCTCTGACAAGCTCAGTAATTTAGGACGTCTAAAGACAGGAGTCAATCTAGAGACCATTTCATATATAGATAGTGGAATCTTTTATTTTTCAAACTATTGATTTACACTTGTCTGATGTATGAACCATCATGTCATTAATGATTTGTTTTTAACATCTTCTTACATCTACAGTAAGTTGTCCACCTTTATCATATATGCATGAAGTGTACTGGACCTGGTCCAGTAAGATGGTTTATTGACATACATGGAATTTTTTTTTTAAATCAGTTTACTTTTTGAAATGTGGGTGTAGTGCACTTCTCATTCTTTTACATGTTATATGTTTACATGCATCCGATTTAACGGTATATGAGAATGACGTTGCATTATGTTTTGCTTTCTTGTGGACTGGTACAAACACAGATCCCATAATGCACTGATGTACACACACACTCCCTCTGATACACACACACAAACCCATAACCGCTTTCATTTCATCTCCTTGCTGCAAACTTATGACGTCAGGTTGCCAGGCAACTGTCTGAGCAAACAGAATCCCTCTCTGCGCAGAGGGGAGGCCCCATCCTGTTGATCAGCACGTGGCTCGAGCAGCCCATTAACACACACACACACTTTTGCACAATACAGCCATTAACTTTGTCTCTCGATCCTTCCTTTAATGTACACATTTCCTTGCCCGGCCAATTAGTGAATTCTGCCCTTGACAGTAATAACTTATGGATGTATAGCTTACATTGTTAGGAGGAGAAAAATACTATGAGTGATGAGGGAAACCCACACAGGAAGAAACGTTTTTCTAACCGTAATGAGGAATGGAGCAAAGTGAAAGGCAGTTTGCATGGTGGGAGGATCAAAAATATTTTCCTTCTTCTGGTGATACTAGAATGAAATCCTTTACCACAAACCTTTTTTCTTAATAGATGACGGTTATGTGTTTATAGTCTCTGTCTTCTCTCGTTTCTTTTTTTATTTTTTCACCTTTTCACCTTGACTCTACCTCACATTTTCCACCTTTTAGCACTCGGCACGGCACGTCTCTTTTCATAAGGATGGAGCAGGTGGATTTGATTCTTACAGCGTTCTAGCAGCAGGAAATTATGGCACCTCGATAAGACAAAATTTTCAGCCTGTCTGTTTGAGACACCACAGTAAAATGATCTCATTCTTTAAACAAGACCCTATGGTGCTTTAGTCTTCTTTAGATAAATAGCAATTTTTTTAACCGTGAAATCAACATCTGAAGTATGATTTCAGTGGTCATGAAAATTGGCCCATACTTACTTTTAGGACTGATAATTGCCATAGACCTCGCAATTCTATATTACAACAATATTTAGCTCATTTTGCTCATACCATATTGCAATTTTGGAAATTTATATAATTTGGCTTTTGATTTCCAGACTGTTGATGTCTGTTTAAGTCTTAAAATATTTAATTATTATTTTTATTTTTTTTATAACAGTATTCTTTCAAATAATTGTAAAAACTAATAATAATTCAACTAAATAGCTTCAAAAATACAAATAACAAAGAAACACATTATCAACAATAAGACAAAGACAAACAAAGAGTTTTCAAAGTTGAACTTCTTTTAACCTGACACAGCATCACTGGTTAAGAACATTAAGTCACATTAAACATTCTTCCCAGTAAAATGTCTGGGAATTCCCATTTTAAAATGTCTTTAAATGTAATCACTACTGAATGAACATAACAGTGTAGAAAGACGGTTACTATTTTATTGTACTGTATCAATCATTTTATAAACATTTTAAGAGCATTTAAAAATAATTTTTTCATGGTAACAATTAAAAATCTCAAGAATCCCGGTTAGTTGCAGAATTGATTTTTCCCCACCTCTCTCAGTGTAGCAGAAATCGGAGCCTCTTCCCCTGAGCAGGATGTTTTAAATTCACTATGAACTCTCTCGAGCTTTGTGAAATATAATATAAGTTTGGTTATTTTGATCCTGACTTGCAGATTGTGAATAACCTTTGCTAAACTGTGAATTAAAATGTGAAAAAGGACTTATTTTAAGGGTAGGCAGAAATACAAGCCTGTCACTAGAGCACTTGGACTCAAACCAACCCTTTTTGTTGGCTGCGATGTTCTATGTTGTGCTAATGTTGGCACATATTTATAAAGTGGCTCAGTACAGTTATGACAAGTTTTTATATTATTTATCCTAGACTGTGTTATTGATATCATGTTTGGCAAGCTGAAAGGAGAGTTTAATTTTGGGAATCAGATATATTGTGTGTAATCCAGAGTTAATACTTTTGGGCCTTGTCCCATAGGAATAGTTCAGTTCTATTTTTGGTCTCTACATGTTCCACAAGGGAAAAGCAAATTCACTTTGAAGTCACAGATGGTAACAGAAATTACGTCCTTGATTATGGACCAGTAAATCATTTTGAAGTAAAATGAATTATGGGGGAAAATTTATTGTCTCATATGAATTCTCGTATTAATGGATAAGTTGTTTATGCTTAAGGTACACAGTCATGTCAGGGTTTTGATGAGTTATTACTGACTTATTTGTCTTTCTATTATTTCCATAATACCAGACAGGCTTGCATGATTGGATTGATCATTTAATTATAGAGATAATCATCGATAATCAAACTTAATTTGAAGCAATGTTTCAATTAGTATCCTGTTTCCTTAGTTCTTAGGATGCATTTTTATGCACGAGTGGCATGTAACTTTATGCATTATTATTTTTAAATTCAAGAAACCGAACACATAAATGTAGTATTCTTTGTCCGAGACCGGACAGAAGTTAAAAAAGCTCAGTAATGCATTTTAGTCTAGGTCTAGGCTAAGCCTGGTCTGTGAAACCGGGGGTCAGGGCTTAAATACATGGGGAGTAATTAGTATGAAACAGAACGGGTGTGATAGAACTAATTAACAGCCAGGGAAACTAACTAACTTAGACACCAAAACTGAACATACACGTTACAATCGTCTGTCTATGCACTGTTCTCAAGAATGTTTAATAATAGATGTCAATGTGGAGAGTTTAGTTGGGTTGGATGATTCATTTTGAGACTTCAGAATAACAGGCAAGATTTCACACAGTGATAGTCTCTGCTTTTCTGTGTGTTTCAATACAGTTATATCAGCACCTACGGCAAAATCTTTATCTTTATTTATCTACAACCGATTGCCATATATTCGTTCTCAATCATCCACTTATTGTTTATCAGTTTTTGCTTCCTTTGTTTGTGCTTTTACAATGTTTTCCACATAACTGAATTTACCTGAATTAATCTCAAATTAAAGAATCCCATTCCAGTCATTTGAAATCAAGAAAGTTTAGTTTTTTATTAATTTTAATGGTAAATAATACAATTATTTCATTTATTAATTTATAATCACACAGCAAATCAGCCTTGATTGTCTCTTTTGACAGTGTCATAAGTGTTTCCCTTTTTTGAATGACAATGCTGTTAAAATCATCCAGTTAAGATTGCAAAATAAACTAAAAGAAATGTAAAAACACTTCCAATATATTTTGCTGTTGATATCAAAGACTGTGCATACTATTCACCGATTATGATTTTTCAAGGCAGATTCCGATTTATTACAAGCAAATTGTCCCATTTTTTTCTTCTTTGTTTAAGCAAATGTATTTGTTTATTTCCTCTATCTCAGGCAAACTAGCCATTTGAAATGAGAGGGAACCACTGCATTTTATTCTCGATCCAAACAAAGATGCTACACACACATGTAGCATGAGCAGTTGTTTTTGATTTGAATTAAATCGTTTAATTTCAAGATTTAAAGCAAAAACAGAATGGTCTGACTTTATTTGTGAAATTATGCTACATAACACTTGCACAAAACAAAAACAGCAGATGGACTAAATGGAAATGCAAATTCACTCTGTGACAGTAGGTGGCGCTTATGGAACAGCAGAGGTTTCTTTTGGAACCGCTGTACACAAAGCAGCACTGCGCTTATAAACACTACTTTATCCGGAGGTAAGAGGAAAAGAAAATGTCATTGAAACTTTTCTGAAGACAGTCAGTTTCCAACCCCCACCCCCAATTCAATATTTAAATATTTCTTCCTATATTTCGAGATTCGCGAACAGTGAGCTTGCTGTGCCTGGTACAGTATTTGCTCAGCAGGTGCATCTGTGTTCACTTCTTTCCGTCCGTCTTCTGTGTGTCCTGTCTATGGCCTGTGTTAACGTCCTGTTAATATTTCCACACAAATTACATTTTGGGAAATGGTTGCAATGCAGTTTGCATGCAAGTCCGCAATAGAGATCGCCAAAATAAAACTTAAAAATCGGTCGACTGACCATAAATCAGAACCAGAAGATTTTTTTCTACAAACACATGATCCGCAAGCGGCCGGTTCCCATTTATGGTCGGTCAACCGGTGCTTCTCTATTACAAACTCTATAACGGTACACTGTAAAAAAAATATTTTTTCTTTTGTCAAATCAACTTTGTGGATTAAACAACTTTTAATTTATGTGGTTCAGATAACATAATATTTTGAGTTTCTGATGATTAAATCAATCTCCTTCGTTGTATTAACTCAATTTTTCAATTTCAATGAACTTAAAATTTTAAGGCAACCAGGTTACTTAATTTTTTAAGTTAAACCAACAATTTTTTTTACAGTGTATTGTGGTACAGATTCTTCAGGGTGCATGACATCTTGAAACACCTAATATTAATTCATTTTATTGTTTGACCATTGATATATATTTTTTTACCTTGGCTTTATATTACTTTTTTTTTACACTTTGTGTAGGCTATTTTATACTTCTTGTCTTCGTCCTCCCTCGTGCTTAAACTCTTTTCTCTGTACAACAAACATCACACATCGCTCTGTGCTTTTTAAACCAGTGGGAATGAACTCACTCCCTGGCATGCTGTAACTCATGGCAGCCCTATCAACTCCATTGATTTTTGTCTTTTTACTCTGTCTCTTCCTCTTCTCATCATGGCAGTTTCTCATGCGTCGGCTCCTCTCACAGATTTTATGTCCGTTTCTTCCCTCCCTGTGAATGTGCTGGTAAAGTGCTGTTGATTTCTCGTTCTGCTTAAACTCTTCAGGAGTGTCAGAACAGGGAGAGAGACAAAGCTAGAGAGAAATAGAGACAGAACGAGATTATTCAGCAGACAGAGAGCGAGGGACATTGATTGGTGTGGCATGCTGAGCACGGAAGCAGGCCAAGCCCATGTGAGTCATTTGCTGAGTGGCCCTTTGAACTCAGAGCTATATGGAGGAGCAATGCAATGTTGTTTTAACTGGGTGTACTGGAGCGAAGACAATGTCCAACTGAAGGCAAAGACAGCATACTGCATGAGTTCTACACCTTGTCAAAAACAAAAGGAGATACATCATTATTTTCAAGTTAAATTGTATTGCTCAGAGGTTGCTTTTTCTTATCCCAGGAGGCTTACTGTTGTTCTCCATTGTGTTTCAAGTCTAAATCTTGTCTTATATGTTTGTTGTAAAATCTCTTGAATGGAAAAAAGTGAGAGAATTATTGCAGATGCTATCTTTCAGATTTTGTCTGAAACTGAAAGCAGGGGTCTTCAAGATTTGACTAGCTCAAATTTAGCTAAAAGTTTCAAATCTATTGAGTAACCACTTTAGAGGTTTTTGCATCTGAACTCTTCAGATGCAAACTCATATAAACACATATATATATATAAATATGAAGAGTTCAGAAGTGCCATCTGAAATTTTCTTCTAGAATGATCATTTTTATGAAGCTGGTATATTTAAGTTCAGTAATTTCACTTAAATGGCAATGAAAATTACCTATTAATTGCCATTTAAGTGAAATTACTGAACTTAAACGAGCTTGATAAAAATGATCATTCTAGAGGAAAATTTCAGAGGTTTTTGCATCTGAACTCTTCATATATATATATATTAGAAGAGGCAACGAATTAGTGCTGGGCAACGATTAATCGTGTTTAATAAACTTTGTTTACAAAATATATGTGTGTGTGCTGTGTATAATTATTTTGTATATATATATATATATATATATATATATATATATATATATATATATATATATATATATATATATATATATATATATATATATATATATATATATACACACACTACCGTTCAAAAGTTTGGGGTCAGTAAGATTTTTTAATGTTTTTAAAAGAAGTATCTTCTGCTCACCAAGGCTGCATTTATTTGATAAAAAACAATACAAAAAAAACAGTAACATTGTGAAATATTATGACAATTTAAAATGACTGTTTTCTATTTTAATATATTTTAAACTGTAATTTATTCCTGTGATCAAAGCTGAATTTTCAGCATCATTACTCCAGTCTTCAGTGTCACATGATCCTTTAGAAATCATTCTAATATGATGATTTGATGCTCAAGAAACATTCCTGCTTGGGTTGTTTGCTAGAATCAGAGACCTTGTAATAAATGTATAATAAATAATGCCTGACATGAGTCGATAACCTCAAGTCAGCTTAGAGACGTTACTAAATCTGTTTTTCTCTCTGTCTTACTCTATAGATAACTCCAGTTGACAGGTCATCAGTTGCTCTTTATTGTAACTTTTGATCAGTTTAACTCATCCTTGATGAATAAAAGTATTGATTTATTTTATTTATTTCCCCCAAAAATAAAAATAAAATTCTTACTGACCCCAAACTTTTGAACGGTAGTGTTTAATGTTACAAAAGCTTTAGATTTCAGATAAATGCTGTTATTTTGAACTTTCTATTCATCATAGCATCATGAAATAAAAATGTAAATAACTGTTTTCAACATTGATAATAATCATAAATGTTTCTTGAGCATCAAATCATCATATTATAATGATTTCTGAAGGATCATGTGACACTGAAGACTGGAGTAATGATGCTGAAAATTCAGCTTTGATCACAGGAATAAATTACACTTTACTGTATATTCACATAGAAA
This sequence comes from Scardinius erythrophthalmus, assembly GCF_964197995.2. NCBI lineage: Eukaryota > Metazoa > Chordata > Actinopteri > Cypriniformes > Leuciscidae > Scardinius > Scardinius erythrophthalmus. The sequence goes on along the minus strand of NC_138226.1, from coordinate 21,927,021 downwards.
ACAGCTGATTTACACTGTAATAATATTTCACAATATTACTGTTTTTGTTTGTATTTTTAATCAAATAAATGCAGCCTTGGTGAGCAGAAGATACTTATTTTAAAAACATTGAAAATCTTACTGACCCCAAACTTTTGAACGGTAGTGTATATATATAGGGCTGGCGATTTAACATGTTCATTTAAAAATTATGCGTTAAAATAATTGAGCACATTTAACACACCCGCCTTGCACCTGAACTAAGTAGGTCATTGTATATATATATATAAACTAATATAGCTTCAAAACATAAAAATAGTAGCCTAAAAAGCATTTTGAGATGCAGGTAGGCCTACATTTAACCACTTACACAAAGACACACCCAGCCGCATGTGCGAGTGCTCTTTACAAAGCGCACATCAGCATTTGAAATTGAAAGCAACCTTATGTCATTGAGTTTCTTATTTTTAAAATATAAGCCCACAGCATTCCAAACGACATAAATGATGCCTTCGTTGAACATTTGTAAGGAAAATACCGGTTAGAGTGGAGAAAAAAATAGTCAGTTGCACTGTTAGTATCTAGTGATGAGAGCTGAGGAAGTGTGGATGAGACCAAAGAGGATAGGCAGGAGAGTGAGGGTGAGCGTAAGGAAAAACGCCAAAAGGTGACCCGTGGAGGAGTGCGTGTTGTGTCCTGAGCCAGGTTGAGGTTAAGAGTGAGGATGAAGTGATCTGAGGTGTGCATTTATTTGACATGCTTTTATTTTACATTTACACACCCTTGTGTCCATTCAAACCTGTATGACTTTCTTTAGTGGAACATGAAAGAATATATTTTGAACTGAAGAGTGTTGGTAACCAAACTGTTTTGGTCTATAAATATATCTAAATACCAATTCAGATGCAGCTTCTGAAATAGCCTAAAAGTTTGTGTAATAAATTCTATGTTGAATTAAATAAAATATTGAAAAAAATATCTGCATTGTGAAAACCATATAGGCTATTTATTAATATATTTACATGTGATATGATATTAAATATATTGTATTATTGGCCAGAATGAAAATGATGAAGTGGATGAAGACCGCTCTAGAGGAGACACATGTGAGATTTCTGGAGAAGCAGGACTTAAGCAAAAGTCAATTTACTCTCTTGGAGAAACAATTGAGATATTACAGGCACACAGGCTCTGTTGTCATTGGGTTGTTTGCTAGAATCAGAGACCTTGTAATAAATGTATAATAAATAATGCTTGACATGAGTCGATAACCTCAAGTCAGCTTAGAGACGTTACTAAATCTGTTTTTCTCTCTGTCTTACTCTATAGATAACTCCAGTTGACAGGTCATCAGTTGCTCATCCGTGTGCACCAGTCATCTCACCACAGCAGAGCTGCTCCGACCGGTGGCACGGCACGCGCCTCACCTTCACACTGCCCTCGTCCTTGCGCCCTCCCTTGTTTCGCCAATCCTCATCAGGGACGCCAATTCACCATCTGCTCGTAAAGGAAAGCAATATGAACTTGCCAGATCATACCATCTCTTTCTCAAACCTCACCTGAGGACAATCAACTTGGTTCCTCAAGCTCGCCGCGAGCGCTCTGATCAGCGAGATGGGAGACTGGGTGTGTCTTAGCCCAGCCGAATTCTCCCAGCTGCAGCAGTACAGTGAGTGTGAGTATCTGAGCACAAGAAGCCTCTCCTCTGACCTCTGGCGGGTTGATTGGAATTGATTTTGGGGCTACCAGGTGGATAAGAATGGATGGGATATTTTATCGTTCCATTTAGTTGGTTCTTGGCCATGCTTTTCGATAACTGTACCACTTAGCTCCATTGTTTAAGCTGATGCTTTGCTCAATATATTATTTTGGAAGATGCTTACACATTCTGAGGCTGACCCACTTGACTTTTAGGAAGCAATGCTGGGAATGTAGGCTGTATTGACGTAACACATCAATGTGCTGCCAGTGCTCTCTGCGTCGGTATTGATTAACAACGTTTAATGCAGTTATTGATGCAGACCACTTTATAAGCTAAACAAGCCTATGAAATTTTAAAGTGATGGTCTTGCTTATCAGTTCACAATTTTTTTATTTTGCAAGGGATCTGTGATATGACGGTATTAAGGGAGTATTGAGTGGTTATATTGATTTGATGTAGGAAAAAAGTGAAATTGGATGCTAAAGCAGGATCAGATATTAATTCAGCATGTTTCTATTATTATAAGGGCTTTCGGTAAGTCTGACTCATCTTTTATCATTGGACTGGCTGTGCCAGCACATAAGCATGTGTAATGTGGAGGACTATGCTTCATCTGGTCAATAAGGACCGCATTAGCGTTGATGATATTTTGAATGTTTTCTTTACAAAGTTTATTTTGCATATTGTGTAATTTGCAGATATCAAAACAGGTGGTTGACTTCAGGCTATATCTCAAGTGCCAAGAACAACATTAGAGTGCGAATGCAAGAATGCAAACATATTTTATTATAAAAGTATATATAAATTTTGCTGGCAAGTTGGCTAATTGTGATTAGCAGTTCACCATTCAAGATTGAGGATGGATCAGCCACGCTGGTGTATATAGTAGGACAATGGATTATGGGTAGCAGGAGTCAACATCATTAGCTGCACTGCTGCCAGAAACAGTGTTGTTGGTTTGATGCTGGCAGCATAGAGATCAGTGCGAAAGTGTATTTCAGAAAGTCTTCTCTTTAAAAGGCGGTCTGATAATAAATATAAATGTAATAATAATAAAAATGTACAGGAAGAATGGCAAAATAACATTAATCTTTTTCTGCGTGGTCTATGGGCACTTTATTAAGTTATAATACAGGAGATTTTAAGAGTTTATCGTAGGTCCATCAGACGCTCCCATATCTCCAAGAAGGTCTGAACATCACAAGTTTATTTCTTGACAATTAGAGCCTTCCTCAGTTACATTTTTAAAAAGAATTATGTACACCATAGTCGACTATTACCTCAGCTGAAATGTTTTTTTGTTTTCTAGTAAATAAAACACAAACTTTTCAATTCTATTTTTTGATTCAGTTTTAATGTAGATTAAAGTATGTGTAAATTAGTGCTGCACGATTAATCGCATTGCAATCGCAATCGCGATGTCAAGCCTACGCGATTATATGACGCAAAATGCTGCGATTTTATATTAAATAAACAAATTAGCGCTGTTAACGCAATTAAAGGGATAGTTCACTTTGAAATTAATTTTTGATATGTTTTAGCTTACCTCAAGGGCATCCAAGATGTAGGTGTCTTTGTTTCCGCAGTAGTTTCAATTTTGATATTTTTAGGTCAAACCGTTCTTGTCTGTCAGTCATATAATGCAGGTCGATGGTCACTGTCTCAAAACACAAGCACAGAGTCCAAATTAAAACAATTCCCCATCGTCCAAATGAAACAATTCCCCATCATAAGTACACATTGATGGCCTAAGACACGAAACGAGCGGTTTGTGTGAGAAAACGAATCGTATTTATATCGCCTTGGCTACTGCAGTTCATTGGAACGAAACCGTAGCCAAGGCGACATCTATGTATATATCTATACCCGCCCGCGCCGTCAGATCATTTTGACGTGTGCTGTTTTCAAGAGATAACAACGATATAAATACTGTTCGTTTTCTCACACAAACCGCTCGTTTCGTGTCTTAGGCCATCAATGTGTACTTATGATGGGGAATTGTTTCATTTGGACGATGGGGAATTGTTTTAATTTGGACTCTGTGCTTGTGTTTTGAGACAGTGACCATCGACCTGCATTATATGACTGACAGACAAGAACGGTTTGACCTAAAAATATCAAAATTGAAACTACTGCGGAAACAAAGACACCTACATCTTGGATGCCCTTGAGGTATGCTAAAACATATCAAAAATTAATTTCAAAGTGAACTATCCCTTTAACGCAGCATCAAATGCTTTTAAACCATTCATGCAAAAAAGAAGACAAAAAAGAACGCGCTGTCAGTGAATGTCCTCCTGACACACACACACACGACCCACAGATAGACGCGCGCCAGTATCAAGTTCTCTTTCGCTGTAGAACGAACAACACACATGTATGCCAAAATGAATGCGCTGCCTGTGAATGTCCTGACTGTGACACACAGAAAGACTCGCACTAATATGCGTGCGCACAAAACAGCATGCCAGAATACAGTTCTCTTTCGAGCTTGAACGAACAATAACACACAATTATGCCAAAATGTCTTTTTGTCGAGTATCTTCATAACATAAGAGTAGTCTTATGATGAACGTGAAGAGTTGTGATGACTCGTGAGAGAATGAGGCACATGTGAGATCCGCGTCTCTGACAGCAGCGGCTGGTCTTAAAGGGACAGTAACCACTAATTATATCTGTCGCTAAAGTTAATCAAAGAACAAAGGGAACAGGGAAAAACACTCACTGCTCTTGACTAAAGAACTTTTTTCTTTAGGCAGATTATCACTAATTTGTCTGTGCATTTATTTTCCTTGAGAACCAAGCAAGTTGACTCATGAAACCATTTGTTTATTATATCGCATATCGCAATCGCAATATTGACCTCAATTATCGCAATATGACATTTTCCCCAAATTGTGCAGCCCTAGTGTAAATATGCATTTTGAAAAAATAATTTAGACAATGTTTATGAAATAATATTCATAAGACAGCAAACTTTACATACTAAACCTCTAAAGCCACTGTTGTTGTGTGATTATCTGCACGGCCTGGGTAATATGAATTTCAAAGAGACCTTTGTGCCATTTTAAGAGCTTACCTGTAGAATTACCATGACATTTCCAAAAGGAGCATCGATCTATGCTTTGTGAGGTTAATTGGCTTGTTGGAAGCTGGTAATAAATCTAAAATACTCATAAAGTCAGGAAATTCACATTTCTTTTGTTTGGGGCCTGGTAACAGATTTGATTAAAACCCCTTGAGGAACAGTGGAGACTGAATAATCAGTCAGAAGTGCTCACAGCCTGGACTCTGCCATTATACCACTTTTTAAGGTATAATGTCTTTAAAAATAGCACATGCATTATGTGGTGTATATTTTGGGATACTGGACACATTTCCATTAAGAATTCAGCTGGTGTGAGATGAAGCATTAATCTTTACACTTTACATCTTACAGATGAATTGCCAGGCCTGTCTGGCTGTAGCACTGATTTTAGCATTACTGTAAGGTAACGATGTAATGGTATGAAAATTTCATATCACGATTGCAGTGACCTAAAATATCACGGTTATCAGTATTATCACTTTATTGTTAAAATATGATGGAAATGTTCAAAAAGTACTTAAACACACACTGAAATCAGTTATATATCGAAAACCAACAAACAGATAAAATGAACAGTCCTATACAATTTTTGTTTGCATGAACACAATAATAACACTAAGAACGACAGCCAGATTTTGAATAGCTAAACAAAATATTTTGCTTGGGTGACTTAAAAAAATGCACAAAATGTTTAAATTTAAGTTTTGACAAAAAAAAAGTTATAAAATGATAAACCTCACATTTTAGCCTTTAAACCGTTTTCAAGATAAGAGATGAAAAACGATTATAGGTATTTTATCTGCTCCGTGAATAATCCTAGATACCTTATTATCTGAATTTCTGAGATTTTTAGAATGTATTTTACCTTATTTTCCATCAACTGGTTAAAGTTTACTGGCCCAAATGAAAATAAATTCGGTAACGCTTTACAGTGTCCTTGTTACGTTACATGTACTTACCATAGTAATAACAGTAAATTATGCATAATTACATGCAACTAACCCTCAACCAAACCTTAATCCTACCCTAAACCTAGAATAAGTACATGTTGTTGATTAATATTGCCTGGTACTTAAATATATAATTACACTGTAACAATAACACCTAAAAATAAAGTGTAACTGTAAATTCATTCTCTGCCAGTTGTTGGTGCTTACTGAACAGCAGAAATAGAGCCATTTCGCTGATAACCGCTGTACAAAAAGCAGTGCTGCACTTATAAACACTAATTTATTAGGCATTAACACCTATTTACACCAAGACCGATAACTATAACAATAACTATATTAGTGATATCACTGTTTATTATAAATGTGCGCTGCAGTTATCTCATCTGCTGCTCAGGGATTTCATGGTTTATCGTCAAACCAGTTACTGTTTCATTCCTAATTATGAGTGAATTAATTATGAAACTCTGTTTACTGGTTCTGTCATACAATGCAGGCTGTCCTCAAGAGGAGACAGTGTGTATGTTCTTGCCACTGAGCAATGTGTTGGCTCAGCTAGGTGCTAAGTCTTTTATTGTTTTGATTCAGTGGTGTTAATAATCAGTGGAGTACATTTGTCATCTCTGCAAAATGAGCTGCTAATTGAAACTCCAGTCACAGCAATAAGATCCCCCACTATTAAAACACCCAGACACACAGATCTGTTAGTAAGAGGATGTGTTCGCTGCCCACAGAAGCCCCAAGCTATTTGTAGTTTGGTGTCAGTCTTTAAGTCAGTGATGAGTCTTGTACGTTTAACAGTGTCAGAGTCCATTTGTCTCAGTCCAAAGATCAGAGATTTAAGATCCCTGTGTGTTTGACCTCTGACATCACACTTCATGTTCTGAATTATGATCTGAAACTATAACAGCTCGTAAACCTCTGATTGATAATAAAAGTGTGATGTCAATCTTTCCGACCACAGAAATCACCAGACTGCTTTGTTCTGAGTTGCACATCCTGAGGGAAGACTCATTTTGCTCAGATTAAGTAGTGGGTGCAGTTTTGTTTTCAGTCATGAGGGTCTGTCACATTCCCTGCTGCCCCCAACTGTTTTCCCCATAACCACTGAGTCTCTATATAATGACTCACCTCAAACTACTGCTTATGATTTGAATGTTGGAATTTATTTTTATCCATTTAAACAGATAGTTCACCCAAAATGATAGTAATGTCATTATGTACTCACCATCATGTTGCTCCAAACCGGTATGTTATTTATTCCATGGAACATGGAAGTAGAAATCTTTAAACTCTTTTCTGTACAGTAACGATTTATATAGTCAACCTCCAAAAAAAATATTAGTACTCTGTATTTCAAGTTGTCCTATGTTTGAGAAACAAAATCTTTTTTAGGTGAACTGTCGCTGTAAGCCACATCAAATTGTGGCTTTTCCTTTCCCTAATGGTGGTTTATTGTTTTTCCATACTATTATAATATGTTTTAATATTTTGAATTATTGTTAATTTTTTATATTTTCAGTTAGTATTAATAATTTTATGTTTTTTTGTGTGTGTTTTTTTCATTTTTATTAGGTTTTTTTTCATATTCTATATAGTTTTCATTTATTTTTATTTCAGTTTTAGTCATTTTTTTTACTTTACTGTTATTACAGGCTCATTTCCCCTGTCCTAATGCTAATACGCTTTGGTAATACGTTTTCTGCTCAGCTATTTTCTCTGCTTAAGCCTATTTTGTCAGATTGTAGCATACTGTACATCTAATGTTCCCAATATTAGATACCAGATGCAAGAATGTAAGGCCCTTCTTCAAAATGTTATGGATGTAGTTTAAGTTTCAAGTACATTTCTGTTGGGTTTGGATATATCTTTGAGTTGTGACTAATGAAATCTGAATTTGGATGTTTTGATGAAACACAAGGTTGCATGATTTACAAATGTTTTTCTGCTTGTAATGCTGCTAAATTGCAAGAGAATTTGCTAATGAAAGGATCTCATGTAAAGGATGTTCTATAGGACAACAGCCTATGTTGGGAGCTAAATCATTTAGCACACAGTAACAGAGTTACAGCTTGCCAGGAAAGCATGCTTTGTTGATTTGTTTCACTGATGATGCTAATGATATAGTTCTAATCAAGTTCATCAAAGTGAATATTCAGATAAATGGATTAATGAATCTTTTTTGAGTGGAAGACAGCACACAAAGTGTCAGCTTTTAAAGCTGCAGTCCGTAGCTTTTTTGGGTTAAAAATTATCCAAAATAATTTATAATAAGTACATAACCAGCCAGTGTTCAAAACTATCTGCTTGCCTTAGCTCGATTCAAAACGGTAAGCTTGTAATAATGTTTTTAATTCCAGTGGTACTGGTGGATTTCTGCGGGAAATTCGAGCATGTCTTTGCGTCATTACGTCACATCTGTACACATAAAGAAGGAGTCTCGGCTAGTAGGCTATATTGAGTGTGAGGATGTTGGAGGTGGAGATTTATTGCCTTTTCTCACAGCACTTGATATAATTAAACTTATCAATTTGATGGCGGATCCAGAAAGGTTCAAACGACAATCACCAGTGACAACTGGAGATTCACCCGTTGTAAAACGCAAAAGACTTCGGACTTCGGAGTGGCTACAGAAGTAAAGAGACTGCAACCGGGCCCATGCGAAAACAAGGACACATATCGGAAGGGCATTAAATGTAGTCACGCAATGCTGATGTTGTTAACATTAACAATTTGAGAACAAAGTATAATTTGCACGGTTTGACGTGATATGATAAGCGATCGTTAGATTTAATCGGTGCGATTTACTGCAATGCTTTTTTTCCCTTAGTTGGTCAGAACAAAAGTGGATGTTACTTACTTGATCAGACGACATTTTCCGGTGAAAATTCTTATGTTGTTCATATTTCCAAAAAGTAGGATCTGTGATTGTGAATGACAGTATCCACACCGGTGCGGTGACTGACAGCTGCACATTCTCCTCAAAACATTGGATTCATCCACGCTGTGCCATGCCGAGGCACAACCCACGTAAAGTTGATAATTCCGCGAATATCTGCAATTGTAGATTTCGAACAGAGATGGCGACAAAGAGGAAAAACTGCGGACTGCAGCTTTAAGTGACATTTAATTTGTTAGCTTCTAATGTCTAGCATAGTTACCAAGTTGCATTTGGTTAGTTCAAAGACTTGTCCTCTTCTTTACATACCCATTTTTATATATATATATATAATATAGAATCACTACCATTCAAAAGTTTGGGATTTGTTAGGTTTATTAATTTTTTGATATCTCTTATACACACCAAGGCTGCTTCTTAGATCAAAAACACAGTATAACAGTAGTAATGTAAAATATTATTCTAATTTAAAATAAAAGTTTTCTATTTGAATATATTTTTTAAAATAATTTATAACTGTGGTGCAAAGCGGAATTTTCAGCATCATTACTCCAGTCTTCAGTTTCACATGATCCTTCAGAAATCATTCTAATATGCTGATTTGCTGCTTAAGAAACATTTATTATTATTATCAATGTTGAATTTTTTTGTGCTGCTTAATATTTAGGTGGAAACAGTGAAACATTTCGGGATTCATCGATGAATAGAAAGTTCAAATGAACAGCATGTATTAGAAATAAAAATAATTTTTAAACCATTATAAATGTATTTACTTTTACTTTTAATAATTTTAATGAATCCTTGCCGAATAAAAGCTAAAAAAAATAATAATAATTGTCCCAAAACTTTTAAACAGTAGTGCATCTAAATATTTCCATACCAGTATGGGGTATCTACACAGTACGTACAGATGTACTCTATATGCAACTAATATTTTTTCCTTTTAATTTTTCTCTTGCACAGATTCCTCCAAGAAGCTTAAAGATGTCCTTGAAGAGTTTCATGGAAATGGTGTCCTCTCCAAGTACAACCCTGAACAGGTATGTTTGGGGCCATGGGTCTCTCCTGATTAAATGATCTGTTTAGAGGCAGCGGAGCCTCTGGCTGTGACTTGACAGAACACCAATACAACCTGACTCAGGGCTCAAGTCATTAAAGGAAATGCTTAGTCATCCGCTCCCCGAAACCAAGTGGCCAGATATCACCTCCTATTAGAGAAGGTCCTCGCTGACATCATAAAGCCCATGCATCACGTTGCCGTGACAACAAAGCCAGCGGGCAGCCGCATCTATAATTTGCTTTATGGAGTGTCACCATTATATTTCTCTCCTCTCCTCCGCACTGACGTAAATAAGAGGCTGCTCGGGGTTTGGCGCCACAGGTTGTGACCCAGAGTCTTGGCGGAATCAATCGAGAATCAGCACCGGTGGCAGTTAATGGGTCTGAAGCTGACGCCAGGTTGGCTGTGATGTGAAATTGCATGCGTCGCATTGTTCATTAATTCAGTTGTGACCACCTATGGATCATAAAGCCTGAAAGTATCACAAAATGGAGGTGACATGCCATCAGTGCTGCCTGCTTACGATGACAGAGCGCTGTATTTCACTCATGATACAGCCGTGATTGACTGTCTGACTACGGCTGGGCTGTAAATATCCTTCATCGTAGCCTCAACGAATCACAGCTCTTTTGAGTGCCTTTCTATAATGAAGTTTAATTAGGGTGACTCTGTAACCTTTGTCAAATGATGAGTGTCTGTAAAAATGGGCGCCGATGAAAGGTTAAATAAACGGTTCATTGTTTCCTGCATTATTTGTTAGCGGAGTCAGCCTCTCTGTTTTGCACGTTTGAAAGTCAGACAGGAAGTTCCTCTTACAGCCACGGCTGGTTACGCTGCTTTTCGCCTCCAAAACAGACAAACACATTTGCTTTTACTGAGACAAAGACACATTTGTGTTCTGGTAATTTCACCTTCCTGTTTTTGGCGTGCATCTGCCCAACGTTTGCAGCCCCTCAAGCGTAGCCCCCCTTTGCATGCAAGTTCCTCTCTTCCACCTCTAGTTCATTCTCTCCTGTTCTATCTGTTTTTGCTTTACTGGCTTTTTGCCTTTTACAAAGTTTCATTTCAGCAACAGGCAGAATCTAATGAATTTAGTTTTGTTCATTCCTTCATTGGTATGATTAACGGTGAATGCACTCGCAGTCCCATGAAAATGATCTTCAGCACAGATTTGGTGGTGCATTTGTGCCAGTACCCAATTTGCATATTTACCTTAGTGAATTATGTGCTAAATCACACAAACATGTAAATAAATTCCAGTATCATATCAAATCTCTTACAGGGCTTTTAGTTTTAGTTTTTTATGTATTTGTTTAGTTATTTATATTTTAGTTTAATTCAACTTTTGTTTTGTTTCAATGTTAGTTTTTGCTCTATCATTGTTAGTTTTTGTTTTTCAGAGTTTTCTAGTTTCGGTTTATTCATTTTTTTTTTATTTAATTCTGTTTTATTTTCCAAGCACAACCTGGTGTTATTGCTATCTGTTGTCCATTTAATGTTTAACGTCAGTGAGATTTAAAGAGTTTTATAATATACCATATAGCTAAAATTGATAATAATGTTCTCCTTTCAGAATCCTGAAATATATATTAAGCTGCACAACTGTTTTTAACATTGATGATAATAAGAAATGGAGTAATGATGCTGAAAATTCAACTTTGCCATGACAGGAATAAATTACATTTTAAAATATATTCACATAGAAAACAGCTATTTTAAATTGTAATAATGTTTCACACTATTACTTTTACTCTATTCTTGATCAAATAAATGTAGCTTTGGTGAGCATTGAAACTCTTTAAAACATTTAAAAAATTCTTATCAACCCCAAACATTTTAAGGTTAGTGTATTTTATTTTTTCCCTGCTATGCTAGCTTTTATTTCAGTTAACACAAATGTTTGGATTTAGTTTTCATTAAGAGTGATAAAGATTTCCCCTTTTTAGTTTTTTATTGCACACTTTCCCCCCCATTTTGTTACTGTGATCAAATTACCACCTTAAAGAAGTAAGTCAGGATTATGCAAATAAACCTGTATGATGCGGGTGGACTAATGCCATACAGCATTAAAGATGGAATAATGTGAATTCATTCAGCATCAGAGCACCAGAGGATATGACGGATAACACCATTCTCTGATCGCTTCCCTCTGCACGATCAACCTCTGCAGTGTATATAACCCCTCTCTCCCTCTACCCTCTCCATATATCTCTTACTGCCACACAGAAGCAAGATGTTCTCAACCAAGTAAGATGTTACTTTCTGGGTTTGCATGTTCTGTGGTTCGATGTGTCTACAGACTGCATGTCCCAGCCCATCCCTGTCTAACAAGAACGTCAAGCTTGGGTCATAATGTCTACTGAAGGTCAAAGGTCGTGCCCAGTGCTTTTCAGTGTTAGCCATGTGTCTTCATGGTGTTTTTGTAACCTCAGATGATTTTGTTTCTATGAGCTGCAAAAAATTAACTGTACTTCAATGTGTGTCAGTGAGCTCCCTCTGTATTTTTGTTGCCGTGTCTCATAAAGAAATGCTTGAGCGTGTCATTCATGCCCAGAGACAGGAACATTCTGTCTGCTGAAAAAAAAGGAGCAGGAAGCTGAATATTCATGGCTTTATTTCATCTCACAGGTTTCCCATCTTCTTATTTCTCATCACCTCTCCACTTGTCTCCCGTAGCCCATCGACTACGAGGGTTTCCAGCTATTCATGACGACCTACCTGGAGAATGACATCCCTGAGGAACTGTGCAAACACCTCTTCACTTCCTTCAAGAGCAAGAATGGCGGAGGCAGCTCCCCTGACACCTCTCGATCTGGAGCAGGCATGCTGGGTAAATAGTCTATTATAATGTCTTTATTCTATCAATTACACGCTGTAGAAGTCTGGATTTCATATTCATATTAATTTTAATAGGTTCTGAAAAATAAAGTGTATGTTTCCCTGAGGTTATTTTAGGAACTGTGAATGAGCAACTGTATCACTATTACCCACTGATACAGTACATGCACAATTGGGTCCACATTGGAAACCTGGAAATAAGCAAATCATTTTTCTACATTTTGAAAAATGTAGAACCTTATGACAAAATAAGGAATGTTTACGATTTTGCACTATTTCTAGGCCACTAATTAAACTTTTGGAGTTTATGTCTGCTCAAGCAATGCTGTCATTAAAGCAAAAGCGGACAAAGAAGAAATTCAAACCAAATACTAAGAACATATTTCTTCTGGTCGCTGAAATTGTTATACTGATCATTTAATTTCTAATGAAAAGATATACACTACTGTATAAAAGTTTGGGGTTGGTATGATTTTTTATATATATTTTTGACAAATTTTCTTATGCTTACTAAGGCTGTAATTATTTGGTCAAAAATACTGTAAAAACAGTTATATTTTGAAATAAAAAATCATTCTAATATGCTGATATTGCTGCTCAAGTAACGTTTCTTATTTTTATCAATGTTGAAAACAGTTGTGCTGCTTAATATATTTGTGGAAACTGTGTGTAGCAAGGTTAGATGTTGTGGGAAGAGGGAGGTGGGAACTGGCGAACATTCAAAGACTTTAATAAACGTAAAATAAACAAATATAAAATTAAAGTAAAGACAGCAGCCCCTCACGGACGACTGCTGTCACATATAACAAAACACAACATAAATCCAGGCCTGGCCTCTCTCGATCTTCACTGTCGTCGCTCCTCCTTTTATGCTTCCGCTCCTCCGTGAGAGATACGAGACCGGTGCGTTGCACAGGTGTCTCTCATTATCAATCACACCACCGGCCTCGCGCCGCTCTCTCACGGCCCTCTGCCTCGTCCTGCTGGCCACACTGTGATACCTTTTTTTAGGATGTTCAAAAGAACAGCATTTATTTAAAATAGAAGTGGTTTGAATTAACATTATAACTGTCACTTTTGATCAAATGAATGCATCTTTGTTGAATAAAACTTAATTTCTTTAAAAAAAGAAGAAATAAATCGTACTGAACCCAAACTTTTGTACTGCAGTGTATATGACATAAAAAAAGTACTTATGGATCCCATTTGACCTTTTTATTTGAATTAGATTGGACTGTACATAACCAGTTTGTGTGTAATCCTGCATATAACAAACATCCAACCAGCATGACTAAAAATGAACTGGTAGACGCCTGAAGATTCCACACACATCTGGTGAGCAATTGCTTCCGTGTTATGTCGGAATCCTGCTCTTGGCGGGAGACCTGCTCTCTGTGAAGACTAGACAAATGAACAGATTTGACTTCTGATGTAAAAGTCCACTATAATGGAAAAATGCTGGTGTCCTTGCGTCTGAATACCTCTACTATCACTATTGACTGGAGGTGATTAAGGCAAATATCAGTTGACTGTATGAATAGTTTGACAGCCAAGAGTGCCATCTAGTGCCATGATTTTTCTGGACTGGCAAAGACAGTACAATCAGTGATTTCTGTTGGTCCCTTTGCCCTTCATGCAACTCGGTCAACAAATGTTAAAGGTAGGGTCGTTTTTCTTTTTTTTTTATAAACACAATTTGTTATACTGGTTGAAACTCTCTTCACATCCTGATAGCAATCAATTATAGAAGTGGTAAAAAATATTTAAACAAATATTTCTGAAATATAAACAATATTTCGTTCGAATGCAATGATACAATGTCCTACCTGCCTGTCAACATATGTATTTCCATACCTCTGCACACCCTGCTCACACAGACATCACACGTCATCAGTGCGTTCCTTAAGGCGTTATGTAGAGTTGTAGACAGACAGTCACCGAGCACCACAAACAGCAGCCGCCCTTTACAGTTCCTCCTGAATCAAAACAACAAGCTTATGCTGTGTGCACGCCATGTCGTAACCGTAATTTAGAGAGGGCAACCCGTGACGTTTAACTGGAGCTGTTCCTCACAACCTTTTTGCGTTTTTTTTGTCAACACTATCAATGCTGAAATGAATCTGCAGCAGTCAGGTAGTACAAGTAAGAGCTCTGTACGTTGTTTACATTCATGATTGTTTTAATGTTATGTACTTTGAGACATGAGGTAATTTAACGGCATCTCTTGTAACGCTTTGCAGACTCTGCTCTGTATGTGAATGTGAATGTGTGTTTTGAAGATACATGACTTTGGAGACTCTCTGAAGGGAGAGTGGGATCTTATACTTTAAAAGCTAGCTTGCTATTGCTAGCCTCTCTGAGATTTCTTACCCTACCTTTAATGCTTAATGAGAAACAGTCATGACATTATGGTATAACTCTACAATATTAATCTGTCCTGACTAGTTGCGCTTATAAACTCTCCCAACTATCTATTCCTCTGTCTGTCTTGCTTTACTCCTGTTCCACTTTACTTTGACCCCTGT
Organism: Scardinius erythrophthalmus; assembly: GCF_964197995.2. Taxonomy (NCBI): domain Eukaryota; kingdom Metazoa; phylum Chordata; class Actinopteri; order Cypriniformes; family Leuciscidae; genus Scardinius; species Scardinius erythrophthalmus. Next base: position 21,911,983 of record NC_138226.1, on the reverse strand, counting down.
GTCTTCAGAGCCCAAGTTTATTGATGCAGGCATCTCTATAGAGACCGAAGTGGCCTGTGCACCAATAACAGGTACCACAGCAAGTACGGTGTGATTTGATTGGACTGAGACTTGCATCGTGGCTGTAACTCCCTCCAAAAGCATGACTTCACCTGGTGTTGTTATGTATTGTCTTGGTGTGTCTTGGCAGCTGTTTTTATTTATTTGTGTTGACATCAAACAAAGCAACCAGTGATGGATAGGATTTTCATCAGAGGTATAATAGGTCTACCACTGTGCGACTGTGGTGACAATCGTGATGTATGTCAGTACTTGCTAAACGCCATCAGCTTCCTCCCCAGTACCTTGTGATACTAAGCATTTCTGCCATGTGTCATTCTACCTGTTGTGGTTTCCACAAACTGTACAGTTCAAAGCGCTGTGCTTGGGTAAACTGACCAGTAACAACAAGCAGTATCAGACTTAGTGGGTCTTATTCTCTAATATGCGTGTACAAGTGTTCTTATTTATTTGCGCAGAATAGCTTCTCATGCACAATGTCTGCTGGGTTCATAACAGGCGTGTACACATTTTATTCTAAATGAGGGAGTTAGTAATCAACATAATACACCATCTCCATATAAGGGCTGTCCACACAAATTCTCCTGTACTGCCATTTGTCACTCTCTGCAAATGTATCCTTACTAAAGAGTATAAGGGAGTTTTCACACTGCTTGTTTTGTTCCAAAACAAAGGCTTAATTTGTTACAATGTTGCATTTTCTTTTTGGTTTGGTTCGCTTTCACAAGGAAACCAAGTACAACTGTCCTCTTATTGGTCAAAGTTTTCTGTGTCATCCATCAGGATGATTGACAAGTTCGCTCCATGAGCTTATTGTAGCTTTATTTGTAACTGTCAAGACACACTCAAACAATATACTGTACTACATTCGTATTAATACTGCAGCAAATTCAAATACGCTCTCTCTAGATCAAACGACACACACACACACTGTACGAATGTTATAATGCAGCTAGAGCAGGAATCAAAACTTCATCGGGACAGCATTCTCGCACGGAGAAGCGCAATTACACAACATTTTAAGATGAAGAAGTGCACCTTTGGTTTAATGTGCTCACTCAGAGAATCACGACTGCTTTTTATATATAGCATTTCCCGTTATGAATTATAATACCATTTGGTTCGTTGGTCCATTGGGTCGAATTGCTTTCACACCTCAAGCAAACCACCTCATTCAGGCGATCTCGGAGCGATTGTTTTGGTGTGGATCCGAGTGCGATTTCCGTGTTCATATATGCCTAAACTAACCGAAACCAAGGGAGAAAATGCACCAGGTTCTGAAACAAACACTCTGGTGGGCCGCAATTGTCTCTGTGGGTAAACTAAAAAAGTTAAAAGATTTTACAAAATATATTTCTATACAGTTGCAATCAAAATTATTCAGCCCCCTTGATCTGCAAGAACATTCTACGACTGATCCCTGAACCAAGCTTCAGTAGATTTGGATGTATACTTTGTGACGGCTGTCCTGCTGGAAAGTCCAGATCACCGAAGGCATCACCATCTTTGCCAAACTGGCTTGATACTTCAAAGGATTCATGGTGTCCTTCATACAGTCAAAATTTCCACTTCCTGCAACAGCATGCAACATAAAATATTTAAATAAATAAATGCTTTAAATTCATAAAAGAATCCTGGAAAAAAATATCATAGTTTCCACAAAAATATTAAGCAGCACATCTGTTTTCAACATTGATGATAAGGTTAATAATAAGAAATGTTTCTTATTAATAATACTGCAGAATATTACAGTTTTTACTGTATTTTACATCAAATAAATGAAGTTTTTAAATTAAATAAAAAAATGCTAACTTTCACTGCAAAATACGATCTCAATAAGGGCAAAAACAGGCTCAGATAAAACTAGGATGTTATGGGAAAAGGACTTTGGGGAAGAAATTCAGACAACTGATTGGGAAGCTGTATGTGAGATGCCCTCCTATCTTGCCAACAAGCCTGGGAAATGCAATTTAAAATTGTTCATCATTTGCATGTGACTCCAGCCCGAAGACATGAAGTAAACCCCAAACTCTCCAACCTCTGTAATAAATGTAAAAGACTAGAAGGAACCCTCATCCACTGTTTCTGAAGCTGCTCAAAAATACAACAATTCTGGACGGGCGTCCTAAGGGAACTTGAGAACATATTTCGCTGCTCATTACAATTATATTTTAATATTATAATTACAATTATAATTTTTATGTTTACCATTATGATCCCACCTAGTTGTCTATTTCAATTTAGACCCTCAGTTGAATTTAGACAAGAGTTTTTACTCCATAATGGACGGCAATCTTCAACTTCACAATTCTAATTTACATAAATACTAATCCAGAGAGTAATTCAGATCAACATTATAAATGACAAAATTAATCATAATTACCAGTAGCAGACAGAGCTGTAAAACCAATCCAGTTAAAGCTCGTCCCATGTTCTGTATTGTCTTTTCATCAGATTGACTTACAATTATCAGCTTCTTTAAAGTTTTGTCGTTTCACTTAACCCATCTAAAATGATAAAACACTCATTCCAGAGGTTAATGACACAATATTCACAAAATCATGAAATAATAGTACCACGAAGTAACACATACAAAACATAAAGTGCTGTCACCATCACACACACTAAAACTAGACAAACATCAATATAACCCGCTCATAGTCAAGGTTTTCTTTATAGCAGTTAACTCTAAAAATATTTACTTCACATTTTTCTTCAGGTTTTACCTATTTTTACATAGTCTCTTAACCAGTTTCAAAGCATGTCTGTTCATTATTCATTTGATTTTTTGAAAAGTCAGCTGGGTTGTTTTGGTTCATTATCAATATTTTGTTTAAGCTTGCTTTAGCAGGTCGATAACAAGACTGACAGAGTATCCCTTCCTCCACTCAAACAGTCTCTCTCACTAAAAACAAAAAATCTTTTTAACAGCCTCCTAAGACTGTAACTTAGACAGAATGTAATATTAAATTCATTACAATAACCTTTGACCATTCACCTTTGTTATCCAGACTTTTTCTTGAATCTACAAAAGCGGTCTTCATCTTTAGCCACCACCATGTCTAACAACCTTCAGGAGTTAAAACTATCTTATAGACATATTAGTTCAAAATCAACACTTCTACACATTTTTTTTTTCTTGCCCATAAGGCAACCAACATCATGGTCCTGATATAAATGTATATAAGTTTTGTTACTGTCTCCACAACAAATAATGACAATCACCTCATGGTCTCAGCTGGCTCTTGAAAGCCCATTCCCATTAGCTCTTTATCTCTAATCTCCTTTTCTTCAGGGTGTTGTCCCCTGGCATAGTTGCAGACACTTGTCACAATGAAAAACAAGCCATCCAATGAATGCGGTTTCTGGTGAGTGTGGTATGGAGGAACTCACATTTCTGGGTCAGACTGCTGTATCTTCTCACAGCTCATCCTCCCCTTAATGATATAATGATGCTGCTGGCCTCACCACTCTCATACCCATCTCACATAAAACACCTCCCATCAGGAGATGCCCAGTGGCGGCGGTGACACCCTGCCTTAGATTGCCCTCAGTCTGACCAAAGAGGATCTTACCCGTCATTGAGAAATCACCTCGTGCAGACTGGTAACCGCTCTTTCCCATAACAGAATCTTTGACAGTTTTCTTCAACAGAATCAGTTGTTTTCTGGAGCTTAGGGAAGGCGCATTCAAGAGTCACCAGAGCCATCAGGTTGCCTAATAGTGTTAACACAGGGAGACAGGTTAATAACAGCAGTATTTAATCACTAAAATACATTAAACATCTCCAAATCAGCAAAATCTCAGTGCGAGATTATACTCAGTGAATTTAGTTATCAAAACCGTCCATTCAATGTACATCTGTAACTGGAGCCATCAGCCCTGTATCATGGTGGAGACTAAGACTAGACAAATAAGTTACTGGTCCCAAAATAAACCAGTATTTATTTTACAGTAGATGATACAAATTGCCCTCTAAATGTGTAAAATCTGAATTGCCTGTAGCATGATTTCTTTTAACATCTCCATGTCTATGATTTTCAACTGAAACACTGTGCCTTACTATAAATAGCTTATTATCACTTATGACACAGGCTCAGATAACAGCTTTTAGCTAACTTTGAATGAGAAAGACTCTGAGGCATTCAGGATTGGTACACTGCACTCTCATAAACTTCTAACATCAGACTTTATTTGCCATCTTTTAACTCTAGCCCAGCTTAAGGCATTTTTGCCAGAAATGACATGCATTTTCAAATAAACAGAATTTTTATATATTTTTGCAACTCACATTTGTTGGAGTCATTCATTTTATGTCAACCTGTAATTATCAATTCACAAATTATTATAGATCTTTCCTTCAAAAGGATTCCCTTAAGACTTCAATCTTTTGGCCTGGTTTTTATCTCTTGTTCTTTCTCAGACGGAAACGTTAATATCATCATATTAAACACTGATCTACTTTCAAACCCACATTAACACCAGAAATTTCTGTCACTTTCACATTTTCTCACCTTCTGAGTGCCATTTACAGTAAAACACTCTCTGTCATCTAGTGGCTGTGTGTCAGCCTCAACTACAGCAGCACACACCTTGCCTACATTTTGGTCATTGTGAGCTTGCAAACGGCTCCAACTTAATGCACACCCTTGAAGCAGTGTGTCCCAATCTGGAATGTAAACAGAGCCACTGATAAGCAGTTCTCTGTATTCTTTTACAGTCCACCAGTGGTGGATTCAATCACAGTAGCCGAATCATAATCTTCATGATTATCATTGGCAGAACATTAATTTTCATAAGCTGCACGAAATGTTCAAAATATTCTAAGGGGTCTTCACAAAGTTTCTGTTTATCTTTAGTCACACTTGTCCAAGGAAATGGTCCCGACCCATAATTTCCTTTACTTGCTTTCAAGTTGTTATTTATCTTGCCAATCGTAATCAAAACCCTGACTAAACATTTTCTTAATTTCTGCAAATCTCTTTGAATTGAGAGCTTCAGAGCACAACTGCTTACAGTGTTTGCTCTCTTCTGTCTCACTATTTGTTTCAGGACTGTTCAGGTTACTGATCAAGTTACTTCATTTGTCTGCCATATCTTAATCACGGTTCAAACTCACCTGAAGTTATTGCAGAAATGGAGGCAGCGATCTTTGAACAACACAGCTTGGCTTCTGCATTTTTGCCAATTTGGGTCACAACTTTTTTTATTTTTCTCTCTGGATCGTTCCTGATGCATCCCAGGCAAACAACCCTATTTTTGTTAGTATTTTTGTTTTCCTAACTAATAGCTTAATCCCTAACTGCCAGATTCACTAAATTCGGGGTTCCCCTATCTGATGGAAGAGATAGAGCAGGTTTGTGGTGCCAATGGACGTACAATCCAGGGGCGTACTCTACTGGGGTGGTGCAATGCCCAGTGGGGCCCCCACAGAGCACGCTTCGTTTGCGCTGTCTGCTGCCGTTAATCGTAACGACACTATCAGCGACTTCTTATACTCTCAGTATAATTATTTAGCACTTACTCGTGCGTAGCACTGCCTGCTGCCTCTAACGACGCCATCAGCGACTTCATATACTTTAGTATAATTAATCCTCACTCTCCTCTTCGGAGTGAATCTCTCCCACTCTCCTTTCCCAATCTCTTCCATTCAGACAGCCCTAACCAAATAATAAAATCTTTCTACCTTGTTTGCTGATTTGCCAGGGGTGTCACCGAGAATAATTGCCCGCGCATCCTCCACCATTACTGTTATGGGGTAACAGTTTAAGACCCAAGGACCAGATGTTTGAAAGAAGACCCGGAGTCAGAATTATAATAAATTGAAGAAAAGTTTCATCAGCAGAAGTCAGCTTCAAGACTCACTCAGGAGTTCGTAGGCCACCCCGTTTACAGTTACAAAGATCACAGCAGTTATACCCTACACCAAGGTCTAAGCTACGTCCTTGCTTCAGGTTGCAGTTTCTGATAGGCTAAGAAATAGACAAACATAGTAATTTTCCACACATATACAGATAGACTGAAGCATATCTCCATCGATTATGCAGCTGACACTCGGACCCTGAAGTTAGGCACGTCGTGACCTTCCAGTTCTCAGATTTGGGTTGCTGGGTGCCAACATGTCCAGAACAACAACTCAGTCAATCTCCAATAATGCCAGTGGTTCCTTAACCTGCAACCAAAAAGACTAACACACACACACTGACACACAGCTTTTCCAAGGTTGGATTTGGCCAGGCTCTAACTATAAACAGGAGAGTCGTCTCAAAACATCAAGATAATGCGTTCTTTCTCTCAAGGAGAGCTGCACTTTAGTCTAACTGGAAAGTAAGCTTTTAACAAAGAGATGGTCCCTTAAACTATAGACTTCATTGACCCCTGTGACCATAGCTGTACCCTAGAAAAACAGATGTATGTATTGACACATGTTGAAGACCTTTCTCAAACAAAACATCTTTCCATATTTCATTTCTGGAAGCCGGGCTAAATGAGCAAGCACTGTTACTGCATTCATATCAAATACAGACATTAGAGAATACATGAAACGATCATTGCAGTGATCACACTGGTAACTTCTATAACAAAGTAAAATCTCAGAAACTTAGAGAAGTCATTCAACTCATGTAATATTTAGAAGGAAAAATATTGATTAATACCTTGATTATAATCACTCATTACATATACACTGAAACAGCAGTGGATTCCAATCCACCCCCTTCAGTGTGTATGTGTAATAATGGATAATGTATTTGGTTATGCTGTATGTTGATGTGTATTTTGTAGAGAATTCAAATGAATAGCCACCTGGGCAATTTGTATTAGCTCAGATGCGCCAACTATGCTTAAACCCTGTCGATGTCAAAAGTTTTAATAAATAAAAAAATGCTAACTTCTTGATGAGGCATGATTTCTGTTGTGTTCATGCACAGGTTTTACACATAAATATCTGTGTACGCACATTCATTGAATGAGACGCTATGTCATTATCCTTTTCTTTTGTATTACGCTCTGTTGCTTCCTTTCTTATTTCAGATTATAACCTTCATTGTCCTCTCTTTTTTTCTTGTAGGTATGAATGGAAAGAGTATTTTGAGTGCTTTGAGCCGACATACACCAGAGAACTCTGTAGGGATGACTCCAGGCTCAGGGGCCACCACATCGCTCTGCTCGTCCCGCTCCTCCTCACAGCGATCAGGCACAGGGGGCCACACACCCAGAGGCCCCCACCGGTCACCCAGCATGCAGCCCAGACCCCCAGCGGGCAGCAGCAGTAGCAGCAGCAATGCTTTGGCTCTCTCCAAGACCACAAATTCCCCGCGCCTTTCCCCAGGTCAGAGTCGTGTACAAGTGAACAACCTTGATCTTTGCCACACTTTTTTACACATAGGGAATTGCTTATGAAGCAATATTGCCTGATCAGAATCATGTTTTGTTGACAGAAGTTCGTCAAAACTTGCACTACTTGTAAAACAAGATGCTCGCGCACACATATTTTGGTGTGATAACAGGTGTCATTACTAATAGACATATAATTGGCATCCTTCCAGAGCGTAATCAATCTGAGAATCGTACATCTCTCCGGAGGAGTCCTTCTCCACAAAATGGCTCTCCATCGCCCCAAGTGGTCTTCCTTAAAGACATTGTGTGCTACTTGTCTCTGCTGGAGAGGGGGACGCCAGAGGACAAGCTTGAGTGTAAGTTGGAGTGGAAATTATAAACATATCATTTTTTTTTTTTTTATCTTAGCTGTGTTTGGGAAATTTTTAGGATTAATTTTTTAAGACATTAAAATACATTTTCAAATGCTTATCTCTTCAACTCGTTTATTCCTTTAATCTCATTATTTACATTGACAAAATATCCAAAGAATAATTTAAGTAATTTAGTAAATTACTTTCCCTAACCAATCGTGCCAAACCACAGAAATCATACTATTAGTCACAAACGTGAAAAAGTAACCTTATTTTTGGCAGCTGTCACGAATTTCATTTCTTTTCTCACAATACATATTTAAATGCAGCATATGCAAGGTAAATGAATCTTTGAAATGTTAAAGCGAAGTTAATTTCATTTCAGTGTCTGTAGCCTTTGTGTCAGCATAATTTATCATGCTTACCACACATCAGTCAAGTAAAACCATCAAATAAGTTTGAACTATTTTGTTAAAATCATAGCAAGATGTTTTTATAATCTGTGATAGCAAATTACTCCAGTCTTCAGTTTCACATGATCCTTCAGAAATTATTCTAATATGCTGATTTGCTGCTCAATAAATGTTTCTTATTATTATCAATGCTGAAAACAGTATTTTTTGTGGAAAAGAATTCAAGATTCTTTAATAAATAGAAATTTCAAAAGATAAGCATTTATTTGATATAGAAATATTTGTAACATTATGGGCCCTATTTTAACGATCTGAAACGCAAGTGTCAAGCGCAAAGCGCAAGTAACTTTGTGGGCGGGTCTTGGGCGCTGTTGCTATTTTCCCGGAGGGATAAATGACTCTTGCGCCAGGCGCAAATCTAAAAGGGGTTAGTCTGAAGTAGCTTCATTATTCATAGGTGTGGTTTGGGCGTAACGTGAAATAAACCAATCAGAGCGTCATCTCACATTCCTTTTAAGAGCAGACGTGCTTTTTCCATAGCGGATTGCTATTGTAACGGCGGATATGCCAGGCGGGCGCCAGGAGCGCTTCACAGCCAAGGAGAGCAAAGCTCTCGTCACGGCCGTAAAAGAGAGAAGTTACATTGAAATGGAGAAACCCACCCAAATTAACTTCGGTTAAACAGGCGTATGATAATTTGGGTTAATGTGTAAGCTAGATGTATGCTTTTATAATAAATTGTCTATCTATCTATCTATCTATCTATCTATCTATCTATCTATCTATCTATCTATCTATCTATCTATCTATCTATCTATCTATCTATCTATCTATCTATCTATCTATCTATCTATCTATCTATCTATCTATCGTAATAAGGTATGATTTGCAAAAATGAAAACTACTGCTTCTGTGTAGATGAGAGAATCAAAGTGTATGCGCGTTGTGCACACGCTACATTGATTATGCCAAGCATGCGCCGTTAAAATAGCATATGAATAACATGCGCAACGCGCCACTGACTTTAAACATTTTTTTCCTGGTTAGTGGCGCAATTGTTTTCTAAACCTGCAAAATAGCAGAAGGAACGTTTGCACCGGAACACGCCTCCTCTTTGCGCTGAACCGCCCTGGGGAGCGCAAGTGTATTTCCTAACTTACCGACGTGCATCTGTGGAGGGAAAAGTCTGCTTTGCGCGCGTGCAAAATAGGAATGATACATGCATCTGTGTACAAAGTCAATTGCGCTGGGTGCAAGATAGGGCCCTATAAATGCCTTTACTGTCAGTTTTGATCAAGTTAAAGTATCCTTGGTGAATAAAATAGATAATTTCTTAAAAAAAAATCTTTCTATAGTAGCTATAAGTTACTTTTACGTGTAGATACATCCAACCACGCCTTTGTCAGTTCTGCATTTTAATGCAGACTTCTGACCTTAACAAAGTGAGAGTGACAGGAGGAGACTTCTAGAATTCCTCGCTCTCGCTTTCATTCCGTAAAGGCTTATCTCCGCTCCTGTCCTTGTTTGCCATGTGTAGACAAGCTTTCTTTAGCATAGGAAGTTATTTCTGCCCAAAGCTAATCCTCACTAGCTGCCTCAGTCTGTCCATAGATAACCTGGGCTTCAGGTGCTAGCATGGGGTCTGTACTTGACAAATGTTTTTCGCACTACAAAAAGATTCAGTCTATTATCTTTCTCATTTCTCACCCTAAAGTCATGTTCAGGCTGTACGACACAGATGGCAATGGCCTACTGGACAGTTCGGTAAGTCCTAAATCTCGGTTAAAATGTGTAATGGTTAGATGTTGTTGACAAAGAGTTAATAATGCAGTACACATTATATTGTGGGATTAATACAATTCGTAGTTTCTGTGTGTGATGTCATTGTGTTGGGTTGATAGTCATTTATTTTGGATTGTGTAATATTATTATTATCCTCTCATTGATTCTGTTTCATTCATCTTTGCACCTTTGCATTCATCAGGCCTTGGTGATTCAGAGAGTGGCTTGTATATTATTGATCTTTTTGTTTGAAACTTTTAACTGATATTTAGAGGAAGCTGTAAATAACAGGATGCGTGAAAAGTGAATTTGAAACTTTATGCTTTATTGTCTATTTTAGCAATTTTATCTATCAATTTAGGAGCTTGACCGTATAATAAATCAGATGGTCCATGTAGCCGAGTACCTGGAATGGGACTCTACAGAACTACGGCCGGTATGAATCAATTTAAACTTTACCACCAGGCCGTCCCATCATGCACAGTGAAATCCATATCTCATTGTCCCTTTTTTAATGTCTAAAATTGTAGATTCTAAAGGAGATGATGGAGGAGATTGACTATGACCGGGATGGAACGGTCACACTAGAGGAGTGGATCAGAGGAGGAATGACCACCATACCACTTCTGGTACTGCTGGGAATGGAGACGGTGAGGAAAAAAGTAATTGTGAGTTGTAAAAAGTAAACAACACATAAAAATGTATTCCTCAATTCCTGTTTTTCTTTTGCATACGTTCAGAATGTACAGGAAGATGGGCAGCACGTATGGAGACTAAAGCATTTCAACAAGCCAGCATACTGTAATTACTGCCACACAATGTTGTTAGGAGTACGAAAACAGGGCCTTTGCTGCTCAAGTGAGTATGTCTGTCCATCATTCTGTCTGCCTGTCTGTCTATCTATCTATCTATCTATCTATCTATCTATCTATCTATCTATCTATCTATCTATCTATCTATCTATCTATCTATCTATCTATCTATCTATCTATCTATCTATCTATCTATCTATCTATCTATCTATCTATCTATCTATCTATCTATCTATCTAGCTAGCTATCTATCTAGCTATCTATCTAGCTGTCTGTCTGTCTCTCTATTTCTATCTTTTTGTTCTGTCTATCTGTATTCATTGAAATTTGATGTGTCTAACCTGAAGGTGAGCAGTTTTTCATTTGAAATGTTTCCCTTCAGTCTCTCACTCTCCATCCCTCACAGTCCTGTGTTTTGTTTGGCAGTATGCAAGTACACAGTCCATGAGCGCTGTGTGTCCAAAGACATTGCTCCTTGCATTAGCACCTACGCCAAGTCCCGCAGACACACCAATGTGAGTGCATAAACAGCAACATACGCTTACAAATGAACACTTCACCACTCTTTTTAAACTGAAGATTGAAGATTTAAACTGATTCTTTTGAAGAATAGGGCCAGAAATAATAAATTCATAAGTAAAATAAAATATATATACTTTTATTTTTTAACTCTGAGTCCAAGATTGATATATTAAGTACAGAGCTCATAGTTTAACAAACACAGTGTTCTTTTATAGAAGATTTGTGTTATGATTATTTTATCCACTGACCACAGTCCAGTTCAGTTTCACCCAAGGCAACTTCCCAGACCCTTAACTCTTGGTTAAATCTCAAAGTAATGTTCTGTAGACATGTCAGGAAGGTTATGAGAACATCCTGTGTGTAACGGCTTTTTTTAGTACTGAGAATTAGAGGGGGAAAAGTGAGATCATGCAACGCTGTTTTAATAGTCTCTGACACCTCTTTAGAACTTAAGCTCCCCATTCAGTAACTACCACAGAGATGGAAGATATACGCTCAAAATGTTGTCATTATATTATGATTTCACAGAATGTGTTAAGTGATGTGGAGTTTAATTTTAGTGTAAAAGGCTATACAATTGCATTGAACAGTTCAAGATAATACTTTCAGTGATGTTTAGATGTGCTGTTTGAATATTTCACAGATAATGACTTTCTCTTTTATGTCTCTTTTCAATGTATCTCTAGGCTATGCAGCATGTTTGGATTGAGGGCAACTCCCCAACAAAATGTGACAAATGTCACCGCAGTATCAAGTGCTATCAAGGTCTAACAGGCCTTCACTGTGTTTGGTGTCAAATCACTGTGAGTATAAACAGACATACTGTGACCAACAAGAGAAACTCTTATGTGTTAGTAACATTTCTTGCAACCATACTTCATTCATTCATTCAAGACTGTCACATAATTAGAATCCATCAATATAATTATTTATAGTTTTTCATATATGATTCTACAATTTATTTTTCTGCTGCAAGAGACCTTGATCAAACACAGAAAAAAGACTGAATATAATTCAGAATAATTTGTGGTTTTGTCCATATAAAAGCCATTTTTATGTAATACTTATTCACACCACTTGGTGGTGTTCTTCACTAAGTTTTCACAGCATTTGGTGGACGTGGCTGATTTGTTTTAAAAATAGCCTGTGTAATAAAGATAAGTGTCAGCACTTAACACTGATCTAAAGGCTTTTTCTCTCCATAATGATTTTTATTATCACATTATATACTCCTGCACCATCTCTATCGAGTAGCTTTCCTGTCAGTTTCGACTCTAAAACTGTAACTAATTTAATATCAAGTACATATCCTGCTGTCCCCTTTGCTCCTAACATTTAATGTCTTCTTACTTGTTTAAATTAGTGCCATTCCAGTCTGTTGATGTGTCTTTCTCCACCACTCCTCATCTATATTTGTATTTTGTATTGTTTTCCAGCTCCATAACAAGTGTGCGTCCAATGTGAAGCCTGAGTGTGATGGTGGACCGTTAAAAGATCACACACTCCTGCCCTCGTACATCTGCCCTGTTGTTCTGGTGAGTTATTTTTTTTTCCACTGCACATTTATGGTATGTTAAAATTCAACAATTTTTTTTATGGGTAGGTCCTCGACAAAATCCTCATGGGCCTCTTTCCCACTGGAAACAACGAGTAGTCTATAGTATAGAGAATACAAATACAGTTCCTGCAAGCTACTGTAGTTTGCAAATATTTTTACAAAAAGCAATGATTTGATCTAACACAGAGATGGTATGTCACACTTATATCACAAAAGAATTGAATTACGACTTACACTCATTGGCTGTTTACTTTATTCAGTAATTACATAATATTAATAATATTTTTTATCAAAAGGACGTCTCTTGTGCACAACGACAAGACAAATGATCCTACTGACTGAGAATTTACAGTTAGAAAAATGTGCATAAAGGATGTGTTTTTTGTTGTGTGCTGTCCCAGCTTTCTCAGCTTACAGTTTTTTACGATTGCTATGACAGATTTTTCAATACATTTAACAATTTTCCAAAACTCTTAACACAGTTAGCACTACATCCGTCTGTGTAAGCTATACTATTAACACATTTCTTGTTGCTTTAACACAAAATGCATACAGTTAGCACAAATTTAAAATGCTTGAACTTCTTTTACACACAAGCTCAAACAAGACCAAAACAATGGATTTTTACTGCCAAATTTACCAGTGCTTTAACACTGTATGTCAGAACAGATAACACCATGTTCTAAACCTAACCTTACAGTAAAGTCAAGGTAAACAGCTGCTTATATTGTGAACTGAAACACAAATATATCCCCTGTATTTTATTCTATTCTTACTGAGAAACAGCTGATTGAATTATGCAAATAATTAGAAGATGACTTTTTTTTTGTGCTTTTTCTGTTCGTATATTTTGTATTTTCGCATTATTCCATTGCTAGTGAGAAACAGCTGATTGAAGTTATGCAAATATGGGACAATGTGGCATTCCACCATTCCCGTCTAGTCACAGCCAGGTTTGACGCCCATCAGAGGATGATGTCCATTTTCCTTGCCCCTTACTTCCCTTTCCTCAACCCCATTGAGGAGTTTCCTCAGCCTGGAGATGGAAAGTTTTTGACCATAGTCCACAGGACCTAATGTCCCTCCTGTATGCAAAAGATGCTGCATACCAAGACATCACAGCTGAACACTACCAGGATAAGGCAAGCCAAAAGATTCTTCCCAAGATGCCTTGCCAGGGAAGATATCAGGTGTGATGTGGATGAGAACGTGGACAAATGCAGAAGACCGGGCAGATTAGAAGATGGCCTTTTCTGTTTGTATATTTTGTATTTTCACATACAGTAATACTGTAAATGGCAGCTATATTGCATTATTTTTGTTATATTGCAGAAATGTCCTGTTGCAAATAAACTTGTTACTGCAGCAATTCTGTCTCTGTCTTCTTTTTTCATAAACCATACATTCTATAAAGCTACTCTAAGAAGGGTCATTTATTTTGTTGTATTGAATTTCTGCTGCAAAAAACAACAACAACAACAACAACAACAAAGTGCATGCATTTACATTACAAACAAAACAAAAATGTAGAGAGACTTAAAAAAAGAAAGAAAAAAAAACCTGCAGTGCAAAACACAATCTATGATCAATACAATATACTGTCTATTGTATAAGGGCAGACCTGACACATATAAAATAATGCAGTTTCTGTAATTTCAGCTGATGATAGTGTTTTTTTGTCATTGTGTTATGATTGACTAAATGTTCCTGTTGGAAGAGAACATGTGTTAGTGTTTTGAATAATTATTTGATTTTGAAACATGTTTGCAGTGTTTTGTTAGACATAGTGTATTGTGTTAGTGTATTATTGTATTTTGAAAATTAGTTTTGGGGTTTAGTTTACAATGTGTGATTTTGAGCATGAAATTAACCGTTTTGCCAATTGTGTGTTTTAGGTGTGTTGGTGCGTTAAGAGTTTAGGAAACTTGTTAAATGTATTGAAAAAACTGTCATAGCGATTGTAAAAAACTGTAATGAATAAACGATTTATTTTAAAAGTAAATGGTAATCAAGATAAAATGATTCGTTAGTTATATCATATAATGTCTCGTCAGCAAGCATGACACAATAATCAAGGAAATCTTTTTTTATTTTTTTTATGTACACTACCATTCAAACGTGTGGGGTCAGTAAGATTGTTTTAATGTTTTGGAAAGAAGTCTATTATGCTCACCACGGCTGCATTTATTTGATCAAAAATACAGTAAAAACAGTAATATTATGGAATATTACAGTTTTTCTCAGTCGCTTTGGTGCACTTCTCATGAATTGAATGCATCCTTGATGAATAAAGTATGAATTTCTTAAAAAATAAAATAAATATTATGTATGTAATATATTTTATATGTAAAACATATAGAAAAAGCCCTGCAGCACATAGAAAGATCTTGAGACTTGACATGGACAACATTAGAGACTTGTGAACATGTCTGGTCTAACGACCTTGTAGAACGACCTGTAGAAATGATAAAAAATCAGTTCTTTCTAAAATTAAAGAGAGATAAAATAAAGGGAGACAGATTCTTAAATTGCATTTGTCTTTCTCTCCATCTCTCTTTGTTGACGTTGACTGTAATGTCTCTGTATCTGTAGGACCGTCAGTGTGCTGTCAAAAGAGGTGAAGGAGAATCATCCCCCAGTACCAGCCCTGAGGACACTGCCCAGTGTTTCAAGTTCACCGGGGACGGCCAGGCACTGCAGGTGAGCCGGCATCAGACACTCTCTGAGACTTCAAATCTGTGCTGTGCGAGTGTGCGTGTGTGTGTGTTTGTGACCTTCTTTCCTCCTTTCTGCCTTTAAGATCACCCCTCTGCCTGGGACACACCCCCTTCTTGTGCTGGTTAATCCTAAGAGTGGTGGTCGGCAGGGTGAGAGGTAAACATCTTTGAAACTCAAACTGTTGCATCATCATTTTTCATATTCTGTACAGCAGTACAAGGTTGGAGAATGGTTTGCCTAACCATTTAAAGTCAGTCGAATCTGCATAGACATGTTTAACAAAAGTCCCACTCTTTTTCTTGCTTGCTGGCAGTGTCCTAAATACCATCAAAGCTTGCAGGAGACAGTAATGCTGTTTAAGGAGGAAGAATGTGGGTGTTGTTTCAGCTCTCACCACCCACTCAACGTCCTCCGGGAGACCAGTTTTGGGATTTTGTGCTGGCATCACCATAGCAACACAGTTTTAAATACCATTAATTGGCCGATTATCCTCCATTATTAGACATGTGCTCAAACAAAGACGTGATAACTGCCCTGGCCCCAAAAAAGAAAGACCATTTTGGTGGTTCTTTGATGCTAACAAAGGAACAGAGTGGTCACCGTTGAATCATACTGTACTGAGTGTATTTTTCCACCATTTTCACCCCGAGCTGCGTATTGAAAGCTCATAGGTTGGGTGTGACATTTGTCTGCACTCCTTTGTTCTTTGCATAGGGAACAAATGAAGTCTTCAGTGTTGATAAGTGCTCAAATTATCACCCCACATAAAAGCATAGCTTGTGACGCAGCTTGCCTTATTTTTCTCTCTCTCGCGCTCTCTCTCTCTCTCTCTCTCTCTCTCTCTTCCTCTGTGTCTTTGCATACTAAAAGGAAAGAGTAGCTAACACAGTTAGAAGTGAAGGACATTGCAGAGTCCTCAATAATCATTTTATTACTTCAAGGTTATTGAGGAGCACTGCTGCAACAGTGTGCAATCTGTGTTTATGTGCTTCTGTCTTTCTTGACTCCAATGATTCCCAGGATTGTGTTGATTTTTTTCATAATGGAATGGAACGTTTTAAGAATATCATTCCTCCATATGCGTGTCTATCTGGGACTTTTCAAGGAATAGTTGAAAAGACCAAAATATAACATTCTGTCATCATTTACTCACCCTCATGTTGTTCCAATAAATCCACAGGTAATTCCTGGAGAACAGCAAACCATACAATAGACGAGACCCAACAGCAATGAACAGAAACAAGGGAACTTAAGTACACTGGCAAACGAGGATAATTATGCCCATTCCTGTGCCCAAAACAAAGTGTCTATGGATGAGCGTATAGGTCTGGTAGGACGTTGTCCTGCTCCATTCACAGACGATGAGTGGAAGGAGAATTTGACACAAAGGTCATTTATGTCCAATTACAATCGGATTATTATTAGGGTCCATGTAATAATTAATGTTCTATTTACTAAAACAAAGTATAAATGTCAGGTTAGTGTTTTAGAGTACATTTATTCCAAAATAATAATTCATGATTATTTAGATTATTCACATCAATGATTCTTTGAAAAAAACTATTTTTTTTTTTTTTTAGAGTAGAACATTGTCATTCTCTCATGAACTCCCATGAAGGTGCCAAAGAGAGCTAGGCTGGATGTCAAGATTTTCTATACATAATAACTTTTATGATATTTTATAGTATTTTTTTTTGTGCTGTTGGAGCTTGTCACCGCCAGTCCTTACTCAATGATTTTGTACAGAGTGGCCAGGATATTCTTCAAAAATTCAACTTTAGTGTTTGATGAAAGAAAGAAAGTCATTTGAGTTTGGAAAGACATTGGAATGGTTGGTAAATGATGACAGAATTTTTTTTTTTTTTGTGTGAATTACCCCTTTAAGCCTTTTATCATAATGGAAAATTCACAGTGATTATATGTTTAAAAATGTCATTCCTCTATGTGTCTTTTAATGCTTTTGTGTCCTCGTTTGTCTTTATCAGGGTGCTGCGGAAATTCCAGTATCTGCTTAACCCCAGACAGGTGTACAGTCTGGAACGAGGAGGACCCATGGCAGGGTAAGACAACTAAAAGCCACCATCAAATTTCAATGGAGACGTGTGCGAATAAAAACCTTTTTTTAGTCATTACGGAATTGCTCAAAAACTGTTTGACATTCTCACTGTTGTTTTGTTCTGGCGTGGCTCCCTCTCGCTCTTATCCTTTTGCTTCTACTAACCTGCAATCAACTAGTCTGAGAGAGGAACCACTCACATAGCGAAGCTGACTTTGAGAGACCTACAAGACATTTACTTTGACTCAAGCAGCCCCCTGCTGTGTAAATATATTCATTTAAGTGATAAACGCACTTCTGAGCCTGTCAGTCACATCAAGGCTTCCTCTTTAAGCAACAATATATTGTACTAAATCCTCTTAGCCCATACACTCCGCCTGATTTGGACCAGCTCAGGGTCGTCCAAATCAGTTTTTAATTGTAGCATAGTGGTGGAATCTAACTTCTAACATTTTGGCACATACTCTTAGCTAATGATCTTAGCTAACTGATGAGATTGCTTACGAAGAAACATACTCAGAGGTTAAGTATATTTGGTTGTCCTTAAATTTCCTAGGAAAAATAAACGCTAATGAGACCATTGTAAGAATACAGAGCAGTATTATTTTAGTATTGTTTATGTGTGATCATAGTATTTATATAGTATTTTAGTAAAAGCTATTTTGAAATAGCTTTTATTTTTAATATTTTATTAGTTTTCTTTTTGTATATTTCTATATAGTTTTAATTTATTTTTATTTCAGATTTAATGATTTTAGTACTTGAATTTCAATTGCAAATCTGAGCATATTTGAGACATTCAGATCTCTTGTTGAGTGAGTCTTTTTCTCAAGAGAAAAATTTGAGAATCAGAAGACTATTTGTTTTCTGTTTAATCCATTTGCTGCCTAGAAGAAACAATTTAGATATTGAGGAGATTTTTTTTTTTTTTGGACTTCCACTGTATTGTGCTCTTACACAGTTACACATACTTTAAACCCACTCAAAGCACACTAGTACATTCTGTTCAGCACCCTGCGGTTGTGCAACAGTGATTCTCCTTCAGGAAAAAGGAGAGAGAGAAAGTACAGAACAAAAGCAATGGTCGTTCCACGGGAAAGCAGGCTAACCTTCCGTCCTAGATCCCCCTCCCACCACGAAATGTTCTGTAGTCACGACTGTAGCGCTACTCATCATGAGACCATTCAGAGAGAAAAAGAGAGAAGGGGATTGAAGATTGTATGACATTGATGATTTCACTCATGGAGAACCATATGATCATCATATATTAAATTCTCTTTCTTAAGCACTTCAGTTCAAGGGTTGGCAGTTGGCTTTTTTGATGTGATATTTTTTTAATCTTGTTAATGACTGCCATTGTTCGTAATAACAGCTCCTCTCTAATACAAAAAAAAGAGAGAGAGAACATAGCAACCAAAATGCAGTCCAAACATATTATATTTGAATAAACATATCCCTTATTTGTTTTTTCATTTAGATTAAGGCCCTTTATTTTAAAATAAATCTATACATTTTTCTATACTGCTCTTACATTTCTACTTTACCTTTCTAATATTCTAATGTACTTGTGAGATTTGGTATTGTGCTGCTAAAGAGATCTCTTACTCAAATAAATATTTACTCACCTTCATGTCATTCCAAACCTCTATGACTTTTTTTCTTCTGTGGAACACAAAATAAGTTATTTTGAAATATGTGTCCATACAATGGAACTCCATGGTCAACAAAATGGTTTGGTTACCAACATTCTTCAAAATATCTTCTTTTGTGTTCCACAGAAGAAAGTAAGTCATACACAACGAGTGTGTGAGCAAATAATGACATCTTTTATTTTTGAGTGAACTATCGATTTAATGTTGTATCCTTTATGATCAATTGATTGTGTTGCTCTGGATATACGTATGTGTCTGCAAAATTAAATGGAAATATAATGTGTATCATCAGTACAGCTTCACTATAACACTCTTGATTGATTATTTTGTTTCAGATATTTCAGAACAAACGCCTTTGAATTGGCTATATTCTTCACTGAACTTTCTTTTCAATCTTTTGCTCGTTTCATTATATCCAAACTTATGATTGACACTCAGGGGTCTGAGTGGATATCAAAATATGGAGAGATGAAAAAGGACAAGTGTGCACTTTTGCTAATTGTCTGCGCTGAAGAGTCTTATAGCATATAGAAAACACAGCTTGCTCAAGTGTCTTTTCTCTTGCCATGTCATTGGATAAGAAATTGTTTATGCAACCCCCATCTCTACAACAGCAACATTGCCATTTTAAACAGACTGGCACTGGTACATTACAAATTTATCTGGAGCAGAGCTCATTTAGTCAGGCTGAAACATGATTCCAGATCAAGCCTGTCCAGAACCACGGTCATGTTCCACTTGTGTTACTCGCCCATTGAACTTCAGTGAACACCCATGTTGTGGAAATTGTTGTTGACATAGTTTGAGCATTTCTATGGCACTACAGCAACAAACCTGAGAAGGTACAAAAAAAAAAACAGAACCTCATGAATCCAATTGACTGCATTGTCATTGTAAATGTAGTGGCACATTTACTCGTCTGTTTCGCTCTCATCCTGCATACATAAAACATGCTGCATTGTCAGAGCCCATCAAAAGAGGTTACACAATATTAATATTTCAGACAGTTGTGTGACTGCTCTGCTGGTGTATTACGCTCAGGTCTATAGCAGATCCCACATGTGCCTGTTTGCAGGATATGTCCTGGGCTCACCCTTGTGCTGCAGTACATGCTTCTGACCAGCAGAGGGTGGTGTCTTCTTCAGCCTCTGTCCTGCTCTATTAAATTTGCCTCTGAATGTTCAGTGAAGAGATGGAGGTCAAGTGTTTACAGATAAAATAAGTGATATGATTTTGACGACATTTACAAAAGAGGGAAAAAATATCTATAGATTGATTATAGCAGTCAGAAGAGAGAATGATGTCAAATTTGCAGTTGAGTTAGAAACACCCTCGCAGCAGCGTTAATTACTTTTTTTCCCCATTACTGCCAAGGTAATATAACACAAAGTATGGCATTATAAATGTGCTTTACATTTAAAAAAAAAAAAGTCATAGACTTGTCATAGTCTGTGAAAAGGGTCCATAATGATTTCTGAAGGATCTTGTGACACTGAAGACTGGAATTTACTGATGAAAATTCAGCTTTTCCATTACAGAAATAAATTGTATTTAAAAATGTATTAAAGTAGTACATACATTAAAAATGTTAGTTTAGGGTCCAATTCTTACTATTAACTAGTTGTTTATTAGCATGAAATTGGCTTTTTTTAGTACTTACTGTATAAAGCACATATTAATGCCTTATTCTGCATGACCATATTCTACATCTCTTAATCCTACCCAATAACTAAACTTAACAACCACCTTACTAACTAGTAATTAGGAGTTTTTTTGAGGCAAAGTCATAGTTAATAGTCAATTAATAGTGAGAATTGGACCCTAATCTAATGTGTGACCAAAACGTGTAATGTTTAATATATTTGATTTGGCCGTTTGTCTTCTGTTTCTGATCTGTGACATAAATTGAATTTCATTTATTTTTTGTCTCTAGTGAGAAATTGAGAAGCTTTATTCATTCAGTGCTTTGCTCTCAGCTTAAGGTCACTTCACAAACAAATAAAGAGCGAGCAAATTTAGGATCAAATGTAAGACTGGCTTCACAGTCAAAAAAGGCTTTAGTTGAGATTAAAAGGAAGAGATGTTTTTGTTTTTTGAGATTTGCTCCCATGACACTGAATGGGAAAAACATAAATCTTCTATAACATCCTTCAGATCAAACATATTGCATTGAACAGTAAACTGTGAATAGCCACTGGGGAATGATGATCATTCTCATTGTTTTTATGTCTCCCAGGCTCAACTTTTTTCGAGACGTGCCTGATTTCCGAGTGCTGGCCTGTGGAGGCGATGGATCGGTGGGGTGGATTTTGGACTGCATTGGTGAGTACGCATCATCATCAGTGCTTTCCAGAGCTGTAATAATTAACATGGTTACATGAACTTAATAGACCATCTGACTAAATTAGCAGTAACACTGTACATGTATTCAAAGTACAAATTGCAACAGTAATTTCCAAAACTAAACCATTTCTGGTTTACTAAATATCATTTTTATCTTTCAAGATTAGTGTTTGATGATATGACCAAAGAAAAGCTTTAATTTTAGGTACAGAATATGAATTTTCTTGCAGTTTGGAATTAAAAGAAAAAACGGCTTTAAATAATCCTTGGCTGCGTACAGTAGAAATGTGAATTTAAAATAAAAATAAAAATTAAATCGGTGCTACCTGACTAGAGAAAGCAGAGGAAAAAGGCTGTTGTCTTTCCTTTTGCCAAATAGGTTCAACACCCATAATGCACTAGGCATGTTGCCGACCGAGGCCAGTCCCATCAGTCTGCTATGTTTACGCTTGACCAGAGTCAAATACCGCTGTGTTTAGTAGGAAATACTTCTTAGCAAACTTTTGGTCATAATGGTGTCGACTTGTATAGTTCCCATGTGCAAGAAGTCAAAGTGAAGTGAAATTTCCAGTGAAGTATTCATCGCAGTGGCTAAATGGCGCATATAATCGTAAATACGGAGAGAACACCGCAACAGAAAACCTGAAAAAAGTCTTTGTTTGTAGTCAACATTTCAAACCGGATTACCATGAACATGCACGAAAACCTTTTGCTAACAAATAAAAGTGAATTTCTCTGTCAATACAAAGAAGGTTGTTACACTTTAATTGATGAACTTTACACTGCATTTAAACTGGATTGAACTGACCCAAATATCACCACTGTCTTTTTGGAGCTGCTTTACAGCAGAATTTGAATTATATTTGAGGAAGTTTGCATAATTGATTCTGTTATTTCCTTGTTTATTGCTGTTTTGAAACAATCTGTATTGTATAAAGCACTTTATAAATAAAGGTGACTTGATTGCACTTTAAATTTGCTGCTATATTGCATCTGCATTTCCCCTAGGATATCAATAAAGCATGTCGACCAATTCAGCTACAAACATTTGAACATTAGGACGTCCTTCCATGCGGTACTTGACACAAGACTGGCTCTTATTTAAGGCACATAATCATGATGTTTAACCATCAGAAAGATCAGAAAGACAAATCATTGTTTCTAGGAAGAGCATTGACTCATCTGTGACCTCTTTCATATGAGTGAATGCAGGATAACAGTGGAGATATAATGGCCTGTCTTTCCCCCTCCTAACAGCCGTATTGATGTTAATGGATGAGTGCTGGAGAGGAACCTTGTGTGGGCGGTGGTAGATATCGCCGCTAAGTGCTGATTTAGAATCAGCTTGGTCTCCAAACCTTTGGCTTGAAATTGCAATTGGCTGATGGTACTGAAACCTGAACTCAGATCAGAAGCGATGCGCTCTTCATCGCCTTAGAGAATCTTTAGGCTGGCAAATCGAGGCTGACAGGGACACACGTGGGAGATTGTCCTTCTAACTGCCCTAAAGTGATGATTTAGGAGCAGCTTTTGAATGAGAGCCGCTCTGCGATCAGTCCTTGCTTGTTGTTCACCCACACGAGTTTGACTGGTATTATAAAATGTCTGCTGCTGACGATTACTCAGAGAGCCCCTGCGGTTAGGCAGTACATCGCGCCATACGGACCAGCATCAAAAACAACGTCCCCGCGGTCCCTTTGCACAAAGCAATGAGCCACACAGGGACCATCAGCGTGAGGACAGAAAGATACAGTTCATCATTGACTCTCTTCTGCGGATAGCACACACTGTTCTGTGTGTCTCATAACAAGAGAAACAAACAAATCTAATGTGTGAATTATTGTAAGGATATTACATGGGAATGATAGACATTTATGAATGAAGAAGACATTATCCAGTGCTGTATACCTAACTTCAATGTTAGTGCATGTCTTTATCTAGGCCCTGTTGCTAGAGCTGTGGAATATACCGGTAATTGTTTTTACGATGCATTGCAATGCTGATGTGAACGATTCTGCATCGATGCATAAAAATAAAAGAATAAACCTTTTTAAAATAGGCCTATAATACATATAAATGCGCTGTTTTATTGTAAAGTAGGCTACTCTTATTATAATATTTCAATTTCGATTTCAATTAACGATTTTCAATGCGTTACTCCCGCTGACTGACACACACCCGAGGAGAGCGCACAGAAAGCCGCCTGCAATCCCGAATTTAGTTCTCTTTAGTGGCGCATAATATAGTAATTATTATTAAAGAAAGAATTTAAGGAAAAGATGCATCGTGATGCCTCTGGAATCATTTTATAATCAAATTGTTACCCTCTGAATCATAATTGAATCAAATTGTGAGGCAAGTGAAGATTCACACCTCTACTTGTTACATATTGTTTAAAAAAAGAGTGTAATTTTTAAAGCCTGGACAATAATAACATATAGTTCCATATTAATGTAATTTAGCCTACTAGTCAAAATTAGTTTTATTACTTATTTTAATACTTTTATTCAGCAAGGATGCATTAAA
This sequence comes from Scardinius erythrophthalmus, assembly GCF_964197995.2. Taxonomy (NCBI): domain Eukaryota; kingdom Metazoa; phylum Chordata; class Actinopteri; order Cypriniformes; family Leuciscidae; genus Scardinius; species Scardinius erythrophthalmus. The sequence goes on along the minus strand of NC_138226.1, from coordinate 21,887,850 downwards.
TTGATCAAAAGTGACAGTAAAGGCATTTATAATGTTACAAAAGATTTCTATTTTAAATAAATGCAGATCTTTTGAACTTTCTATTCACCTTAGAATCCAAAAACATCAATTTTGAGTGGTAGTGTACATACGTGCAAATTCATGAAATATAATCATATTTTATGTACTAGTTAAAAATGCAGAAGCTTTAATAGCTCTCTTTGTTTCTCAACAGATAAGGCCAATTTTGCTCGGCATCCTCCTGTTGCGATCCTGCCGCTGGGGACTGGGAATGACCTCGCTCGCTGCCTGCGCTGGGGTGGAGGTGAGGAAAAAACTAGAGACTCCACCAGCAGTTGGAGGGAATTACTTAAGGCCTTTGAAATAAAACTTAAAGGGCTTTCCTTCACAGAACCACTCGAGTTGAGATTAGGCTTTGAATTCTTTGAATCTAAATGCAATCCTGTATAAACCCTTCAAAAGGATTTTAAAACTTTTAAACATTTCCACACTCAACCCTGAACAGAAGGTCAGACTGTAATAATCAAACTTCATCATAGTTCGTTGAATGCTCCAGTCACATGAATGAGAAAGCAGGATTTGTTGAGACCACACTTGCTTTCAGGATTTTCATTCTGTGATCTTCATCACACAGATGACCGCGACAAGCACTTGACAGTTAGTTTAGCCAGTTGAGTGTACACTTAAAGGGATAGTTCAACCAAAGATCAAAATTCTGTCATCATTTTTCAGCACAAAAGAAGAACTTTTGAATAATGTGCTGACGCCACAAAAATAGCCTGTGTGCTGTTACCCAAGTCTTTTGAATCTGTACTACTAACAGACCAGTGTGTTAGTGAGATTTAAAAACAACTCATTCAGGCCAGTTTTGTCAACCTAATAAATTGATTCATTAAAAAGATCCAACCCGAAAGAACCATTTGTTTACAAATCGGACATCATTACTTCATGAGCTCTCTAGAACATGGTGGATGTCAACATTATCAGTGAGTACTGACTCATATTGCTCTGTTCATCCCATAAAGCTGTCATATGGATTCTGAAGATTAAGAATATAGCGTATAGAATATAAGAATATAGACTAAGAATATAGACTTGGTTTTATGCAGCTTTTTTTTGTTTTTGTTTTTATGAAGCTTGAAAACTTTTGAACATTCCTCATTCATTGTAGTTCTCATTATAGTATCCAAATACATTGTTTTTCCCATAGAATCCACAAGAAGGTTTGGAACATGAGGTTGAATAAATAATAAATAGCAGGATTTTTATTTTTGCACAAACTAGCCCTTAAAGAGGCTGTGCTATTGTACTATTATATTGTTTATTAATATTTTGAATTAGCTTTTTTTCCGTTTTCATTTTAATTTCAGTTTTAGTTTTATGTATTTTGTCATTTTTATTATATTTTTTTATAATATTTCTGTTTAGCTTTATTTTTGTTTCAGATTTAGTTTTAAGAATTTTACTACTTAAACTTGTTTTTTTTTTTTTTTTTATTATTATTTTTTCCGCCAAGGCAACATTTCTAATTTTCGTTTAAGGTTTTTAAGTTTCTCTTTTAATATTTATGTTTCATTTTATTTCAGTTTCAGTTACCGAAAAACATTTATAATTTTAATTTTAGTTAAAGATTACAAAACTGTTAAGAATTGTTTAAAAATGAATTTAGTTAGTCATTTCTAACAAGAGATAAATAAACTGTGCTTTGAGTATACACTATATAGACTTTCCAGTCACTTGCCTGCACTAATACATTCCCGTGTGATTGCATACTGTATGTGTGTTCTTGTTTCGATATTTGGGTTTATTCAGAAGGTTATGATGGAATGATATGCATCAGTGAGCCTGCGTCTGCTTGTAAGACAGGTGTGGATGGCCTTGTAGAGGCTGCTGAATTAATTGGCCTCGTATCAGTGTTTCCTGTGTGTGCATGTGTGCGGTTTGTTCCAGCGGGTAAGGTTTTGCATGAATGTATTCTTAAATTCATTTGGCTGGTATGCTGTTTTTTCTCTCCATGCGAGTTGATTGACTTTGAAAGGTGTATCACCTGTAGCAAGTGAAGAGGTGCCATGTGAGCCTATGTTCATGTAACGTACGACTGGAAGTGTCTGCATGTCTGGTCCAGAAAGGCAGAGTGAGCACCTGGTGTCTTCACACATGTTATATTTTGCTCCTTGGGTTGCCAGTTGGGAGTCAATATCCCCACATGACTCACAGCATGATGGCCTCATTAAGAGATGGCACCTCTATGATTATGATGTAACAAGAAGCCTCTGTATCCTTCCCATTACAACTGGGAAGTAATTGCATTTCATTCACCTCAGATATCCTCTCGAAGGATCCCTTTATGTCAGTTTGAAGGGTTGCCATGCACTGAAAAAATCTTCTCAGGTCATGGTGTTCAACCCCTTTGTGATATAATAGATACTTAAAAAATTTACTCATCCTCATGTTGTTCTAATTTCTCAACAAAATTAGAATGTATTAGTTGCTCTTTTTGCATGCAATTACAATGAATATACCTTCAATATTGACCTAAAGCACCATAAATGAATAAGAAAAGTGGTCGATACGACATAAGTCATACGATCAGTTTGTTTGTGAAATGGAGTCAATTTAAAGGGATGGTTCACCCAAAAAGAAAATTCGGTTTTCTAGTTTTTCCAAACCTGCATAAATGTCTTTCTTCTGCTAAACACAAAAGAAGATGTTTTAAATAATATGGGTTATCAAACATTTGATGGGCTCCATTGTCTTCCATAGTATGGAAAAAAAATACTATGGAAGTCAAATGGGCCCATTAACTGTTTGGAGAATGACTGGTCTGTCTGAGACAGAGAGATAGAGATAGCTTTATACTTTCACAACATTGTGTTACTTTGGCAAGTTTAATCATCTGATCTTGCTGTGTTGAGTTTTTTAATTAAGCTTTGTTAACCTTGGAATTGTCTTTCATTGTCATGAGTTGAACAAAAGTTGAATCGTGCTTGTTTTATTCTTCTTTTCTATGCATGGACTCTTGCACACTCTTGTTCATACAGAAAAAGGAGCTTTTGTACATGATTCTCCCACGATTCTGAATAGACAAGTAAACAAAATTACGTAATTTACTAGAGGTTCTGACAAAATGATAATTGCTGCAGTCAATTTAAAAATGTTTAATTAATTTTAATGATTTTTTTTTAAATCGGGGTTGAATGAATGATTCAATGACTCACTCAAAAAGACTTCACTTGTTTCATAACTGGATGAATCGTGTTTTTAAACAAATCTCTCGAATGAATGATTCAATGACAAAAACATTTTCTGTAACAATCACTTGTCGCCACTGCTGGCGTAACGACATAAAACGATTTGGCGTTACTTTTAAAAGGTGATTTAGTCTATTTTGATCACTTCCATAGACATCAGTGTTCATAACCGAACTATAAACTTTTATCCCAGTTCTTCTGTGATAATATGAATATTTGTAACACGGAAATAATGATACTGTGTGGTTGAAAAGACTGTTTGCAAAGTGGTTTAATACCTGTACACGACAACTGCTCTCTCTCTGGATCAGTGGCAGTGCGAACACAGATTCCAAAGTTCCGGTGTGATTTTGTCAAAGGTTTAATAGACATAGGAGAATCATTGTCATTTAGCTATAATCGAGATCACGATCTTTTAACGATTAATCGTCCAGCTCTAGTGTGGCTAATTCAAGTCTTTATAATTAACCCTTTGTGTTATGTAGGTTCACGCAGTGTCTGTGTTGTGATTGACAGGCTATGAAGGAGGCAGTCTGGTTAAGTTCCTCAGGGATATTGAGCACAGCACCGAGTTGATGCTTGACCGCTGGAACATCGACATTGTCCCTGATGATAAGGAGGAGAAGGGAGATCCTGTACCCTACAGCATAGTGAACAACTACTTTTCCATCGGAGTGGTGAGAATTTACTACAGTTTTTTTCACAAATGCTTGCAGCTCAAAGAGACTCAACATTATAGTATCAGAACTCCTGAAAGTGCTGTTATATCAGATGTTTTACAGAAACCTCCTCCTGTCTTTCTAACCACACTCATTCATCAGTCAAAATCTCTTACTCCCTATTATGAGTGTGTATTTTTTACCAAAGCCTGAGGCTAAAAGTAATTTGTGATTAATTAAACGTTGTTTTCTCATGTAGCTTTAGAATTAATTATCGTTGTCAGAGGAACGACAACATGCTCAAACTTTGCTGATGTGATTTACTGCGTCTGAAGCAGTTTCATGCCTGTGACTCGTGTATCAGTGGACAGAATTCTCCTTCTCACACACAGTTGCTTAGCAACCCTCTTCTGTTCAAATGTTATATCCCATGTTGTTGCTATCATCAAGCATTTATTAACAGAGCAGTTAAATGTCAAACTACTTATGCAATCTTTTCTACTTCTTTTTATAAACCAGATTATATAACAAATGAACAAGTTATTTTTTTTATTATTATTATTTTATTTTTTTCAAGTGGTTTTGCCAGGTGGATAGATGGTCACTTTTTGTTACAGTAAGAAGTTATTGACTGAAGTTACTGAAAATATTCAGAACCTTCCACAATTATACAGTGAGAGGAATAACTAACTGAGATGAAAACAAAATTCGATGCAGGATTGAATGCCAAGGAGGTTTTATATGAAGTTCTTTCGCTAGCACAGTCTGGCCACACTGGGAACAGGTGTGTCTCCGTGAGCCTGTTTAGCTAATGATTTATTTCTGGCCTGTTTTTAGAACCTGTCGCTATAAATAGTAAGTCTGCTTTCATTTCTGAAAAATGTCCAATATTCTATTATAATCAGCCGAATCCCAGGTGTGTTGGATGATTGCTGTTTTATCTCGCTGAAATGTGCCAAGTAGTCAGGCCACATTTAGAATGGCCAGAAATAGTGACACGACCTGAAACGGGCCACCTGACCTGCTTGAAATGGGTGTGAAGAGTGGCAGGAGGTACATGCTAGCTTTACGCAAGGTGGCATGAAAACAAGTCAAAGGAATGCGCCACTTCAGGGCTGTTATGTAACTCAGCTTAGTGTCCCACTGTCTCCCGTACAGACTGTGCGCTCATCAGCCAACGACACGAACCACATAGGAGTTATTGTTGTAGAAGCCTTGAGAAATTGTTGAAGTGTGCAAATGATAAATGTTGCACTCTAGTTCTATGAGAAATAAAAAATCATTAATGACATATTATATAATACTTAACAAACCAGTACTTCATGTAACTTAAAATATATATATACAGTACTGTGCAAAAGTATTAGGCACGTTAGTATTTTCACAGTTATTTTTGCTTGTGTCAGGAGGAAATATCAGCTTACATTTCTAGAAAACAGAAAAAAACAGACTAAATGTAGAAGAACGTCTCCAAGACGCTTGAAGAAACCGACCTGCAAAGCTACGGTACTGTGAAAAGTTTTAGACACTTGTGTAATAATGCTGTGAAGTGAGGATGCTTTCAAAACTATGTCATAAATGGATTGTATTTATCAGTTAACTTCTATTAACTAAATCAAATCAATATTTGGTGTTTAAGACAGCTTTTGTCCAGGTAGACTTGCACATTTTCAGGTAGCTTTACAGGAAGGTTTGTTCTAGCGTCTTGGAAATGTTGCCACCATTGTTCTGGTCTCACTTTTTTCTGTTTCTTCATGTAATCACAGACAGACTCGATTATGGTGAAATCAGATCTCCATGTGGAGCAGACCGGCTGTTGTCAGACTCCTTGTGCATATATGAATGTTTGGAAATGTAAACTGATATTTCCTACTGACATTCTACAGCAAACGATATAAATAACTGTCTTAAAACCATTTTTTGCACAGTACTGTATATAGTGCTGCACAGTGCTGCATTTTTTAAATATAAAGTACAGTACAAACTGTATATTGAAAAAAAATTATGAAATTATTTTCTAATTTGATATATTTTAAAATATAATGTATTTCTGTGATGGGGAAAAATAATTGTCAGTGTCACCCTTTTTCAGGATTCTTTGATGTATAGAAAATTTTCAATGATTGGTATTAAATAATATACAATTAAAATGTAATTAATTAATTAAGACAGATGCACCGTAAAGAGGCAGTAGTTCATTTTGGTCAGGTTTGTGTCAGATTGGGCTGCTCAGTTATGGCAAATATCATAATCACGACTATTGGTGGGTGATATGATAAAAGTATTATTTCATGATGTGAATCATTTTAAATGTCAGTGAAATTTCACAAATATCAATACTTCAGCAAAAACTAATTCTAGGTTGATTCATGTAAGTAAAATTCCTGAAAACAGTTACATAAAACAAGTAAACAGTCAGCAATACAATAAGAAAAAAGAAACTAAATTATAAACAAAACTGGAAAAAAATACAACAGAACAAAAATACACATTAAATAATTAGTGCTTTAGGTTTTTCAGGAAGATGTACTAACAGTTGTATTTCGGATAAGTAATACACTACAACATAAATTGAATCAAATTGAAGTAATCACATGTAAAATAACACTGATACATAAAATACATAAAATATAGACCAATCCTTATTAAAACCAAAAACAGTTGTTGTTTGATTAACAGTAATGACTGTTGCAGATTTTTTAGGCTGCTGTCATTTTAAGAGCTAATGCACGGATCTAATATACTGTTGCACTCTTTTTCTTTTTCTCTTTCACTTGAGACACAACCGACTGTGTTTATGAGGATACTTACCAAAACGGCATTTCGACATATTTGTGTGTAGGCTATTTTACCATTTAGGGATCTGAAGCCCACAGTATTCTTTCCTTATGCGTGTTCCGCCCCGTCTCGGAGCTCACGCGCACAGGAGGACGCCTTGGAAACAGTATCTCTTTTGCGGCTTAAAGGGGGGGTGAAATGCTATTTCATGCATACTGAGTTTTTTACACTGGTAAAGAGTTGGATTCCCATGCTAAACATGGACAAAGTTTCAAAAACTAAGTTGTACGTTTGAAGTAGTATTTTTGTTCCAAAAATACTCCTTCCTGTTTGTCACAAGTTTCGGAAAGTTTTTTTCGAGTATGGCTCTGTCTTACGTAAGATAGAGCGGAATTTCCTTATATGGGTCCTAAGAGCACTTCTCCGGTAAGATCGCGGGCGCGCGAAGCCCAGAGCGTCGGATTTGCAGATCGTCTAATGCTTAAGGATCGAGCAGTCACAATGATAAAGGTTCGCGGTCGTGCGTTGGAACTGTGAGTAAAACTGTTGAACAAATGTCTCTGTGTGTTGTTAGCTCGGCGCGTTAGCACAGCTTTAGCTTCGCCCACACGGCCCGCCCCCAGCCGCTCGTTTTTTTCCGGAAAGACTCGGTACACCCTATCTTTCAATTAAAAATATAATAAAACAAAAGACTTTTTGGAGATATGAAGGATGCAATATTACTCTATAGGTACTCAAGATTAACAGGAGATTGAGTGAAAATGAGCATTTCACCCCCCCTTTAATATGCTTTTAATAACACTGTTTAATACCAAACACGTCCCAAAGTTTAGCAACATTAGACTGAATTTTACAACACTTTGATTTGGCTGATTTGGATGTCAAGTTTGGGCTTTTAGGGAGGAACGAAAGCGCACCGCTATGAAGGGAAGGAGTGCGGCAGCGACACAATAATCGTTTTACGCCGATTATCTTGTTTCCATAATCATTGGAAGCCAAAATCGAAAAAATCAATTACGATTAATTGCACAGCCCTAGTGTCAGACCATCGGATGATACAGTGTGGTGGTTAGAAGAGGCTGGTAACATGAAGGAGTGCTGACTATGAATGGACAATGGCCTATACTGTGAACCCTGAGTCTTGTGATGGGGGTGGACTGACTGTGCCATGTGGGTCCTTGTGTGGCTTGGCACTGAAGTTAGTTCTCACAAGACATCAATAAAATATAAAAAACAGACTCGTGAGTTAGACTTTTTCTTTTAAACTCTAGTGTGTCATATTTGGATTTTGAAATACTGAGACAACTTTAAGTAAGACAGTTGTAAGTTGAAGAAGTAGTTCACTAATGAACATTTATCATAATTTACTCACCCTAATGTTGTTACAAACCTGCATGACTGTCTTCTATGGAACATTAAAAATATATTTTGAGAAATGTCTCATAAATTTGTGTTCTGCAGATGAAAGAAAGACATTCAGGTTTGAAATAATATGAGTGTGATTAAATGATAACAGATTGTTCATTTTTTTTTATTGAAAAATCCCTTTAATATTTCTAAAAACTGTAAAAATCCAAACATTGCTCTTCTGCTTTAAACTCTTTCTGATATGAAAGTAAAGTCTGTCATATGATAACTGACTGTTCATGAAAGAATGAAGAATGACCCAATAATGTGAACTTTGATGGTTCCAGTTAATTACATTTAAGTTTGATGCACAGTTCCGAGGACGCAGGCAGTATTGTAGGGGGCCGTTTGTGTCTGAAAGTGAAATCACGATACTGTGGTGTTTGGTGCAGTGTGGCATGGCACTGGAGCAGAGGGACAGGGTGCTGGGAGTCCAGGAGGACAGGACAGATGGCTCCGCATTGGGCGCCACTGACACCTGAGTAAAGCAGTGCAGTGACTCATGCCCTGATGTAATCATTAGTAATGCTGCTTCAGCCTTCAACATTTTCCAGTCACTATCCATGAAGGTTGTGTCGACTATAGACGATTGGGTGTGGATCCATGGCGTTTGTGGTTTTCAGGCCAGTATCACCAGGATTATGTATTTCATCATTTGTGACAGAGCTCATTTTCTCTTTAGCTAAACTAATAGCCATGTGGAAAGTAAACAAATGTTAAAAGTATAGTTCACCCAAAAATGAAAAGTTTATCATCATTGACTCACCTTCATGCCGTCCCAGAAGAATGACTTCCTTTCTTCTGTGGAACACAAATTGAGATATTTAGAAAAATAAGCTATTTCTCTGAGTCCATATAATGCAAATTGATTCTTCAAAGTTCGCTTGAGACTTACTGATATAAATATTATAATTAAAGTTTATTTGTAGTATTATTTGCAGTTTATTGCACAATGCACATTTCTTAATATTAAGCCTAAAATGTGTTTTAATATCACTATAGGTAGGATAGTATGATATCTGTATAATATCAGTCTTTAAATGCAAGATATTTAAAGTGTACCTAAAGTATACTTGCAATAGTTCCTCTTTAGCTCAGTCAAATATACTGTAGTATATCTATAGTTGAACTTCAGCACTATTTCTGAATAACTAAAGTACAAAACTAAGGTACGCATTAAGTACAAAATTGTATATCAATTTAGTATATCAAAAGTACTAAAGTACTAAAAGTCAGGGTATTCATATTAAGTACATACATATTTAAATGCATTTGTAGTACACTAAGCATAAAGTAAATGTATTTCAAATATTGTTGCATTTATTTTTCACTAGAGAGCATTTTTCTCACACAAACGTATCGTTTTGTTTCAGAAGACATTGATTCATCATGTGGTTTTTTAAGGGTCTACTTTGAGGGACCTATCTACTTGAAACTTTGTGTGGCACAGGACTGGATTTGAATTGCTGAGTGCGGATGTGGGAGGGAAGATACTGATATTTGTGCGGAAAGTGAAATCACATGTGGGACTTGTGCAAAGTCCAATTATCAAACAATAAAAGTTACTCAGATTTATTTTGTTTTTAAGAATGTTATTCATGTTATTAGTCAATTGTACAAAAGTGCTTAGGATAGTCATCAGTGAAAGGTTTGTGGTTATGTGTGTTCTTGTGTCGTTAGCCAATCAACTTCTTCATGATCTTCCTCCAGTTCCATTGAATGGTCACATGCAGTTGCAGTTCAGGTCATTGGCCCAAAACTTTCTTTGAACAAAGATACTTCAGGAGGACCCTGCACTAGTCTAGTAACTACTATTGAGATGAATAGAAATGCTTTCAGGTATGATAGATTTCTTTGAGTGAACCTTCGCCCCTACTAGCACCAACTGATAGAGGAGGGCAGTGCTTTACATCCATATGAATCTGATTTCTGAGACATCTTAGAATGGCATTGCAATCCTGCTGTGTGATCCAATTCACCCTGGAAAGAATCCTCAGGAGGAATTAAGGACAGCAAACACACCATGTCAGCAGCCTTTAAGGACGTCTCTCCATGTATCTCCAGGCCTGGGAGTTGAAATCGAATCGCCTCTCTTGAGATCAACAACTTATCTGTATGAGCCTCTCCCCCTCCCCGTGGTTGGGGTGTTTGGAAAACTGTCCCTCTGCCATCATGTTTTCACTGCTGTGGTATCATGCACACCTTCGTCTCCAGTGACTTCAGTCAGTTCTGCCCTGGGACAGCGGTACTGGTTATACTGCTTAGTTTATGAAACATACAAAATGCTTCAAATGATTATTCATATATGTAAATATGCACCAGTTTAGTAGCAATCGTTCTCCCCTCCACAATGTTTAAAGTTAATGGCCAGCCCAACTTAGGAACTCAGGTATAAAAATTATCTAGAGCTTCTCAGTAGAAAATACAACTAGGTTATTTGTTTCCAATTTTTAATAGGAAACTCATATTTTCGATCATTTCGATAGCATGTGAAGGCAGCATAATACGACGGCTGAGGGAGTGATGGCAAATTTAACGTTTTTTTTTTTTTCCTCTTCTGCCCAATGTAAATCAATCTCAGTGTCTTTTGCCTTTTTTTTTTTTTTTTTTTTTTTTGCGATTAGGGATAATGGAAGCACAAAAATTATATTTGTTGTAGTTTCCGTTCACCACTATAGAAGTTTACCTAAATATGGCGACTATTCTCAGACTGCTTCTGAGAACCCCAGAAATGTGAAAAGGGTTCAGTCTATCCTTGTGTAATATGGCTGTGATTTGGCTGTGAAGAGCTTAGGCTACGCTGGTTTAATAGGTAGCTAAACAAACAACCGTTTAAGAGGTATATTCAATCGTTCAACCTTATCTATGTGATAAGAGTGTTTATTTTAGAGCCTGTCAGTCTGTGTGTGTATGCATGTGCATGTGTGTGTATTTGTGTCTATAGCACTGGCACGGACTGAAGGTCAGGGGAAGTATCAGTGACAGGAAGTGTTTGGGTGCCAGAATCGGACCAGGTTACCATCATGATGAATGGCCGTGCTGAGTGACACCTGGCCGGTCTTAAAGTTAGAAGGAAAACAGGGCCCACCTCTCCATTCACCTTACACATGCACACATTCAGAGCATTCAGACAGTATTCACATAATTCACTCACGCACTTATGTGGACTTTCACACGAACGCACCTCCAGTCTCACGATAAGTCCCATATGCACCTGCTCCCAACGTGCTGACAGGAGCACAGATGGGCACTGACTCAGTACAGTGCTACAATAACCCAGTGTGGACACACCAATCACTGTGACCTGAATATCACCTCTCTTAATACCCTTCACCTCTTCACCCCATCGAAAGATGCTCTCCCAGGAGGACGATATCTGTTTTTGGACTGAATTAATTCTTGAACTTTGTCCACAAATAAGTAGAAGCCGTCCAACTGTATATGATACAAACCCCGAGGTGATATACAACCTTTACCTTGTTCAGATAGTGGAGGGGGAATGCCAAGAACAGTTAAGCCCGCAGTTTCATTCCATAGGGACAGGATATGTCTTAGTGGAGGACATGATGTCCTCCCATAGTTCACAGTTTGGGATAAATCATAGCATAACACCCCAGAGGGGTGGGCAGCTAAAAGTTTCGAAAATATACAATACAGATGGGATACTGTGAAGCTGAACAAAAGCTTCCATTTATATCTGTGCATTCCCAAACTACATGTAATGTCATTCTGCCTTATATTAAATGCATGTAGGTCTGAACTATTGGAGCAATTGAAAAAAAAAACACATTTTTGGAGTAAGGAGGAGACTCTGACATCAAAACAAAACATGACCTACATTTTTAAGAGCCTCATGACTCTTGTGTGCTATCGTAAGCATGAACAGGAATTAATGAGTTGGTTAAAATGCATTGCTAGAACAAACGTCTCTAGTATTTACAGAAGAGAACTGCAGGAAAAGTAAAGCAGGAAAAGCATGTCTGAGCTTATGTTTTCAGGAATATTCCAGCAGTGGATCATATAAACAATTTTTTTATCCAGTATCTGGATGAACCAGTATAATTAATGAAAATGATTTCTAATAGATTTAGTTGTTTTGGAACCCCTTGCTTTTGATTGTATTATCTTTTGTGTAAAGGAAATAAAAACGTCATTGGACGAGAGCAGTGCTTTTTGAGGACAGCTTCCTGTTTTTCTTTAGTTATGTTGCTCTTTAAAGGTGTCGTGCAGTGCCCGTTCTGTGTCTTGGCATTCAATGCAGTGATTGAGGTACGGTGCGTTCTGTACCCTTTTAATTCCACACATGCCAGTTTCTGGAAGACCTGCATGGACTTTCTGAGCATTGGAAAATGTCGCATAGACATTGTCTATTCTTTGATATTTTGACTGACTTCAGTGATACCATACGTGCATGGAGCACAGCAGGAGTCCCTTCTGTAGAACGCAATGCATCATAGCAGTGGTTTGGATATGTGCGGGATGCCAGTCCACCACCCCTCCACGCAGCCTCCCCAAACCCCCCATACTTCCTGTACCCTCTCCCATGTGAGCGCCGCAGCACCTGCAAGCACGGGCAGGAAGCCAGCACAGGTGCTAACGTAGCATCGTCTGCTCGCGGCTTGATCGGCGTGCCAGCAGCTATCAAACCCTAAGAATCTCACACTCGCACACTTCCTCCCTGTCTGAGTCTGTGACACGGTGAGCACTGCAGTGTGCCGAGATCCATCGTTATATTACACAGCGAAACTCCGAGACAGGTGTTACGTGTGTGTGAATGTGTTCAGGCTCGGGCCTAGTGAAGGATGTGGTGGCTTTGAGCTCTTCTGTTTTTTTACATGTGCGTGTGTAAATATAGAAATAATCAGTTACGGTTGCAGACCTGATTCATCAATTAGCTCTTCTGTTTGCGCACTGTTGCTTTGATTTTAATCAAGGCTGCTTCACTGACAGTGGACTCCGCTGTGGTTTGGTGCTGCAAGAGCAAACAACCTTTTAACTCGCTGTTTGATCCCTTATGCTCTAAGCTGCCATTAGGTCCTCACAGGCAGAGCTCAATATCGTTCAAGTTGACAGGATAATGGTATATAAGTAGCTGATGTGGTCATTTTTTGTCAAAAAAATTATTTAGAACTGCTTTTCTTTTCTATTGTGGCAGTGTTTTTAATAATTAGTGTTTGCTAAGGCAGTGGTTTATATATATATATATATATATAATATTTATATATTTATTTGATGATGACACTTCTGTATTATTATAGTATTTATTTTCTTGGGAGATTAGTTTTGAACCACAGCAGTTTCGTGAAAGTGTACATAATGTGTGGTCACAATGCCTGAAAACAATAATTAAATTATCCTCAGAAAATAACTATTAGAGTTTATTTACCCTGATGTTGAAAATATTTACTATTGTAATTAATCAAATAAATAAGATTGTTGATTTAAAATGACACTGTGGCTTTAAGCTATTTTCAAGATAAGATAGTTTATTAATTACTACTCTTGTACAGGCAGCTGATAATCATTGTAGGATACTTCTTTCTTTTTTCGTGTACTTATTTGAGGCAGTTAAATAACCCTCAACCTTTGTTTTCAGCTGAAGTATTTGCTTCCAGGAATATGTCAAGGAAATGTTTTTTTTTTTTTTTTGGAAAACAACTGTGTTTAAGTATGATGAAGTACACACTACCGGTGTAAAAGCTTGGTTGTTACTTGTCTTCGCACAACTGTTCATTTTCTGGACTTCAGTGTCCTATTCTTTGACTCCTCCCCCTCCCCCTCCCCCTCGCCCATCGTCTTCTGGCATTCCTGGAAAGCCTCTTTCCTGCTGATACCATCTCTTAATATATATATATATATATATATATATATATATATATATATATATATATATATATATATATATATATATATATATATATATATATATATATATATATATATTCAGGCACTCTAGAGCTGTGGCCCCATTTCCAGAATTGTGTACTTTGTCCAACAGGCCTTTCTGCACAATCATCTTCCCCTCAGGCCACAGCAACAGATCTGAAAAGCAGATCCCTCCCCCATAGCACATGAGCTCATGATGTGAAACAGGGGCCTGTTAATACCCGAGAAGCTCTCGTTTTCTAGGCATGGCTATTTTTATTGCACCAGAGAGAAAATCACCTCTCTAGCACCAATTTGAAATCATCAGTCTATAAACTCAATGAGCCACTAGGTTTCACTTTAACACTCAATCAGAGCCGATCCTGACCTCCCTGAGGCCCTAAGCAAAATTCTGTTTAGGGGCCCTCATACCTGACCCGTGAGCCATGAACCATTTGCCATTGCCACGCAGTCACACCTGACACCCCAGTGTTCCCACTACAATCCCTCCTTTAACTAGTTCTAGTGAAAATGTAATTCCTGATTTCAGAAGACATTGTTACTAATAAAAATTTCATTCTTAATTTCAAGAATTCACATTTTAAATAGTACAAATTGAATTATTGATATCAAAAATGCATATTCTGTGAATGAATAAAAGCTAAAATGGTGCCATAGCAGTGTTTTAAATGATAAAAGCAATTCTTGATACTTGATGGTTATTATTTACTGAGGGATGTGCATCCATATTGACCAGAATCTCCAGCCAATCAACATTTTAAATTCAATGGAGCCTATCAATAGTCAATGTCAATACATTGCTTTCCATATTGCATTAGTGCAGAGTTGTAACTAAACCTTGACTGAGAGACTAGATAATCATCGTCTTGTTTTAAAACTATAATGAGGAATGCCATCACTCCCATATTGTACTGGTCCCGACAACAGATGTTTCTGCTGGAAAGTGCGCGTTTCATTTCGTGCACGCGCATATGAATGCATGTTAACCCGCGACGCGGTTATCTTTTCCGAGCTACAGTTTATAAACAAACACTGTTGTCCTTTGTCGTTTATTAAACATAATAAATCAACTCACATCAACTTAACTTTAGCCTACTGTTCTTTGCTGACATCAAACTTTGAGAGGAGAGCACACAAGTCTACCTGATAACTTTTGCCGCAATTCACTCTCATGGTGTTTTTTCTCTCTCTTTTCGTGACCAGAAGGATAGTTCCGCTTCATTTTCTCATTGATATTGTAAACATTGATTGACGCGCTTTGACACGAGGTGGAGGAGGGGCCTTGAGTAATTTGCGGGGCCCTTCGCACCTTGCGTAGTGTGCGTATAGGGCTGATCGGCTCTGCACTCAATAATATTCCCCCAGTTTCACAGACAAGGCTTAAGCTAGTCCCAGACTGAAATGCATGTTTGAGCTGTTTTAACTGA